>NW_026596109.1:12470646-12501901 GCF_907164565.1 Psammomys obesus | reverse complement strand
GGTGTGAGTGTCTCCTTCCCAGGTGTCAGTGTCTCCTTCCCAGGTGTCAGTGTCTCCTTCCTCAGGTGTGAGTGTCTCCTTCCCAGGTGTGAGTGTCTCCTTCCCAGGTGTGAGTGTCTCCTTCCCAGGTGTCAGTGTCTCCTTCCTCAGGTGTGAGTGTCTCCTTCCTCAGGTGTTAGCCCCTCCTTCCCAGGTGTGAGTGTCTCCTTCCCAGGTGTGAGTGTCTCCTTCCCAGGTGTCAGTGTCTCCTTCCCAGGTGTGAGTGTCTCCTTCCCAGGTGTCAGTGTCTCCTTCCCAGGTGTCAGTGTCTCCTTCCCAAGCATTAGTGTCTCCTTCCTCCAGTATTAGATCCTTCTTCCTCAGTGTAGCATTGCCACTGTGCAGAACTGTGACTTAAGGAAAGCAGAGGCCTTTCCAGGTTCAATGTGTCTTTAGGATCTGTTCAGATACTTCCACACACAAACGGTCCATACAAATGTCTAAACGGTGACAATTGTTCATTCATGACCCAGCATTTTACCACAGACAAGTACAAGCCTAATAAGAACCAAAATCCAGCCTTTTAAGTTTTCATCTGTAACTGAAGGATTAGTTCTGTCAAGAGACAGCCTGGAGCTGGGGGTTGTGGCTCAGTGACAGAGCTTGCCCGGCAAACCTAAGACGTGAGGACCTTAGTCTGAATCCTCAACACCCACAAAGAAAGCCAGACATGGCTGAACACGCCTGTAATAGCAACAGTTGCTGGGCACCGACAGGTGAATCCCAGGACGTCACTGGTGTGCCACCCAAGCCAACGGAGCTGCTCGCTTCATGAGAGGCCCCGTCTCCTGGGAAAGAGGCGGAGAGTGACAAAGGAAGCCACCTGGCGCCGTGCTCTGGTCTCCCCACGCAAGTGCTGCTTCACAGGTGCCACCGCACACGCATGCGTGAACCATCCACCGTCCGCCGTGCTCTCCCCACACACCAGGCTGCATGCCGCAGACCACACACCATGACACACACACACACACAGAGCACACCGCACCCCACCACTCCACACCCCACAGGTATGCGCCAACCAAAGACAGATCAAGCCAGCTGAGCCAAAGGGGCAAAACCCAGCGTCTGCGCAGCCCTGGAACGGCACCTCCTTCTTCCTTCTCGTTCCTCAGAAGCTAGCGACTATTACCTGCCCACAGATAAAGGAGGCCGTGTTCTGGACAGGGCAGACTGTGGCCCACTTCTCCCTCTGCCAGTCACAGGCCTGCCCTGCATGGCCTCCTCCTCCTCGTGCAGCGGGGGCCACCCCCCCCCCGCCCCACCGTGCACTGGGCAGCCTTGACATCTCGGCAAATCTCATTATTAATCAGAGGCTGCTCGTCTGCAAACCTTCTGACTCAGTGGCGACGCAAGGCGAGGACACACAAAGAAAAGGCTGCCGAGGTACGCCAGGCCCTGTGTCCCTGGGGTCACTGAGACACCCACGTTGAATTCCCGGACACGCAGGGCCTCGGGCAGATGCCGGGGACGAACAAAAGAAGCCAACCGTCTGCACAGCCTCTCACAGGGCACCCTGGGGACCGGCGGCGCCCTGCAGAACGCTGCACTCCCGTCCCTAGAAAAGGCGAGTTTTAAAGGCGGCATAAACGTTTTGGTCTTTTATTTCATGCTTCCGCATTGAAGACTCGCCACCTCTTTGGCCTCTCTCCATTTTCAGCGATCATATCCAACGGGAAAGCTTCCCCCTGTAGCACCCACACCAGCTCGGATCTCAGAGGCCTTCCTCGGTCTCCTAAATATCACAGCCTGAACGTTGCCTCCGCCCAGCACCGCCCTGGATGGGAGAGGTGGGCTGCAGCGGCAGGGGTGTTCTCTGCTTTGGTTCAAAGTGGGTAAAATCCATCCGAAAGTCCCTGCCCAGCCTTCCTGCCCGCTCCTGGGGACAGCAGGATTGCGCGGCGGACCGTGCAGCTTCACCGTGCCAGCGCCTGCCTTTTATTTTGTTATTTGCATAGAGCGAAGGTGCAGTGCGCGTGGTCCCTGCAAACAAACACCAGTCTGCAGGGAGCAGCAGCGTCGCCATCTTGCTGGCTTCGCTGCCCGGCCAGCTGGAGGGGAAGGCCGCCTCTGGGACGGAGAAAGACAAGTCCATGGACCTGGCTTCCTTCTCTTGGCCCACGAGGAGGCTCATGCTTTCTGCAAAGTGGCATTCGGAGCTTTCCAGCTGTCCTCGCCAATCCTGCCAACCAGGAGGCCACTGTTGGTTCTCCGCAGCTGCTGCCTCCGCCCCTGCAGGCGCCGGCCCAGCAGGGACAACTGAATCTCTCGCCAGTCTGACTGGCTGTGTGACTGCACCCCCTCAGAACCTCGGCATCTTTAGAGGTGGCGGCCACCAAATTACACCAGTTGTCCTCACTGGGGGTCCACGAGCACTATTCTGTCTGTCTGTCTGTCTTTGTGTGTGCGTGTACTCTCCCGTGCATGAGAGTGTACGTGTTTGTGTGTGTTTCTGTGTCTGTGTGTGTGTGTTGAACACGCGTGTGTATATGAAGCATGTACAGGCACGTGTGCATGTGTGTGGAAGCCAGAGGTCAACCTCAGGTATCTCCGATATTTTTTTCTCACTTGCCATCCACCTTATTTTTTGAGAGGGTATTTTTCACACTGGGACCTGGGTCTCACCTTTTGGTCTAGGCTGGGGAGTCTGTCTCTTCTCCAAGGCTGAGATTACAAGAGCACACCAGCACAGCAAATGTTTCAGTATCTTACTCGCTTATTTTATGGGTGTTTTGCCTGCATGTGTGTGCGCCATGTGTACCCGCAAAAGCTGGAAGACAGGGTCAGATCCCAGAGGACGGGTGTGACAGATGGCCATGAGCTGTTCAGTGGGTGCTGGGAGTCAAGCACTCTAGAGGAGCAGGCAGTGACCATAACTCCACTGAGCCTTCCCTCCAGCCCTTACCCCAACTTTTCATCTGAGTGCAAAGATCAGACTCGGGATATCACGCCTGCACAGTTAGCATTTCAGCAACTATCTTCCTGTTCCCATATCCTGTCTTCTTTAAACTCTAGTGTTTGCTAGAAGCCTGGACTGAGAGGGTTCCAGGTTTCCCTCAGGGGGCTTTTCCCCTCAGAAGACAAATGGCTAAACTCAGCTCTTGCCTCTCCTAGGGACAGACTGGGTCCTCCTGTCCTCAGTTCATGTCTTAATATTGTGTGGGATGGTGGTGAACAGAGCTGTTTTCCAAGTCTTAACACTGGCATCCTGAGGCCAAGGCCAGTGCTCCGCCCTGAAGACTGGAAAAGCAACAACTGTAAAATCAGAAAGACATCCCAGAGGAAGTAGCACAGGGCAGGGAAAGGGAGATCTTCCACCAGAAGGACAGGGTTCCCGGCCCTTTCCCCACCCCTCCCCACCCCTCCCCACCCCCGAGGCCCAAGTGCTCAATGTTGTTTTAAAAATTTAGATCCTAGCCAGGTCCAGCCAGAGGCAACGTTTCTTTGCCCTGGACCCTTTTGCTTTTGAGCTAGTGCCAGCTGAAAGCAGCCCTTCCAGGCCAGCCTAAGCGCAAGTTACAGTTGCCCTTGGGAGGGTCAGATTATTCCAACAACTACACCAGGGTCTGCAGGGGTAGGTGGTGAGGAGAAGGGGAAAGAGCATGCTGGAAGGCTTTTCCCAGAGAGAGGGGGGAGGGCTGATGTGACTGTCCTCAGGCTGTCCAGGATGGGACCCACAAGACCATGAGCTCCAGGCAGGTTTCCATATTGGTTACAGCGAAGGAACAGGCCAGGGCCCTGGGTGTGACCTCAACAGTCAGAACCCCTCTATGGTCCTCAATTAACTCAGGGTGGAACTAGCCTAGACCTATATTTTAGAGGCTGGGGGTCTAGGGAAGCTGGGGATATCTGGTTCATAGGAAGGATGATGGGAAGGAGGCTGTATCGGGGAAGGTTCCAGTGGCCTTCCCATCAGTACTGCACAACTTTCCCAAAGCAACTGAATCTGTGAACATTTTGTCAGCTGCTGAATAAGGTAAAACCTGAAATCTCAATGAATCAACAAATGGAAGTGTGTTCCCTGCTGTCATTCCTAGATGAACAACCTTTCACGTGCTCCATCAGGGACCCAGGCTCCTTCCACATTGTGGCTCTGCTTCCTAAGAGAGCCTTAGGGTGCTCTCCATCAGCCACTTAGGGGAACAAAGGCTATTTAAACCTTTGGGGAGTGGATAGAGGCTTTTGGGGTGAATGTACATCATTGGCCAGGGCCAAGGTGCTGGGATTGCTTCATTTGCATGAATAGGAATCCCAGAACATGCCATTATAAGTAAAGAAGAAGTTTAACCTGTTACCCTGGCCATCAGGCTATGTGACCACCTCAAGGGAGGCAGAGTCGGGGTTATAAGGCTACATTCACCCTGACAGGAAGGCCCAGGGTAGGAGGGGAACAGTCCTCCTCCTGATGGTCTCAGAAAGAGAGTTTCAGGGTGTGGACAGCCTTGACCTCACTCTTGCTCCAGGCCAGCTCCCCTGGTCAGCCTCAGAAAGCCTCATGAATTCAGGGAATGTTTAACGTGGACTCAGAGAGCTCTCCAGCCTCACAATCCCGGAACTGTGAAGTAACCCTCCCCCAGACCTGGAGAGTGGTGGTACAGGTGTCCATCCCTTTTGTGAGATTTCCAGTTACTTGAGGGAAGGCGATCATCTTCTGTTTCCTCGTGTGCCCCTCATACACCAGCTCCTGTGCCACAGCTGTGCCAGTGAGGATTGGTGAAAGGTAAATGGTGCCTACTGCTCAGCGGGCACCCCTCTAAGCACCCTGACTGTTTAATTCACCTACAGCAATTCCACCAATGAGGGCTTTCATTATCTGTGACTAAGGAAGTATACTGGGTTGAGACATCTGCAGACAGGTAAATGTTAAACTCAGGCGAGCGGCTACCCGCTACCCTAATCTTTCCCCCTTCACCCCCTCCCCCTGTTGCAACAAAGAAAGACAGTAGTCATCTGGGCATGGCTGGGGTAGAATACCCCTGCAGATGGAGGACAACGCACTTTGTCACTTGCTCCCCAAACTTCTTTTGTGCTGTCCCCATCACAGTGGGAAACCTGGCAATGCCGTGTTCATTTCCAGGAGGGGGTTGAAGTCGCTTTGAAGCTTATCTACCCACTCACTGAAGAGACCTCACTGGCTCCATCTAATTAACAACAAACCAGATGCCCCAACACAATCCGCTTCTACATCTGTAACAGGCCGACAGCCGAAAAATGCCAGCCACCTCCTCGTGTGTCAGCTAAATGTCACTGGCGACATTTGATGCAATTCAGAGATGAAAGTAAATCCAATATTATCGCTGACTAAATAACCACAGGCCTAATCAGGGGGCCCCAGGCCCCAGAGCAGGATGGAGGGGGGGAGCAGGCAGCCCAGCCTACAGAAAGGTGGGAGAACAGACAGCTTCCAAAGTATCCAACCTCCAGCTGCCCGTGGACAGCAAACCAACTTGATGCCCTACTTTTGCTGGAAAGGCTCTTGAGTGACAACCCCCAAGGCCCCCAGCTTAAGGGAGAGCTGCCCCTCCTTCCCGGGCCTCAGTTCTTCACCTGTTCCCAAAGCACAGTCGATGCCTCTAGAAAAGAACCGATGCCCTCATGATGGACAGCGATCCAGTCACCTAGTCAGGCCCCTGGGAGCGCAAATATCTGTGCAGCGAATGGACACACAAGCTCATGAAGGGGTCTGCTCTGTTGCCGCCCCCTCCCCCCGGCCTGGGAGCTCCTCAGGAGGCTGTGTGGTCCTCACGAACAGAGAACAAGTATTCCTTGTCTCCTGCTGTGCAGTGCCCAGCAGAGCAACGACAGCCGTGATACAAGCGGTGTTAGTTCCCACCACGGATGGACGACACAGACGAGTGGGGGTGGACAAGAAGCATCCCAGCTGTCCCAAATTAAAAACAAACAAACAAACACAAAAACCCCTCCCTCCACCGGGAGCTAGAAATCGGCGGCTGGTGGCCCAAAGCTTCAGATGTCATCCCGAGGAGGACGCAGGCCTTACACAGGGTCGTAGACAGCAAAGTAGATCACATCGGGCAGCCCGTATCTGCTGAAGGAGGGAGAGGTGTAGGAGTAGGTGCGTTGTGCCTTCAAAACTGTCACTGTCGCAGAAGACAGAGCAACGCTGAGGACCTGCTCTGGGCCACAGGAAGCTGAGGAAGCGTGACGACCAAGTACGGAGGGGCCGTGGTCTTCAGGGGAGCGCCAGCTCCCCACCAACAATTCAGTGTTTTAAAACGAGAAGTCCTGTCTACGATAGGGACCCCTGTGGGAGGCCACTGAGAAGAGTTCTGAATGCCGAATGCGTGTCAGGTGTGTCGAAGCTAATAAGTGCGTTGGCCTGTGCACAACCCTACTCCTTAAGTACAGGCACTGAAACGTTTCGAAGCAAAGAGCTGCGGTGTGTGAAAGCTCCTCCCAGGTAGTTGTGGAGTAGCGGTTTGCGTGTGACGTGTGAGCAGCCTTGGTGAGGCAGGCATGATGTGTAGATACTCTCCGTTCAACTTTTATGTGAGCTGGGAATGATTTCCTAACTGTGAGGGGCTGTGTCCACTGGGGGTTGCTCAAGGGTAGAGCAGAAGGAGTCCTGGGGCTCAGTTGGCATTCAAAACGGGCAGCACACCTGGGATGCTAACTGCCTTCTCCCAGCAGCCACCAGTTCCCAGTGGCTCATCACTCGGGGGTAGGCCTTCCGGGCCCCTCCCCACCCAGGCTAGGACCGCAGCGGGCTTGGTCCTGTGCACACAGTCCCAGCTGCTGTGGGTGGAGGAGAGCAGCCACTCTGTCCAGCCTGAAAAACGGTTTGTCCGCAGTGACCTCTACCTCTAACAGTCTTTCCACGCCCATCTTTCAAGTTGATCCTTGAGCCTGGGGAGGGGGAGGGCGGGGGTTGATATCTCTGTCCTGTTTATTCTCTGCGGGTGACTATTTGCAGGTCTCTGTTAATCACCACCTACTGCAGAAAGAAGCGTCTTTGGCAATCACGTCTCCATCTCCCACCCACTCCTCTGTCCTGTTGCCCCTCCAAACTGCACCACAGCAATCGGCCCTTTATTAAACAATGCCCTCTAGCGCCACGCACATCCCTGAGGGTTTTGTGCTATCCCCACAGCACCCCATAGAGCTGAGCACTACTGTCTCCTAAGGAAGAGTAAATTGGATGGCAGCAAACTGCACAGCAGAGGCGGAGGCGGTTGGCTGGCAGCCTGGTCCATAGAGCAAGATCCAGGAAGGACAGAGCTACATGGAGAAACCCTGTCTCAAAGAGGAGGAGGTGGGGCAGGAGGAGGGGGAGGAGGAGGAGGAGGAGAGAAAGAAGAAGAGGAGAAGGAGAAGGATGAAGCCTGGAAATAAATAAGTATTGGTGCAAGCAGAGGAAAAACACCCTCCCCAACACCACCCATCCTGAAAGTGGCCCCAGTTTCCCCACTGCTGGCTGGGAAAAAGTACTTTGGTATTTCCTTAGTCTGGTCTCTGCTGCCCTCTGGTGGTACTTACAGAGATGACGGGCACCAGACCTCACCTAGAGAAATAGGACCTCTGAGCTATTCTGGGACTTTGAGACTTGTAAGATTTGAGGTGTGTTTTTGTGTGTTTGGAAGGGGGGATGGCTGGACCTCACAATGAAAGACAATCAGCACCTTACATCAAAATTCGAGCTCCAAAGTTAGTTGTGGATTTGAGCTTTCCAAACACAGCCATGGCAGACATCACGGACTGACCACATAGCCACCATCCCACGCCTGCTCCCTAGAGCCCGGTAGCACCAGGCTGCCCTAGGCTTCCTGAGCACCTTTGGGCTCCTGCTTACTCTTCCACCAGGCTCCACCTTGCCTTCTCCAAATGCCTGGGTGACCCTAGACCCTGTGGATTACATGGACCCAGGCACCTCTGACTTGCTGATGCTCTGTACCCTTAAGACGTTGCTGTTCTCTCCCTCTGCCCTTGCAAGACGCCACCCATAATGTTCTCCTTCCACGTCAGTGAACCTCCTCTCCCCCACTCCCACCCCTGTAATACAAGACCCTGGGGTCCTGCCTCCAAGCAGTGCTCAGCCCCTGGGCCTCAGAGAGCTCACACTGGCTCTCCCACAAGTGCTCTCGAGTCTCTTCCCCTGAGCAAAGCAAGCTGCTTCCCTGGACCCTGATCCTGAGCTAGCGCCAGCTTGCTCGTCACTGGGTGTCCACCTTCACAGACACACTGCCGCCCCAGCATTCACTCTGTGCCACCTTCACCCGGTGTCACCTCCCCCTCGGGCACCGTTCTCCTAGGGACCCCAAGTACCCCATGTCGCCATGGACTCCATCCATCTGTCCTTGTCCTCCCCTGCTTCTCAGGCTGTCTCTCCTCTACCTCCCCTGGAAGTCTCTTTCCCTGCTCACGGGAGAGCTACAGCATGCTGCCTGCCTCTGGCTCAGAACACCTCAACAGCAGCTTGGAATCAGCCTTGGGAAGAGCATTTACACCACAGACATTGGCAAACAATTCCCATCCATGCTTGGGTCTTGTTAACTGATGGACGGGGCAAGAAATCAGCAAGTGATAAAACTTTGTATATGTTGACCTAAGGATGTCTGGATGTTTTCTTCTTATTCTTTTGTCTCTGCATGTGTGGTGTATGCGTGTGCATCCCTGTGTGCACACTGTGTCAGAGTGTGTGTGTGTGTGTGTGTGTGTGTGTGTGTGTGTGTGTGTTAGTCATTGGGTGCCTTCCTCTATTTCTCCCTATATAGTTCACTTAAGACGGGGTCTCCTACTGAACCTGGAGCACCCCGATTTTCAGTTGACATGGCCAGCAATCCTCCTCAATGGTCCAGTGTGTGCCCCACCCCCGCCACCCCAGCGATGAAGTGACAAGGGCTTTTCCATTGTTACAGAAGTGGTGGGGATCTAAACTCAGTCCTCATGCTTGCTCAGCCGTCTCTTTAGCCACAATTTTTACATCTTTTGATGGTGTAAACACGGGCAAAGTAGACTGTGCAGTAAGGACCACTTGCTCTCTCTCAAAGCTGAAACTCCTTACTGGGGGGTCCTTTACACACAAAGTCCCCAGGTCTCCTGGCTGGAACTTAGGAAAACAGAAACACTGTTCACAAATCAAGGCTTGGTCCCCAGACTGGCGCTAGTAGGAAGTACGAAACTTTAAGAGAGAGACTGGAGTGGGAAGTCATTAAGTGTTTAGAGGACACGACCTCAAAGATCACTGTAAGACCCCAGTTCTTCATGTCTGCCTTCTGTTCCCCAGCCCTGACATAAACACTCTCACCACAGGCCCCAGAGCAAACCAACAAAACAGTTGTGGGCTGAAACCTCCAAATCTGTGAGCCTACACAAACTTTTTCTCTTTATAACTTGATTGTCTCAAATATTTTGTTTTAGTAACAGGAAGCTTATACACTCCCAAACACTTAACAAGTAGGAGCTTCTTCACACTCTGATTATTTGTTTCTATATGGCCCCATTCGACTGCTTCTCCTGTCAGAGAATGTTGATTTTGTGCTGGGTCTCTTTGGCACATTTTTATCTCCCTCCTTCTTACCTTCTGCCGCGTCTTTCATCCGACTAGCCAGTGAGTTGGTTGCATTGACTTGGTTTATCTCTTGCTCCTAGAGGCACTCCTTGCCTGTCTGATTGTCTCTGGCTGTGACCTGTTCATTGCTAAAATTCCCAAGGCTCCCTAAAGAGATGGAATGCCCTAGAGTTCAGCAAAGAACATAGCAGATGAGTCCTGAACATCTTTTTTTGTGACACTAAGTGCTCCCCGGCTTCAAGGGACATGCCAGGAGGGTGTTAGAGCCAGCTTCAGGGGATTAGGTCTAGAACAAATTGAGCAAACAAACACAAACCCCTTATAACAGACCATAACTCGTTTCCAGAGCTCTGTGATTTCACAGTGACACAACTTAATCAATAAATATGTCCGAGGAAGGAAAGCGCTTCCTTGGAGCACAAAAACAAATGATATGGAATTAATTAGAAAATGAAAACATCCTGAAACAATAGAAGTGAAGCCACAAATGATGTTTAAAAACCAACAAGTGCTACACAGTTGTTAATTTCAAAAGGAAAAATAACTTTGCCCTGAAGAACCTGGGCAGTTGCTTCCTTAAACAGGGAATTAAGGTTCTGGTGGGCAGCTATGGCGGGAGACAGTGCCCAGGAGGACGCTCTGAGAAACTCTGTGTCAGCGCTGAAGTCTCCACAGGACCAAACACTATGGCTGGTCACCCTAGACAAGCCCAAACTGCAAAGCCAGTGGGCTTCAGAGCCGGCTGCAAGGCCAGGGCTTGGCAGAGGCAGGGGACCTCGGAGGGCAAGCCAGCTAGCCTGGCGGGCTGGCAGGCTCTGGCCTCATAGATAAGAAGGAAAACACCCCATTGTTCCTCTCGGGCCTTGAACGCTCAAAGATCCACAAGGAACACACACACACACACACACACACACACACACACACACACACACACACGGGGCCTGGAGCTCTCTTATGCTCTCAAGGGCATTATTGGCACAACTCGCAAATGTGATCTACAGACAGAAACTCTGAGTTGCTTTCAGCGTTCAAAGAGAACACCACAGAAAAAGAGTCCGGGGGCGGTGGTGCAACCTTTAATCCCAGCACTCCAGACGCCCACAATGGTGGCTCCCGACCCTGGGTAGCTCCAGTTCCAGAGGCTTCAACTCCGGCTGAGAGCGTGTGCAGGCACGTGGCTCGCGCACACAATGGCTCGCCTACATTCATGTAGGCTCATACACATAAAATAAAAATGGGTTTTTTAAAAGAGAGAGAGACGAGCATTGGGTTACTTGGCGGCTCGTCCTGAAATTTCTACATTTTGGCAGCATCCCGCGGAGCAGGTAAACCTCGGCCTCGCTGGGGCTCAAACGCAGGGCCTCAGGCCCTCAGGCCCTCAGGCCCTCGGCCTCCATCCTCTCCTGCCGACTGCCACTCCTCACCCTGCCTCCAAACGCGGGGGAGGGGGTTGTTTTCGTTTTCACTTGAGGAAAAGCTGGAAATCCGGTCTAACTTACAGCGAGTGGGCCTCCTGGGGCGGCTGGCTGAGCCACCCCATTGGGTGTCGCCTGTCACACCCAGTATCACCTTCCAGTCTGCCCCCACCCCCACCCCTGGGGCTCCGTCCCTGACCGCGGGTGGGGAGGTAGGCGTCCAGGAAGTGCCAGGTGAAGCCAGCAGACCGCGGGAGGGGGCGGCGGAGGCTGTCGGCGGAATCAGGCCTTCCCCGACGCATGCCCTGTGGCCCGCAGCGTTAAACAGGAGGGCAGGGGAAGGGGCGTCCGCCTGGACGGATCCGTTCGCTCGCGTCCCTGCTGCGGTCATTCCACAAAGTGTGCCCTCACAGCACTAATTTGTGAGCCTAGAATGTGCGCAGTTTTGTCAGTCGAGCCTCCGGATAGGGCTGGGGAAAAGTTAAGGCCCCGGCTTCCCGCTCTCTTTGTCCCCACAGGTCTGAATACTTCAACAGGGTCCGCGGCTGCTTTGAGGGTCTCAGGTGATCAGCCGCCACGGTTCACTGGAAGGGCCTCGCTGTGCCCTCTCCTCGCGGTGACGAGCGACCCTCGTGCGACTCAGGACATTTATGCTTAAGCGCGAGAGCTATAAATACCGTCAACGCACACGGCAGCGTGTAAAGATGAGCAGGCTTCTGGCGGGAAGAAGCTGGGTGGCGTGGGAGACGCCCCCAGACCAGTCCTTGGTTCAAATCTCGAGGCTGCCTGTCCCTGGCCTCCCCGCACCATCACGCTTTAAAACGTCTCCAGCCTCGGTTACAGCAGCAGCGCCGTGGAGGGGAGCTCCGGGCTGAGGGGGCGGCGCCTGCGGGCTGGGCCTCACAGGCCGCGGGGAACCCGCGGGGCGAGGGCTTTCCTCCCGGGCTCAAGGCAAACCGGTGAGGAGGCCCCAGGATCGGCGTTTCCACGCTGGGCCACGCGGGGGCAGCAGAGGACAAGCAGAGGGAGAGAGAGGAGAGAGAGAGAGAGAGAGAGAGAGAGAGAGAGAGAGAGAGAGAGAGAGAGAGAGAGAGAGAGCGCGCAAGAGAGCGCGAGCGCCAGTGTCCTGCGTAAGACTGAACGACTTAGCACCCAGATCGAGAGCTAAGAACCGTCAGGGCCGGGACCCAAGACCAGACCACTTTACTCTCTCTTGCACTGTGCCCAAGATACACTCCCTGTCCGGGGTAGATGGTACCAGGCCTGGGGCAGGGCCAACCACCCAGGTAGCAGCAGGAGAGGCTGTGCTTGAGGCCTCAGATAGACTCAGCTGCAGCTGCGTGGTCCAGGGTCAAGCTGGCCACTCACACCTCTCCTGCCCTTCCTCAGGGGAAGCCCGGGTGTGCACGCAAGACCTTCCAGGCAGGGACTCGCTTGGCTAAAGTCCGGAAGAAGGGCGGAAGACACCTTCTCTAGGTTGTAAACAATGAAGAAGAAGAAAAAAGGACTTGCTAAAGCTACCTCTAAGCAGGCCGAAGCACGCCGACCTGCCTCCTTCCAGAAACTTCCACACCAGTCTACAGAAGCCCCGGGGCTGAGTGTAGACCCCACACACCACCTGCCTCGCCCTCGTTTCTACCCGAGTCTCCCAGAGAGAAAATGTCAAACTGAGCGGACTCGGCCTGGACACTGCCCCAAGCCTCGGTCAGCAGGGCCTGGAAGGCCAGCGTGGCTCAGTGAGTCAGACTCAGTGCTCGGCAGAGCGCACACACGCGCACACGCTCACACACACACGCCAGGGTCCTGCCCACCTCAGGACGTCCTCTGAGTACCAGCGTCCAGCCCTGCTACCGTGTCAGTGCTCAACCCCAACCTGGCAGGAGCTGCTGTGTAAAGAGCCATCAGAGCGCGCGTCCGCTCCTCGGTAGCCGCAGTCCCCGGGGCTCCCCACAGGGGGCGCCAGCCGCTCCTGCCCCCGCTCCCGCCCGCCGCACGGTCCCCTGGGGTCCAGGAGACGCTTCTTGGAGCCCTCGGGCACACTCTCTGCAGGCGCCTTACTCCCAGGACAGATGCCCAGTCCAGGACCTGGCCGTGCTGTGCCGCTCACCTCCCCAGACCACGGCACACGAGTGCGGCGTGGGCCCCCGGGGAGGACTGTTAATCAGCCAGTCGTTTATCCGGCGGTTGGACCGTGTGGAAGGAAGAAGAGAAAGAAAGCAAACGAGCAAACTAGGAACCTGTGCTGCGTTGAGCTCGGTGGAAATCCTCGCCAGCCCAGGCCCCGGGGCGGGCGCCGGGGTGCCGTGGGGAGAAGTTCCCGCCATGCTTTCTCCCCTCCTAAAGCCTCACCGAGTAGGCGGGCCGACTTTTAGGAAAACCTAGTTTGCCGCTCCGGAGCCCTGCAGCATGACCCTGAAAATTCTCGGGAATATTAAAAAGCCGGGAAGTAGCCCAGCGGAATAAGGGAGAACATCACAGTGGAGGAGCTGCCGTTTGTCCGCACGCGCGGCAGACCTCGCCAGCGCTTGCCCAAGTCGCCTGACACGGGTACAAGCGTGTGAGCTGCAAACAGAACAGCACCGAGGCCGCGGTCCCTCAGGGTGGGGGGCGGTGCTTAGAGGGGACAGGCTCGCTGGAGCCGCCCCTGAGCCTGGGAAGGAAGCTCGCCCCCACCCCACCCCACCCCCAGGAAACTGCAGAGGGGAGGGGTGGGGACGGTCTGCTGGGGAGGCAAAGGCCACGAGGGTGTGAGCAGGGCAGAGCGGAGGGCCAGAGGGAAGAAGCGCACAGGACGGGGCTCTGGAGCTTTGGAGTCTCTTGAACACTCTGTTTCCTCCTCCTCCGCAGGATGAGCATCCTGAGAGAGGCCGCCTGAGCGGAGATCTCTGCTTTGCCTGGAGCTAGTGGGGCCCGGCAGAGCAGGGGGTCGCTCGTGCTGAGAACCACAGGGTTGGAGGGCCCAGGCAGAGGGCCCAGTCAGTGTGGAGCCCGGGGACACCGGTGAGACCTCCCCTTGGCCTACCCAGAGGTCACAGCAGCTTCTCTTCCCTCTAGCATTCCTCAGCCAGGCGCAGGGCAGGCTGGCAGGGCTGCCTCTCAGGGCTTCTCTGCCTGGGTCTCCCCCTGGGCTGAGCCTGGGGGGACCAGAGGTGATCGCTCACTATCACACCCTTTCTTACCTATTCCCTCTTCTTGTCTCATTTCCCAGCGTCCTCAACAAGCTGCTGACAGAGTCATGTCTCGGAGAGAATCCTAAGACCCAAAGCCTCGGAGTCCACTTTCGAGGAATCCTAAATTGAGCCATTAGTGCCGGAAAGAGCCTAGAATGTGTATCTCGGGGTCACATTACTAACCAGCCAGATGGCAAAAAGGACCCTGGTTTTAGGTGTCCAGTGTCAGGAGTTCACAGAGTCACACTCACAGGCCTATCTCGGGCCAGGCAGACACACACGTGGAAGAGGAATCAAAGATTCAACGACAGTGCCCACACACACACATGAAAGGTGTGGTGTCGTGGGTGACTCTAGGAATTGCAAAGACCCTGTCAGGCTTAGCTTGGTATATTCTCTGGGCACGTGGAAGGTCTCCGTGGGGCATTCGTCTCCTGAAGCTGGAAGAGACTGGGCTAGAAAGTTGGGGTTTGATTGTCGTCTTCCTGCATCTCTCCATCACACACCTCCCTCTGGCATGTTCTCCCCTCTCAGTGCAGCTTGATGAGGCACTGTCAGATGCTAACAGACTTTCCGAATCAGGGCTGCTGACACAGCAGGAGGAACCAAGAGATCCTCGGCAAAACGGCATCTTTCCCTAGGTTTTGTTGTTTTGAGGCAAGGTCTTGCTCTGCAGCCCAGGATGCCCTCAAACTCAGGACCAGACAAGACCCCAGCCATTAGGAAGCTCAAGGCCTCCATTTTTGCTCTGTGCACTATGAACAGGACACATTCCAAGGAACTGTCCCCTCTGGAAGCTGTGCAGCTGTGAAGCTAGGCTGCTCAGTAGCAAAGGGAAGGCCAGATTATGAACTGTCAGGAGGCTGTGGGTAACAAAAGCAGAATGCCAACCTGAGACCTTGTCTCAAGGGCCCTCTGGTGCTGGCTGATACGTCATGGCGTTTCTAGAGAGGAGCCTTTGGCTAGCTAGCTCCAAGTTACTTCCAAACCAAAAAATCATCAAGAGGATAGAAGAGCGGGACAGACAACCAGCTGCCACAACGGACAATGAGAATCAGAGCCCACTCTCCGCTCCAGAGCTACTGACTGAAGCCCTGAGTTACCTAGGGAGGACCCCACACCATGTTTTCTTTATCCAACCAGGTTATGACATGGCCGTACCTCCGCCACCGTGAGTGATGCCCAAATGAACGTGTAGGTAGAGTCATCTGCTTTCATACCCAGAAGTAGGCTTGCTAGAACACCTCCTCACTGTCCCATGGAGCCCAAACCAGGGTACAGGGACCCCTCTTGGCCAGTGCTCACCATCTTTGGAAAACAGCCTTGCTAACAGGTGTGAGGCCCCTCTCTCACTGCAGTTTGATTTGCATTTTCTTGGGAGAAGTGATACTGACCATCTCATGTGCCAATCGAGCATTTGTGTACCTTAATTTGAAAAACATCTGCTCAGGTCCTTGGCTCACTATCTGAGGGACTATCTGAGTGTGCATTTATTTATTTTTGAGTTTCAGTTTCTCAGATATTTGGGATATTTAAACCCCACATTGGATGTTTGGTTTGCAAATACATCTCCCGTTCTGTTGGTTATCTCTTCACTCTGTTGAGTAAACAGCTCTTGCTGTGTGGATGTCTGCACTGAATCACCCTGTCTCTTCTTTGCATTTGTTACCTGTGCTGTGTGTAGGACACAGAAACATCACCATCTCCACTAGACTAGTACTAGCAAGGTTTCTGTTTCAATCTTTATTCCATTTTGAGTGCATTTTTAAGTGGTGTGAAGTGAGATCTAATTTCATTTTGCTGCATATATTTTTCTACAAACTGTTGGAGATTCTGTCCTTTCCCACTTCATTCTTGGTACCCCTGTTGACAATCAATTGACTATAGGAGATGGATTAATTGTTTTTAAGCTGCCTATTCTGGTCCACTGACCTATAAAGCTGTTTCTATTTCACTACCACACTGTTTTAATTTTTGTATTTTTATTTTAGTAGGTTTCAGAGGTGTGGCGCCTCATCAAGACCGCTTTAGCTATTTGGAGATTTGGGGGCTCCATATGGATTGCAAGCTTGTGTGTATATTCCTATTAAGATTGCCATTTGGGATTTTGAAAAATATTTCATTTTACCTGAAGATCACTTTGAGCAGTGTGGAAATTTTAAACAATATTAATTCTTCCAATCCATGAACACAGGTATCTTTCCATTCATCTTTGTCTTCTTCATTTCTTTCCTATATTTTTATAATTTTCGGTGTACAAGTCTTTTGTGTAGGTCTTTCCCATGTTTTGTTCCCTGTGACTACTCACACACTGAGCTACATCACTCAGCACCTAAGTATTTTTACCATTTTGTTGCTATTGTGAATAAAGTCATTCACTTTAATTTTCTCTTCTGCCCATTCATTGCAAATAAAAATGTTTCAGGGGCTGGGCAGTGATGGTGTATACTTTAATCCCAGCACTCAGGAGACAGAGGTAGGCCTGTTTCTGTGAGTTTGAGGCCTGCCTAGTCTGCAGAGTGAATTCTAGGACAGCCAGGGCTACACAGAGAAACCCTGTCTTGAAAAAAAAAAGAAAAAAGAAAAGAAAGGAAGGAAGGTAGGGAGGAAGGAAGGAAGGAAGGAAGGAAGGAAGGAAGGAAGGAAGGAAGGAATCTTCAGGGTCCAGTAATGTAGAAAGCAGTAAAATGCCTGCCTAACATGAACAAGGCCCTGGGCATAAGTTCCCATTTCACCGAAAAGAACAGAAAGCAAGAACACCAAGCCGTGTCTTTTGGTGCTGTATTCCAGAGCTTTCTGAGGTTGTTTACTGTTCTAACAGTCTTCACTTCTAGGGCTTTTCACACACATGATGTCGGGAGCTGCAAACAAATCGATGTACTCCTCTCTTGACAATTTTGAAGGTTCTTTAGCTCTTCTGTGCAGAGTCTCTGTGGCCAGGACACCCAGAACTGCATTCAGTAGAGAGTGGCTATTGAACTAGCCGTTCCTTACCGGAAACATCTGTTCCATTAGTGAACTATGTGTTAGTATTAATACAATGTTTTTAAATTAGTTGTAATCACATGATTATAATATATGAGATTATGTACGAAATTAGGAGAAATAACATGAGAAATTTATATGAGAAATATACGAGATTATGTAAAGGCCAGTTTCGTGAGTATACGATGTTCTTTTCTGCAACCCCAAACATCACACTGCCCTCTCTTCCCATCCCTTCTCCTTACTATTAGTCCCTGTGGTCCCCCAGTTTCAGCTCCATTTGTATGTCATTGGTACAAATATAGTCTTATGACCTATTTGTAGGACCTAAGTGTAGGACCTACAGCCCAAGGGAAACAGGAAGCACTTGTCTTCCCAGACTGATTTCATCTGAGCATCGACATCACCAGGACTTTCCTGCAGATGATGTAACTTCATCCTTCTCCAGGTCTGAACCCCACTCCGCAGCTCAGGATCCCCATGTGAACCCAACCTGTACGCGAGGCTGGCCTCAAACCCACCATCCTCTACCAGGAAGGAACAGTGTGTTGGGGGGGTAGAATCCCAGCATGGAGTGAGGCAGTCGGGGGTGGGGGAGAGAACCTTGGGAGAGGGCAGTGTGCTGGACCACTGGAACCTCAGTCCCGTGGGGGAAATGCTGGAAGTGGCACAAAATCCAAGCCTCGGAATTATCCCACCAAAAGGGCATGGGAGCTGGTAAATTCGTCAAAGTCACTGGTGGGGTCTGGTCCCTGGGAGTGTTAGTTTGGCACTTTTGGTTTGTGATAAGCAAATAGCACACTCTGCTATCACAGACACACTTTACTCCAAGCAGCACCCGTGGTTGGTTACAATGATAACAGTCTTTTCCTATTAGAAATAACCATCTTTGGGCTGGAGAGATGGCTCAGAGGTTAAGAGCACTGGCGGCTCTTCCAGAGATCCTGAATTCAATTACCAGCAAACACAGGTTGGCTCACAAGCATCTATAATGGGATCTGGTGCCCTCTTCTGGCCCACAGGTATATGTGCAGATAGAGCATTCATACATTAAATAAATGAAATCTTAAAAAAAAAAAAAAAGAACTATCTATTAGGCAAAGACTAGGGACCAAACAACTGATGGTAATACAAACCCAGTACTGCCAGTTTGAAGCTGCATCAATGAGACTTGGGTCCTGAGTTTGATCGCTCTCGAAATAAAGCTCTCTTGCTTTTGAAAAAAAAAAAAAAACTACAGTAATTAGTATGAAATAAAATAACAGAAATGGTTAGATAAATAGAAAACAGATACAGTAAATTTTCTTTTGTTGAACTTTGGATGCTTAGCCATGCTATTAAATAATGATGATGATGATGACAAAAGATTCATTCCAAAGGAAAAAGTAAAGATAAATGCTTTCTAAATGCATCAACACTGTTTTCAAGGAAGGCTAAAACTGGCCTCTTTATGAACAAGGAAAGGGGGGAATGAAGAGTTTAAGTTAGCCTAGGTGACTCCAATTTGAAATGAGGAGCCGTCTTGACCGGGAACTGAATTCAGGCACCAGGAAATATCACAGAATGTGCACTTTGCAGACAACAAAGTTAACCCTCCTAGCAACAGTCTCCAGAAAATATCACAGAATAAATACTTGATAGAAAATAGAGACAATCTCCCTGGCAATAATCAATGAAAATCGGTTGGGAAAATTCTCCCCAATGTTCCAGATGCAGTTTAGAAGAATGGCAATTGTGATTATGTAGAAGGTCACCTTGCCTCTATGGCTTTTACCCAATCCTGTAAAATCAAGGCATGAACCACCCCCCTGCTTGGTGTCATGGAAACCTCCTGCTTGCGGTTTTTCCCTTTAAAAACCCTGCTCACTCAGGGCTCGGGTCCCACTTCTCTACTGCTGTGTCAATGAAACTTGGGTCCCGAGTTTGATCAGTCTTGTAATAAAGCTCTCTTGCTTTTGAAAAAAAAAACTATCTTCAGTAATTATTATGAAATAAAAATAACAGAAATGGTTAGGTAAATAGAAAACAGATACAGTAAATTTTCTTTTGTTGCACTTTGGATGCTTAGCCATGCTATTAAATAATGATGATGATGATGATGATGATGATGATGATGATGATGATGATGAAAGATTCATTCCAAAGGAAAAAGTAAAGATAAATGCTTTCTAAGTGCATCAACACCGTTTTTAAGGAAGGCATTCTCCTACGAATCTTTCACAGTAACGATAATGATCGCTGCATCTCTTTATAAACCTTCACTTGTGTAAGTTTGCCAGTAATGTCATTAAATATCAGTATTACTTGCTCATGTAACACATCCACCTTAAATGGACCGGCATCGTGGCCTCCCCACCCATTGTCACTTCTTCCACTAATTTCACATTTTCAAATTTCGTTTACATGAAACATGCACATAAATATTTTGGTAGAAATTCTTCTAAGTTTTTTATACTTTTTATTTACTGAGAGAGAGAGAGACAGAGAGAGAATGTGAAAGAGAGAGAGAGAGAGAATGCCAAGGTATTCATGTAGTGGTCAGAAGCTAGCTTGTGGGAGTCAGCTTTCTGCCTCTACCACATGGGTCCCAGGGGCTGAGTTCAAGCTAGGCAGCAGGGCCCTTACTCTCTGAACCATCTTTGCCAGCCATTTGGTAGAAATTCTCAAAAACCATTTCACAACAAATTCCAGGAGCAATAGTAGCACACATTGGAGGAATTAAATATTTGTCTGCAGACAGAAAAACAAATAGAAAACAGAAAACAAAACAAAAAAAGAACAAATAAAAAAAAAAAGCTGGCCAAACAAAAAAACCTTCTTCCATAACTCAACACAAAATTTGAGTGTACTTAATAATCTATTATATCCTACAAAATCCAATAAAATGGCTAAATGGTAATGAATGTTTACATTATTTGAATCACTGTTTTATATAGGTACTCAGTTCTTGGTAAAAATTTTCAAATTTTCAAAGGGGATGGAAGAACAGGGTAAAGGAGGGAGTATGGGGAGGGAAGCTTTAGGCCTCTTGAGGAGCCATATGGAAGCCTGCTACCGTCCTAAGATATATGCATGTGTGAAAAGAAACTAAATAAATATCTAGAAGGCAGAAAGCAGTGTTCCTCTGTGCCCTCTGCTTCAGCTCCTGTCACCCTCACCCTGATTTCTCCCTTGAGTTTTACGTTGGCTTCCATCTTTGACTGACAGTCACCTGTAAGCCCAAACAAAGGCTGCCTTCCCCCAGTTCCTCCTGGGCACAGTGTTTATCACAGCAACAAAGATCAAATGAGAACACAAGTGTGCGTATAAGGGTCTGAAAACGTAAACATGAGTGCACAGGGCAACCCTGAGAACAGATATCTGCAGAGAAATACCAAGCCAGGCTGGCTCCCCTCCTTGTAGGCCAGCGTCATGGGCCTTAGAGGGAGAAGAGGATTGGGTGATCCTCCATCTACAGTTACTGATCCAGTGTTTCATTCCTAGGATAAAACTCTAAATATGGTTCAGTATGTTGAGAATATATATATGCATACATACATACATACATACATACATACATACATACATACATACTGTAAGAAGAGGGTTGCCTTGACCTGGTGTTTGAGTTAGGTTATGTTTAGCAGATTCCATAACACATACATACATATGAAGAGAGGTCACAAATCTGGGAGGATGCAGAAAAACATAGGAAGAGTTAGGGAATCGGGGGGGGGGCAGGAATGATGTAGACACAGGGCTCATGTAGAAAATCCTTTAAAAAAAAAGATTCAGCTAACCTATAAAATTAAATTATAGCTGAAATTTTTCTCAAACATAAGGAGACACCCAAATATACGAAGCACTCAAAACTCAAATAAACATCACCAGAGAAGAATCTTTCCATGACATAGTGTAGTCAAGATGTCAAAATGCAAATCAAAGAAACAACACTAAGATCTGTAAGGAGAAAGTGTCAATTAAAACAGAGAGGCAAAAATATCGGAATAATACCAAATCTGTCATCCACAGTCCTACAAGCCAAGAAAGCGTGGACTGATATGTTTCCAGCGGTGAAAGAAAATAACAGTCAACACAGACTGTTACTAAACTAGACAAGAAAATAAGAATGTTTCAAAACAGCACAAGGTGAGACAATTCCCGACAACCAAGCAGCACTGAGGGAAAACTTTAAAGGAACACGATATGTAGAGGAAGAATAAAACAAAGAATATATTTTGAAAGAGGAGCAGATGAATAGAAAATAGCTGGGAAGGTATCCATCATGCGAACCAGCCAAAATCCAACACTACCAGGAAATCAAGAAAAGGACGACCAGCAAGCCAACCAACCAGAAAACAGACAACAGAACACAGGTAACAGCAAATCCTTCTCAAGCAGAACTTTATATGCAAGCAGCATTCACCTGTCAGTTAAAGGACATGCCGACTGTTGCCTCCAAAACACTCGCATAGCTAGAAGGATGGCCCAAAAAGCTGAGAGCTAAAGGTTGGGAAACAACCTACGGAGCAAATGCATGCCTCCAACAAGCTTGTGGCCCCAATTCTCACAACTAGTAAGTCTACTCCAACCAAAGCTCGTTAGAAGGAATAATGAGGAATATAGTGATCAATACTGATTGTCAAATTGAGAGGATCTAGGGCCTCCTGAGAGACAAGCCTCTCAGCATAAATCTGAGCAACTACCTTGATTTGGCTGATTGAAGTGTTAAGAACCCCCTAACCCAACAGTGTTTTGTTCCCTAGGCTTGGTCACGAGGGAAAGAAAGAAGAAAGCTAGCTGAGCGGGAACATCCCTTGTTCCTATTTCCTGACAATGTGCAATGTGACCATCTGCCTTGAGTTGTAGCCACCAGGGTGCCCACCCATGATGGAGGTACCCAGGAACCACGCCCAAAGCGAACTCTTCCTCCTCCAAGTGAGAGTGTTTCATCATAGCAGGACAAGTAGCTAAGACAAGGGTCATTACTTATCAATCAAAGGAACCACTCGTTAGGATGACATAATTATTGTAAATGTCTGTGCACTAAATCTTGGGGGCTGTGACTTTATAAAAACAACACAACAAAAGATAATACATACATGTCCTGACACAACAATAGTGGAAAATTTCAGTACTCCATTCTCATATCTAGTTGGGTCTTGTAAATTTAATAATAATAATAATAATAATAATAATAATAATAATAATAATAATTAGTAATAAAATCAATGGGAAGCCAGAGAGATGGCTCAGCAGTTAAGAGCACTGATTATCTTTCGGAGGACCTGGGTTCAATTCCCAACACCCACCTGGCAATTCAATACTTTCTGTAATTGTAGTTCCAGGGGATCCTTTTCTGGCCTCAGCAAACATCAGGCACACGAGTAATACAGACATACATGTAAACAAACACTCATACACATAACATAAAAACAAAAATCAGCCAAGAGCTAAATTACACTATAGATGAACTGATTCAGCAGACACATATAGACCACTGCACCCAATACATTCTTCTCAGTGGCACATGGAACCATCTTTAAAACTAACCGCATTATAGGGCAAAAACGCAAGTCTTAAAAGTACCAAGAAGAGGAGTTGAGAAAGAGGAGGAAAAAAGTTCCCTGCACCATATCAGCACACAGTGGAATGAAGTTAGAAATCAGGCGAGACTGACCTCAGGAAAAACAAACACTTAGAGAGGAAAAAAAATCACTTTTTTATGTTTAGTGCCAGGCATTCAGTGTAGAGCTTGTCATATGTGCCCCACATAAGTGCTCTACCACCAAGATATACCCCCAACCCAATGGGAATATTGAAGAAATCAGAGAGGAGTTAAAAAAAAAAAAACCCTCAATCAAATGAAATGAGAGCATAACCTTCCAGAAGTCCTGTGATACAACCAAGGCAGTCCTGAGCAGCTCATAGCTGTAGGTGCTCACACTTACAACCAAGGCAGTCCTGAGCAGCTCATAGCTGTAGGTGCTCACACTGAAGAAAAACAACCCAAGACATTGCACGCAAACACCCAGTGGCGCACCTGGAAACTCTAGAAAAACAAGAAGCCACTTCAAAGAGACGGCAAAACAAATAATAAAGATTAGGTCAGAGACTGCAAGAATAAGATATAGATGTAATCAAAGAAAGAACTGGTTCTTTGAAAATGTTAACATGATCGACAAACCCCTAGCCAAACCAACGAAGTCAAAAGAAAACCCAAATTAATCAAATTAGAGATAAAGTTGAATTATTACAGCAGAGACCATTAAAATCCAGAAGATATTGGAGAATACTCTGGAAACTTGCGTTCCAAAAGTTGGAAAATAAGGGGAAAAAAATGGATAAGTTTCTAAATGCATTCAAAGCAAAAGATATAAGAAGTTTAAAGAGATTTGTGACAAGCAATGACACCGCGGCAGCAATTAAGTCTCTGTGAAAAAAGGCTCAGGAGCAAATGGATTCATTGCTGAGCTTTACCCAGGTTTTAAAAGCAATCCAACACCAACGCTTCCCTAAATATCCCAGAAAATAGAAAGGCAAGGAACGTCATCAAACTCATTCTGTGAAACCAGTATGACCCTGAAACCAAAACTAGATAAAGAGATAATAATGAAAAAAAACTGCATACCAATATCCTCAATGAAACATGAACACAAAAATTCTCAACAAAATACTTGCACACTGAATTCAAGATTACATTAAGAGATAATGTCATCTCCAAATTGGTTTCATCCCAGGGATATAAGGTTTGTTCAACATATGTGAGTCAATATATTTAATACACCACAATAATAAGACTTGAACACAGAAATCATATAATCTTGACAGATGTGGAAGAGGCATTTGACAAAGTTCAACATGCCTTCATGATAAAAGTCCTAAGGAAAGTGGAAATGGATAGAACATAGTTCCATGTCATGAGAGCTATCCACAACAAAATTATCAGCTTTATACCAACAACAAGCCTTCAAGAAAGAAAATTAAGAAAAATATTACATTCACAGCAGCTTAAAACTTTAAGACACTAATAAAAAGAAACCAAGGAAGATATTGTATGGTGTTACATGATAGAAAGAACTTCCATGCTCCTGGATGGGCAGAACCTAAATATATATAGTAATAATTAATAATAATAAATAAATACACACACATATATATGTGTATACACACACACACACACACACACACACACACACGTGTAAAGACACTATGCCCAGATCCACAGGACTACAGGCACACCATAGAGAAGAATTCTGGGAAAGCCTCAAACTGCCTCAAAACTACAGAGCCTCAGCAGCAAGGATGGCAAGGATGGCAGGCCACTGGCACAGAAACAGATGTGGAACATAACAGGTGACTCAGAAATGAGGCCAGACAGCTATGATGCCTAATTTTAGACAAATGTGAAAAAAAAAAAACCCACACTGGAAAGAGACCCTCTCTTCAATAAATGGTGCTGGTGAAACTGGATATCCACCTGCAGAAGGATGAAATTAGATCTATAACTCACACCTTGCATAAAAACTAATTCAAACTGGACTTTAACTTAAAGCCTGAAATATTGAAGGTGCCAAAGGAAATCGTAAGAAAAACATGTCAGGATTCATTATAGGTGAGAATTTTCTGAGTAGAATCCCAACGACACAAGAAGTAGCCCCAGCAATTAACAAACGGAACCATGCAAAATTAAAAAGCTTCTGCATAGCGGAAGGAAGAAGATACCAACAGAGAGAACAGGCGGCCTGCAGGAAGGGAGAAACTCCTAGCCAGCTCTATCTCAGACAAGTAGTTCAGTTCATATATACAATATATATTTTTTTTATTTTTAAGACTTCGAAATTAAACATTTGCACCCTGAAGAACAACCTCTCCATCAACAAACCAATGGGCCGACGTGCTGAATAAACTGTTCTCAAAAGAAGAACGGATAAGGGTAATAAGTATTTTTTAAAGTGTTGGCCATCCTTTACCATCAGGGAAACCAAATGAAACTGTTTTGAGGATCTGGAGAGAGGGCCCAGATTGAGCGTGTGCTAGGCTTGCTTGCGGAGGACCCAGGTTTGCTTCCCAGCATCCACCCGGCCGCGGCTCACAGCCTTCCCCAGCTCCGTTTCGGGGAGCTCTGGCGCCCTCTTCAGGCACCTGCACGAGTTGGGGCATAGACATACGTCTAGGCAAGGACGCACACACATAAATAAAAAGACATATTTGTAAAACTATGCTGAACCAGGTATGGTGGGCCACACCTTTAGCCCTGGCACTGAGGAGGCAGAGGCAGGCAGATCTTTGAGTTCGAGGCCACCCTGGACCACAGAGTGAGTTCCAGGACAGCCAGGATGACATAGACAAACACTGTCTCAAAAAAAAGTAAAACAAAACAAGGACAGACCAATAGAAACTATGTTAAGATTCTAGATGGCTGCAGTTGGAATGGCTCTCCGCAAGACAGCAAACGACAACACATTTCATTTGCTGTTGGCACAACTATAACCTGGGGCGGTGTGCAGTGGAAAGAGTGCAGGAAACTAGAGAAGGCCGGTGAGACGGTGAGGACGTGAAAACAAAAGGGGAAAGCTGGGGTGAAAGGACAAGAGCAGCGGGAGGAGGCGGGAGCTGTGGGGAGCAGGCACGAGGCCTTCTGAAGTGCTTTTATAAATTTCAGAAACGCCTCATGACAGTCTCCAGCGTATGAGGAAATGACACAGTAAGTCCTACCACGTGGGCTTTTGTTAACATTTGCCACAAACGTTTCACCTAATTTTGAGATATGCAAAAGCAAATTCCAGGCCAGGCCAGGAAGATGTTGAGTCAATGCGCAGCCCAGGCCGTCTCCTTGTCCCTCAGGAGAGAGAATCGAAAGGCAAGTGACACCTTGATAAAAATTTTTATTTTTTATTTTTTAATTTTTATTTTATTTTATTTTATTTTATTTTTTTTACCCTAAAATGTTAAAAACCAAGAACTGCTCAGGGCTGGAATGAGCAGACAGCAGCCACTGCAGGGAAGGTTTGGGCTCCCCGCGGGCCCCTCCCACCACCCCTGCGGAAGCCTGGGTCCCCGAGCTCCGGCTGCCCTGCCCGGAAGCACCTGGACTGGTCTCACCTGCGTCCTGTCCCCACCCCCACCCGCGCCTGCTTTTCTTCTGAAGAATCCCAGCCCCTGGCTTGTGTGGTTTGCTTAGTCCAGTTGGCATCTTGTCCCTCTTCAGAGGTGAGGCCATGGATTAGCCCCAGCGGAGGCCCAGGGAAGACAGGGGACAAGGTCTTCACAGCGAGTCAGCTCCGAGACGGTTTATTCAGATACGGGAGGTGGAGGGCGAGCGTAAGCCTGAGGCCGCGGGCGGCCCGACGAGCCCTGCTCTCCTCACTCGGGGAAAGGCTGCCTGGAGCCTAGCTGCTCTAACAAGTGTCGGCCGTGAGCAGCTGGCTCCGCGCTTCTCAAGACGCAGGAAGGCGGAGGAGGAGGAGGAGGAGAAGAAAGAATAAATCATTTCAACCCAGCGTGACCCCTGTGACAGGCCCCTGGCAGCTAACGAGCTGCTTTGTTTTCTGACCTGTACGGTTAGGGTGTACCAGGCTACACCGCCTTCCCTCTGCTTGCTGGAGCGCCCGCCTCCGCCTGGAAGGTCTGATACCCCGAGGCCACCGCGAGTGAAGGACATCATACTGGCTCCCAGTCACATCCTCCTAGTTATCCATCCAGGGCCTCAGACTGGCGAATGCCAGTGTCCTCAGCGCCTCCAGGCCAACACCTCCATCAGCCTAAGGCCACCAGGAGATGCCAAGCTACAATAATGGGGGGGGGGGGGTTGGCCCAAATCCATGAAATCGTAAGATAATAAAGTGTTTCTTTTTTTATTATTAAATTGGGGGAACATTTGCTATGCCACAAAGGAGAAGACAGGCCTTCCTAAGTGCACCAGATTGCGCGGTGATCGGTACGGTTTTTAGAGGGGCTGGAGGCTTGAAGGAGGAGAAGTCGTTTGGCACAGGGTCAGCGACAAGCGCTGGAGAGGGGCCTGCCCGGGTGAGGAGCCCCGAAGCTTCATTGTCACTAGTGTCACAATAAACCTACCCGAGAACCTGAGCTTTGGAGGAGCCGAGGAAAGCCCTCGGAACAGGGGCAGTTGGAAGGACTTCCAGAGGGAGGGAGAAGAGCAGCTGAAACGACGGGGTCAGAGGGCAGGCTCAAGGCAGAGGTTGGGGGACTCACTGCCCGTCTGAGGAGCCCTGAAATTCGACCTTCACAGAGAGTCCAGAGAGGGCTGCCCGGGTCGGTCCCGGAAGGCCGGGCCTTCACAGGGGGCGAAACCTCAAGAGAAGGGTTGTGAGAGGCCACTTCTCTCAGCATCCACGGAATGAGAGGTGGTACCCTGGCCTTCACACCCACTCCAGGCCCGGGGGCCTTCAGCCAAGGCTTTCCCTAGGGAGCCCGGGCCTCTTCACCCCTGCGCGCCCCTGCCGCAGCCCACCTGTTGCCTCCTCCCTCTGCCCTCCAGCCCAGACCTTCGGCAAGCCTTCCAAACCCTGTGCAGGGCGGCAAGCGCGCCCCTCACCATCCCGCCCTGCCTCTGCCGGAGGGACTCATACCACGACCGACCGCCCTTCCCACGCGCGACCCGTCCGGGTCACCCGCTCAAGCCGGGCCGGCGGGGGATCCGCCTCTGCGCGGCCAGCTTCCTCCCCCCACTCAGCATTGTCCCTCCTCAGCACCCTCCGTTCTCACGCCACCTCCCCAGAAAGGTCCCCGCTTTCCCCAAACATCGACGATCGCGCAGGTGACCCCCCCCCCCGCGCTGCCCACCCTCAGGCTCCTCCTCAGACTCCTCGGGCAGAGAGTCGCTGCCCTGGTGACCTCTGACCTCCTCCGAGGCCTGCGGCCCCTCTGCCCCACCAGCTTCCTAACCGGGTTTCACGCTGCCCCGTGCGGCCACGCAGCTTCACCTCCCTTCGGCCCCTTCCCGGGAGCTTCCTCTGTGGCCCCGCGAACCTGGGCCCGGCGGCTCCCGCAGCTCGGGGCCCTCGGGGTTCAGAAGCCCAGGCGCCCAGCCCTTCTGGGGACCCTGCTTTCCTTCCCAGAGGGACAATGCCCGGTCCGGAGGCCCTGAGGACCGTGATAGTCAGCGCCTAGTGAGCAAGCGCCAAGCTAAGAGCTCTTTACACATTATTGACTCCTCGCGGCGCCCAGAGAAACAGACGACGCCCGATTCGCACCATTTAATAGAGGTGGCAGCCAGGTTAAGCGCCTGGCCCTCTCGCCTCCCCGGGCACCTCTCCGAGGCCTCGCGGCCCGTGTGCCCAGCCTCTCCTGGTGGTTCCACTGGCGACCACAGCGCCATCCCCTCACCAGCCGATGGCCTCAGACATGCACTCGCAAACCAGGGCCCGTAACCGGATCCAGCATACAGCTGGCGCATACTTTGTGTGGGTGCTGGCTAACCAGCCAGCGGTGGCAGGAGCCTGCGTCTTCCTCGCGCCCAGGCCAGGGCCTGCTCCAGCTGGCTCCCCGGGAACTGGGGAATAAACGTGGACAGCAGGAAGCAGGGAGGGAGGCCGGTGCCGCCTTGCCCTGTCCGGCATTGGCACCGCTGCCACCTCGGAAGGCCGGGGGTCGAGGGACCGGGTCCTCTCTCCCCTGGTCCCTCGAGCAGACCCTGGAAAGGGTAGAGGGTGGACACGGGCTTGCCGCTGCCACCCTTCCCGCCACCACCAGACACCGGGTGGGAGCGACATGGGCTCTGACCTGGGCTCCGCCGGGCCTGTCGCCGCGGGCGCGGGGTCTCTCCGACCGGCCAGGGGGTGGAGTTGTGGACCAGGGGCCCGGGCAGGGCCTCGCCAGGCTCTGCCTGACCCGCCGGAGCCACCGCCCGCCCGGGCTCCCTCTGCCCACGGCCCGCTCCTCCGCTTAGGGCACCGGCTCTCCGGGTGTCCCAGACGAGCCCCCCGGGCACGCGGGACGGGTGCGCCTCCTCCGCGAGCCAGCAAATCCATCTCGGGGCGAGGGTCTGGGACCCGCTGGGGTCCCGGAGGGGAGGTCCCGAAACGTGTCTCCAACAGGGCAACGAGGCGAGCTTCGCTGGGGGACTAACGCAATCACGTCGGAAGTCGCGGGGTCCAGACAGCCCTGGGAAGGGACCGGGGCGCCGCGCTCCAACCCGCCCCGCACAGCCGCGCGCAATCCGGGGCCTGCGGGGCCTGGCTTCCCCTTTGGGGTCCTGAGGCTGGGGCAGAAGCCTGGGAGGCGCCGAGCGAGGCCTGGAGGAGTTGGGGTGGCCGAGGGCTTGGGGGGCGGCCCGCACTCCCCCCTAACTCTCCCCTTCGTTTACCCCCTGCACCTTCGTCCCTTCTCCGGACTCATCCCTGTCTCGCCCGCGTCCCTCCTCTCCCTCCCGCCCCCTCCTCGCAGCTCCTCGTCACCCTCTCACTCTATAACCAAACAGCCGAACCCCCTTTCCAATTAAAGTGGAATTAGGCAACTCAATCAAATTAGCTCCCCATTAAAGCCCTTCTTTATTAAAGCGTTCTCTTGTCCCGCTATTAGGTTTCAGCGCCCGGCGGCGCTCGGGCCGGCCCCCGAGTTTACCTCGGCACGCCTGGCCGCCCGAGGGGAGGGGGCGCCCTGGGGGGGGGAGGGATTACCCCGCGGGGAGAGGGCTGGAGACCGGGTCGGGCGCAGGGGCGTCCTCCCCGCCGCAGGCCCCAGCGGAGGAGCGCGGCCGCCCGCCCGCCCGCCCGCCCGGAGCCCGGAGCCCGGAGCCCAGAGCCCAGGGGCCGGCGCGCCCGCCCGGGTGCGGCCCGCTGGCCCGGCGAGCCGCTGGGGGCCCGGGGTCAGGGCGCAGCCGCGCCCCGGGGACACTCGGAGCTTCTCTCCCCAGCCGCCCCGCGAGCGGAACGGGATTCCAGCGCGGCTTTATTTAGAAAATAACGTTTATTTCTAGCTCACACCTAGGCAAAGGAAAGCACAAGGGCAGCGCGGGCGGCGGCTCCGGAGCCTCGGCGCCCGGGGGACGGCCGGGCCGGGCCGGGCCGGGCCGGGGCGGCGGCTCCTCCCCAGCCAACAGCAGGTCCCAGCTATAAAACCCGATACGTACAATGCGCGGATAGTCTAATTTTTTTCCATTTTGTCCTTTTTTCTTTTTTTGCTTGGTTTTTGAATGTTTTCCACGTTAATACCGAGGTCACCTACAAATTACAATTAATAACTTAGAATTCCATTTTATAACATTATACACCGGCTTGTATATATATATATGTATAGATTATATATAGATTTATACATATATAAAAAACTCACACTGCACCAAGGAAACCCATGCTTATTGGCATAAGCAACAAAGAGAGCGACAAATACCGCAACGAGGAAAGTGCACCTTAGAACGTTTTTTTCTTTCTTTCTTTTTTTTTTTTTTTTACAATTGATATCGATATATACGTGTGTGTCCCAAAGACTCGACTCAGTGCCAAGAGATGGATACATCCTAAATTTATATTTGTTAGAGCGGATTTTTTTTTTTTTTTTTAATGAAGGGGGAACGGGTACTGGGGACACAGAGGCCGATGAGCCTGCCGTTCGCCCGGGCGCGGGGCTGGCGAGGCGAGCGGAGCGCAGGGAGCAGCGGGGAGGGCGCGGCCGCCCTCGGGTTCTTGGGGACCCCCGGCCTCTGAGAGCGGGGCGAGCGGGCCTGGGGGCGGTGGCCCGGGGGCTCCCGCCCTCCGGCCGAGCCCCGAGGCCCTACTGCTTGTCCGGGGTGCCGTTCACCAGGGGCCCGTAGAGCGCGCCCCCGTAGCCGGGCTCCTTGTGCACGGCGGCGGCGGCGGCGGCCGAGCGGTCGCGCATGAGGTCGCTGAAGGCGTAGTCCACCGGCGGCCGGAAGCCGAGCGTGGGCACCAGGCCGGCCGTGGAGTAGGGCGCCATGAAGGCCAGGCCCCGGCTGTGCGCCGCGGCCGCCGAGTAGGCCAGGCGCAGCGGGCTCAGGCCGAGCGGCGCGCCCAGCGGGTAGGCGCCCGCGTCGGCGCCGAAGTGGCCGGCGCTGGGCTGCAGCGGCGAGAAGGCCGAGCGGCTGCCCAGCGAGCCCAGCGCGCCCGGCGCCACGGCCCCGGCCAGCAAGGGTCTGTGGTGCGGCGGCGCGGAGGGCCCGG
>NW_026596109.1:12452275-12470246 GCF_907164565.1 Psammomys obesus | reverse complement strand
CACCTGCGCCCCCCGCGCCCCCCGCGCCGCCCGCGGGCGCGCCAGCTCCCGGGCCCGCGCCGTCCGCCGCGCACACCGAGCCGAACACCTCGTAGGCCGGCCGCGGCGGGATGATGCCGTTGGCGGCGGCCAGCGCCAGGCCCTCGGCCGTGCCGTACAGCAGCTGCAGCTCGCGCGCCTCGTTCTCCTCCTGCGCCTGCTGCCGGCGTAGCGCCACCTGCGCCGCCATGACGCGCTGGCGCTCGGCGATGAGCGTGCACTTGGCGCACAAGCAATCCTTCCAGCGGCAGTAGCGCTTGTGGCCCTTGAGCGCCGACACCACGCCGTGGTTGCGGCAGCGGGCGCACTTGGGGGTCCGCGGGTACTTCTCGGCCGCCCGCAGCAGCAGCGGCGGCGCCCGCAGCAGGCCCCCGGCCACGCTCACCGGCAGGGACGCGGCGGCGGCGGCGGCCGCGGCCACCGACGCCACCGACGCCACGGGCGGTCCCGTCGCCGTCGCCGCTGCCGTCGCCGCGCCGGGCACGCTGGGCAGCTCCGAGCGCAGCTCCATGGCCGGACCTGGCGTGGGGAAAGCGGAGAGACCTGAGATGAGGGCGGCCCCGCGCGCTGGGCTCAAGCGCAGCCCGCAGAAACCCAAAATTTGGAAAACTTGGGTCGGGTAGGTTTAGCTAGTGGTTGGCAAGTTGCTGAGGGGGCGCGTCGGAACCATCCTGTAAATACGTGCCTCCCCTCCCGTCACGGGTGCTCTCACGTCCGACTTACACGCCAGGGGTAAGATTTCGTTTGAATCAGTAGTTCTTCCAAGGGACAAAAAAAGGACAACGTTTGGAAGTCACTGGTTCAGTTGAATGTGAAGAGGATTTGGAAGGAAAACATTAATGTCCAATGCTTAGGTTAATCGGGGTGAGGCGAGAGAGGAGAAATGCTCGCCTGGAAGGGACTCAGAGTAGGAGAAAACTTGGGACCAACAAGTTGGTGTTAAAGGCAAAGCAAAAAGGAAGGGGAGAGCGTTTGGTTTGATGGACGGGCGGGCGAAGGAGGAGAAATGAGGTGAGGTGAGGAGCTGAGGTCGGCCTGGGGTCTTGCCTGTTGCTTTGAATGTGGGAGTTCGACCGAGGAAGAAGCTGAAGAATTTCTTCCCGTTAAAAGTAGAGTGAGAACCAGAAGTCTTGGAGGCAAAGTTGGGGCTTAGGGCCCTGGGACCCGTAGGAAAATGAGGCCTGAGCCTCTAAAGGACTGGGAGAAGAAACGGACGCGGAACCGAGCTTAGGAGAGCGCAGAGAACCCATCAGAAGAAACTTTCTCTGGGCAGGCCACCCCAGCTCAAAGACTAGTTTGAACAACAAGGAAAACATGCAGAAGCAGCTGGCATGGTGACCCGGACCCAGGTCCACCGATGGCGACAGTGATACACAGGAAAAACTCCCCGGCACGAGGTAGGGCGCGGAGAGGGGGAACCTGTGGCGCCGGGCTGAGACTTTGAGTCTGGAGCAGTGGAGGGGAAAGGCACATCTCCGAAAACTTAGACCCTGCGGCAGTATTCTTTTTTTCTCAACGCCTTCTACCCAACCCCCACCCCTCCCAGTTTCGGGCCCGAGTCCCCAGACACGCCCTCCTCAACCTGGGGACCCCTGGGGACCCCGCTGGCGCGCAACTCCCAGAGTTCCGGCCTCCAGGCCAAGGTCCTGGGAGCTGCATTGCGCAGCAGGCCTCAGGGAGGCCGGGGAGTCGCCTCGGAAGCTGACCCCGAAGGTGCTCGGGAGGGCCACCTGCGCCGCGGCCGCGGAAGGCCCAGCAGGCCCAGCCCGGGCTCCCGCCGCGGCCTTCGCCCCCCCGCCCGGGGGTTCCACCCGAGGGCCCCGGGCCTCCGAGGGCCCCCCAGACCCGCAGGGCCCGGGCCGCGGCCTCCTCTACCTGCCTCGGGCTCCGGGCTCGCCCTTCTCCGCCGGCGCCGCGCGCGTCGCCCAGCTCCGCTCGCGCTCCTCCCGGCCGCTTCGCTTCGCCCCCGAGGTCTGACCGCGTCACCCTCCTCCAGCCACCATGTCCGAACTTCCGGACCCCCCCTGGGAACACGGCAGGCCGCCCTCCGCGGGCCGCTCGGGGCCGGGGCCCGGCTGGCGGGGCCCGGCGTCCGCTCGGTGCGCTCCGGACGCTGCGCTCCGCCCGGGCCGGCTGGTCCCGCGCCGCCAGCTCGCACTGCGTCGCTCGCCCGCTCTATTGTTGCTGCTCACGGCTCCATTAGACAGAATTGGACAACAATGTGGCGCCTGCCATTGGCCAGGGGACGCAGCCGGCGTTCTGATTGGCCGGGCCCGCGCCCGGGGAGCCCCTCAGTCTACAGTGTCCGAAAGATTCGAAACTCCGAAACGCCGCGCCGAGCGCCCGCGGGGTGGGAGGGGGCGAGGGCGCGCGCGAGGAGGAGCGTCGCGAATGTCGCGACGAGAAGTTTCCGTGCGCCCGGGAGCGTGTGAACTGCTCCCAATGACCGCGTCCGGCGCGCCTCTCCGCGTAGACGCGTGGAGCCCTTCCACTCCCGGGCCCCCCGCCCGCCCCCACCCGGCTCCACTGTGCCCCTTTCCCTTGGCCCCGGGGCGCTTGGCGAGGCCGGGCTGCCCAAGTGGCCCCGCAGGCCCGGGGCGGGACGGGGGCAGGTGACAATTCAATTACGGCAGTCGACGTGGGAGTGGAGCCGGGGGAGGGGCGGGGCGGGAGGGCGGTCGCCGCAGACCTCGCCGGGAGGGGAGGGTTCGGCCGGCCTGGTCCCCGCCGCGGCGGCGAGCTTCCGAGTCCGCCGGGGCCCGGCGACCGGCTGGCTCCCCGTCCTCCCCCTACCCCCCACCCCCCACCCCCGCCGCCCAGCGCCTCCGCCCGCACCATCCCGACCCCGCGGGCGTCGCGGAGGGTAAGTGCGGTCCGGAAGGACCTGCGTTTGGACGCGCGGGGCCACGCGTGCACGCGGCCTTTCCCTTTCCTCCCTGCGCCCTGCGCCTCCCCTCATTCCTTGGCACCTCGCTCCCTTCCTTGGTGGTGGGATTTTTTTTTTTTTTTTTTTTTTTTTTTTGCAATTAACGAAGTTCACTTGTAACTTTTTGTTCTGTTTTGTTTTTTTTAAACGAAAGTTAAAAAAAAGCAGCTTCTGCGCCTCCCCCGGAGCCTCTCGGAGGCTGGACGCGCGGGCCGGTCGGTGGGGCCGTCGGGTCGCAGAGCTTCCTCAGGGGCCGAGGGCCGGAGAGCAGCTCCAACTCGGCCTCCCTCGACCCGTGCTGACGTCACGGAGCCAGGCCCCGTCCTGTCTGCGGAGGAGGTAACAGGTTCGAATTTCCTATCTCCGCAGTGATTCCCACGCGGAACAGACGTCGGGCCCGGACTCGCCCTCTGCCTCTGAGCTAACCTTCTGCTACTCTCGGTTTTTGACCCCTATTTCCCCTCTTCTTCAGGGTGAAGAAAATGCGTTTAGACGAGACGCGAAACGACCTCCTCTTTGGGCCCCGCTCCCTGCCGTGCGCTTTCGCGTGGCTTGCGAGAGCGCCCTGGGCGCGGGGTCGCGTCTACGCCGCCGCACCCGCACGCCTGCCGGGCGCACAGAGCCCGCCCCTCCCGCCAGGAGGACCCCGCGAGGGTCCACGAAGCCAGCTGAGGAGCCCCGGGAGGGCGCGGAGGGGCGGTGGGCCGCGGAGCCCGCAGACACCTTCCAGAAAGTTCTCCGGGCGCCTCTGGCGGGAGCCCGGGCCTGAGCCGCGCACGACGGCGCCCCGGCGGCCGGCCGGGGAGGACCCTCTCCGCAGTCGGAGAGGATGTGCTAGGAAGTTCAGGGCCCCGCGAGGAGGGAGGGTACAGCCATGTCCCCGGGTCAGGAGCTCAGGGCACCCCTCCTCCCCAGCGTCCAGGCAGTAGCATCACTGGCTACTCCTGAGGACCAGGAGGCTCCGTGTCTGCCGAATTCCAGGCGAGGCTGCCGTGCGCCTGCTTCTAGCGCCTTTTTTTTTTTTTTGGACAGTTCTTGAGAAAAGTTTTTTAACCTCCCAAACGAAATAACCTACCCAGATCCGCTTAGTTCCTGGGGAGCGGTGGCCTACATATCCTTTCTGGCGCCTGAGGCTAGACCACCGTGAGACCTGCCACAAAAGCCAATGGCTTCGGGGAGCCCAGCTCTTGAGTGGACCTGGACCTGGCTCGAACCTTGGAAAGCGGCCCAGGCTAAACCACCTGCTGTCTCCCCTCTTCCGGTGCCCTCTCCTCAAGTTCGTATCTCCGCAGCTCCGAGACTCTAAGCCCTCTTCACAGGCTGAGGTTGGGGGTGCTCATGGGAGGGGAGCAGGGAAAGCTCAAACAGAGCGTTCCGGGCGACAGAACCCTAGCCACATCGTCTCCTCGGGCGGCCAGCTCCTGTTGATGTGTGCTGCCCGGAAGGCAGGGGGCCGGGAGCGAGCTTTAGGGAGAGCGCGCCCAGGTTGGGGCGACAGGACGACGCCCTCACCCCCCATCCAACACAACTGCCCCCTAGGACCTCGCTGCAGGTCTGGACACACCTTCACGCACTCGTGAAGTAGATGCTCACACATGAAGCGGTGCGCTCACCTCTGCCCTCCCCCCCACCTCCCCACCCCCCAAGGGGCCCTTTCAGAATTTGACTTCGCAGTAGGCTCTCGTGAGCTTGTTCGCCTGCGGGCACTAGCGCTCGGTGAGTGACCTCACACCCAGACGCCCGCCGGGTCCTACGCCGTGAGTCTGCACACTAGGCACGGAGCGCGTCCCCGGGCGGTGTTGGGCCAGGCCTCGGGCACGGAGCCCCAGCCGCTCCCCGCCTGCCGGCACCCGGGCGGAGGAGGCCCAGGCCCTCCTCTCCCAGTGAAGTGGCTGGCAGCGAGGGCCCAAGTCGCGCTTTCAGAAGGTCCCGGCTCGGCTCTGGAGCTCGCGGGTGGGGAGGGCCGTGCGCCCAGCCGAGCACTCCTCCACGCCCTTCCTCTCCGGTCACCTCCCCCCCCCCCCCCCCCCCCCACATCCCTCACAGCCACTCAACAGCACAGGCCCAGAGGGAGGGCCCGGGCGGGGACCCGGCTGCTGTTGGGTCGGGGGCCCGGAGTGGGGATTCTGGACTGCTGACGAGGAGAGGGCCGAGGGTGCCGGTGGGGGACCTGGGAAGCGTTGACTTTTGCGCTGTTTGCCTGCGGCCTCGGAGCAGGCAGACGCCATCTGTTTGCCGGCTGCGACGCGTCCCGTTTAATTACCCTCCCGGCAGCCTAATAGAGATGATATTAAACTAAATCTTTCTGACATTAAAAGTAATTATCCCCAAACCGGTGGCTCCGGGACGGAGTTGCCCCTCCCGCACAGACCCCTTCTCTGGATTCCGTTGGTTTGGCTCAAACTCTTCACCTGGGAAGGTGGAGGAAGGAGAAGGCGCCTTGGGAAGGCAGGCTTGCCTGACAGGCGCTGGTCGAACCAGAGCGGCCCCTGTGCCCGCGTGGACGCAGGCGTGGACGCCAGCACACGAGACGAGACATTTTCCTCCAGTCTCGCTGATTAAGATTCTCCGTCGTGCGAGCCCAGCGCCAACGGGGGGAAAGGCGGCCGCGTTTGCTGTGTTTCCGTTGAAATGGCCCTTGATCGGGCCTAGGCTAGGGCCAAGGAAACCACACAACTTCGGAGTTTGGAAACAAAACAAGGAACCACGCCGCCCACTGCGCCTCTGGGCTTTTGCGTGTTCTTCCTGTGAGGGGTCCAGCGCCTTGCACTTTCTCTGCAGTGATTTGCAGAGTTCCATCTTCCTCTATTAGGTCCTATTATCTCGCTTTTCAGGTGAGAAACCAATTCCTAGCTGGAAGGCGATGCAGAGGAGCGCAAACTCCAAGCGTGGAGGGCCCACCCCTAGCCAGTGGCCTGCAGATTTCTGGGTTCTGCCTGAGGCTCGCCCTTAGCAAAAGGGCGCTGGGCGCCTTACTCAAGGAGCAGGTGGACGGGCCAGCTGCAGCGAAGGAGGAACCTCTGCATGGTGCAGAGTGGCGGGAGGGCCCACAGCAAGCTCCAGCCGTCGCCGCCGCCCCGCACTGCCTCCTTGGGCAAGCCCTGCAAGGGAGAAGCCCCTGCCCAAGGTCTCAAGGCTCAGCTAAGGTGTGGCCTGTGTTGCTTAGCACAGAGTGCTTGTGGGAAGTGCAGTGGTCCACTTCAGCCCCGAGTGGCCCTCGAAATTCAGAGCAGGGAGGCGCCTGGGGCCACCAGGTTGCTCAGCCCTAAGAAAGAAGTGCAGGTCCAACCAGCCTTTGCTCCTTGTCTCACCTCATTTCCGGCCATAACATGGGGTGGGGTGGGGTCTTTTAGGTCTGAGTTCATTAAGTTCACCAGTTCTTCAAGGAAACCCGAGAATCTGGCCGCGCGGTAACAGCGTTTGTTGAGCCCCTAGTATGTACCAGGCTCTGAGGAGCAGAGCTTCATTAGTTAATGTGTTCTCACGGAGCTCACTGGTCAACTAGGCCAGCCGCTGACCTCACAGTGAGAACAGCGGCTGTGCAAGGGGCTTCCTGAAGCGGCACTGGAGGTGAGCCTCAGGCTTCCCAAGTGGACACTGCCAGCGCTTCTTCTCATAAAGTAAACACTTTAGAAATTTTAGCAGAATGTAGTTTGGTACATATTTTTGTAAACTTTCTGTGTGCTCATTTACCAGATTATGCACTTTGTCTACAAATATAAGTATTTTTTTTCATAATAATCAATGCATATAATCTTTTAAAATTAAAAACATTCAGTTATATTGTTGTATCTTATTTAGCCAGTTTTTTTTTTTTATAGTTGGTCTCCACTGTATGCTCTAATAACTCTGCTATCATGAGCATCCTTTGTGAATGTGACCAATTATTTCCTTAGGATAAATTAGTAGAAATAAGATCGAGTGATCAGAGGCTTTCTTTTTTTAAGGTCTTTGATAGCTACCTGTCAAACAGCCTCCAGAAAAGGCTGTGGCAGGCAAGGTGCTCAACAGATTCATCTTGGGATCTTTTTAATCTTTGTTAATTTAAGCAAGAAAAGCACCATCTCACTGGCACTTCAATTTACATTCCCTTAGCTTTTTTTTTTCTTTATGTCTTAGTCACTGTGGTTTGTTTTACAATAAACTGCATACATCCTTTATAAGAATTAGAGCTGGTGGGGTGTGGACGCCTTTAATCCCAGTACTCACGGAGGCAGAGGCAGGTGGATCTCTGTGAGTTCAAGGCTGGCCTGGTCTACAGTGAGTTCCAGGACAGTCAAGGCTACACAGAGAAACCCTGTTTGCTCTCAGCTCAGTAGCTATGTGCACAGGAAAGGCGGCGGCAGCACCCCGCCCCTACCCCCTTCTGTCTGTGTTTCTCTACTCGGCTGTGTTTCTGCCTGTGTTTGACTGTGTTTCTCTACTCTTTGGGCCACTGGTTTTGCTATTACTGTCCTGGGATTTTAAACTTATTTTAAAAAAGGAAGTCATACATGTTAATTTATAAATGGTGTGTGTTTACAGTATCTTAAGGACTTTCCAGTTTTAAACTTCTAAAATCATTTATTACCTATATTTTTACCATTAGCTCTTTTCATTATGTACCTTTCTATAGTTCAGTTGAATTATCTGTTATGGAAAGTGTGACGTTTGTAAGGACTGTCGTGGTCTGCTGACCCCACTGACCACAAACACACTGGCATCTCGGGTGACCTTCTGGCTTCAGCAGTTGTGTCTCCCTGGCCTCAGTCACCTGGCTGTTGTATAATATTTGAGAGGGCAGGAAGGACATGCTTCCACTCCCAGATTTTTCTTCTTCTAATCTAAATCAACATTTTGTGAATTTCAAATCTAATTAGAATAAAATAAAAATTGGAACCTCTCTCTCCTTCTCGCTCTCAGTAGGGTTATCTGTGTAGCCCTGGCTGTCTTGGAACTCCTTCTCTAGAGTAGGCTAGCCTGGAACTGAGATCTGCCTGCCTCTGTGCCCTCCCCTCCCCTGGTGCCACCACTGCCGGGGAGAACCTGTGGTTATAAATGGAGATTGTGCATGTTATAACAAGGCCGTTTTCACCCAGCACGCAGTGACTTTATTTCTAATGGTGATTTTTTTTTTTTTTTGTAAGAGTCATCATTCCCCCCAATATTGTTTCCTAAACATGTATCCTTTGAACAGGACCTTTTCATCTATTACATCTAATGACATGAACTTAAGAAAGTCACTAACTATCTTCATCTTGGGACTATCCTTGCTCTTAGTCTCTTACATGTAAAGTTTTCAAATTAGTTCTCAAAGTTTTTTGATACCTGGAACTAACCAGGCAAAGGGGAGGAGATAAGAGGTAGAAATATCCAGGTGATTTGCATGTCCTCTTAGACTTGAGGGAGGGACCAGTCCTCAGGAGTTGGATTCCAAGCCCAGCTTAGAGCTGTTGGCTGTGATACTTAGGCAGAGCAGAAAGGGGGATTTTTTTAAAAAATTTATTTAATTTTATTTTATGTGTGAAGGTGTCAGAGCCCTTCTGGTTGTGGAACTGGTGGTACAGACAGTTGTCAGCTGCTATGTGGGTGCTGGAAATTGAACCTGGGTCCTTTTGAAGAGCAGACAATGCTCTTAACCACTGAGCCATCTCTCTAGCCCCAGAAAGGGGAATTCAAGGGAGAAATAGGTAACAGGAGGAGCCTCTGGACCTAGAGTCTGGTCCAAGTTTCTCTGATTGGAGTCTTTGACCAGCTGAGTCAAAAATTCCGGGTGTAAAGGCTGCTGCACTACCCTGCCACAGACATGCCTGACTTGTGAGAGTCGCCAGCCCTCCCTGGGCTGGCCTTCCAGCCACTGTGTCAGAAGGCCTGGAGGCGGAAGCTCCCAGGCCACCACACCACACCACACCACACAGAGGTCCTGGGTCAGATCTGCCCAGACCTTTCTTCAGAGCGCAGCAAGGAGCTGCTGGTTGTCAAGAACCCTCAGCCTGTAGCATGTGGGACATCAAACTGAAGAGGGAGGGAGGGATTTGGAGAGTGGAAGGCCAGGGCACCAGCAGGTCACCCTTCTCCTGTCTGCTTTCATTCCTCCTTATTTCTAACTCTGACCTCCAACCCCTTTCCCTGTTGGGTCACACAATGTGGCTGTTCGGACCCAGGCAGCTTCTAGTTTCCCAACTTTCTCAGGGCCTGCCAGACCCATCCATTTCCGATTTGGAGCCCCATGTCCAGTATTAGCTATTACAGATGCCAACATGTTGCTCTTTCTCTCCAGGTTTCCTTCCATTTCAGCCTCAACTGTCTCTTGTGGGGGGCCAAAGCGTGGCGCATGCTGACTCTTGGGGGTGGGGTTCTCAAATGTCTCTCTGAAACCACATAATCAACTGTTGTCATCTCCAACCTCTACCAGAGGGAACTGAAAAGAGAAGTGATCCTGCTGGTGTGCGATGGCTGAGAACCCTTGTTTAAGATCAGAGATTGGTTCGTCACTCCAGTCCCCTGAGCTAGCATGGAAGAAGGGACACTTCCCTCAGTGTTTTGAACCCATTTCTTTGGTAGACTGGCCATACTTTGTTTTCACTGCTGGTTAAGCATCTGGCACTCCTTCAATCTTTTTAGCACCAGTGATCACAGTCAGGGCTCAGCAGGGAAATGGACTGGAGTCTTGTTTGCATTTATCACACCTCCTCTGTAAAATGAGTGTAAAGTAATACTTCTGTTAAGCATTCAGTAGTACAATTTACTTAAAGCCTGTGATGGTCTGAATGATAAATAACCCCCCTCCTGCTTCTTGGGGTGGCACTATTCAGAGGGAGAAGCCTTGCTAGAGGAGGGGTTAAGGCTCCTTCTCTCTGTTTCCTGTGTATGGATGAAATGTGACCTCACTGCTTCTTGACTGGTAGGCTACTTCAGATGCCTGTTGCAATGCCTTAGGGAAGTCTGGATGGACTGTATCCACCCTGGAACTGTATGTTAAAAAAAAAAAAAACCCTTTCTTCTCTAAGTTGCCATGCTGTCATGATTTTATCGTATCATACTTTATCACAATGTTACCAAAAAGAAGTAGCTAGTATGAAGTGCTTCTTAGTGATGACACATGGGAATTAGTAGTAGGCGGCACTGTGAGGGAAAACTGTTTTCTTCTCAGCACTGTTTATCTCCATGAGAAGAAAGACTGGGCATCTGGGATCTGGAAATGGAAAGAACTCGGTCTCAGGTGCCTCTGATTTTGAAACCTAATCTCAAAATTTCTCCCCCAGAACCCAAATTCACATGGATTGGCATGGCTGAATGACCTCAGCATACCCTGACTGTTCAAGGTCTCTCTCTCTCTCTCTCTTTCTTCCTCTGTCCCTCCCTCTCCTTCCCCCCACCTGCTTCACGCATCATGTTCTGGAGGTTACATTAACCAGAATACAAAAACACAAAGCATCCTTGCCACACAAGCAAAGAAGGGGCAGAAGAGCCAAGGATCGCTCCAAGCAATTTGGGAAGCTTACTTTTAGCATGTTCTCAGGGCTTCTATGTGGGAGCTCACACCGGAGTCGAGTCGTTAAGAGATCCCCATAGAGCAGAACCACTTTTATGCAAGCAAGCATGCTCTTCATTTTGCCTATACTCTCCTATAGCACGAAGAAACTGAAGCATGGAAGCGGCAGCTATGCAGGCCAGCTCCTCACTGACATTTGCTATGGGTAAAGGCGTAACAGAGACCTTAGATAAGTTAGTCATTGCTCTGGGCCTCAGTTTCTCCATCTATAGTATAATGTTCTGAGCTAAGGACCAATGACGAAGACAATGGTTTCTAAATGGATGTTCAACAAAGTCCTTGGCACTCACCTGTGGAAATACAGCAAGCTCTTGGCTGCTTCTTCTGACCCCCAAAACATAGAGAAAAGTTTCAGTAAGGCTTCCTGTTGTTAACTTGTCAGAAAAGCCTTATGCAAATGTTACTAGTGTGTGCCCACGGGAGGCAGGTAACATTTGCAGGGCCTGGACACCTGTGTCTAGAAGGTGGGCTCCATCTTGATGGTGTGGATTCCTCCCTTGGCTAACTCTGAAATCTCAGCCTGCCAGGTTGGCCATGCTCTCCAATGGGACTTACCCAAGAAGCAGTTTTGACTCTCGAGCATGGGGGAGGGGTTCCCATAGTTCTGGGAAGTCTTTAGCACTGACATTGGTGGTTCCATACCACTCCTGTCTGGGCATTGCAGGTTAAGGGTAGAGGCTGAGGATCGAGTTTGTAAGGTTTCAATGAATGGGTAGGCCAAGGCTAGTGTCCTTTCCATATGACAAGGGACACTTAAGTAGTACATAAGTGCTGGTGTGGCGAAACATTTTGGAACAAACACTTGCCATGGAGGCAGGCCCAAGCATAGGTTAGGTATAGAGTACAGAGGCTCAGAGACTTCTGCTGTTCTGCCTCTTAGTTCATCAGTGAATGGAGCAGGGGCTGGATATTATTCCTCATGGAGTAGTTTGTGGTTCATTTGTAACATTTTCTGTCAACGCCCTGTGCCAGACCGCTCAGGTGTGGTCCTGTTACAGTCCAGTGGAAGAGACCTCTGTGTAAATAACCACAGTACCATGATACCTGCTCTGCCAGGGAAACACAGGGATTAGAAGAGGCTCCTGAGTTGTGCTGTGGGTTCCAGGAACTCACTGGAGAAGCAGCGCAGTATTGGCCTAAGATCCGAAGACAAATGGCCTGTGTGTGATATGGCTCCTTGGTTTACTGGTTATGTGTGACCTTGAACAGATGACCTAATCTCCTGGGTCTTAGTTTGAGCATCAGTGAAGAAAACAATGCAAAGAACAAATGAGTTAGTGCTAATAACTCTCACAATGTGTGGCACATAATAGACAATGTTTACGTGGCCCTTCTACTATCGAAAGTTGCCTGTCAAGCACCTACATAGTAAGTGGCCTGTGCTGGGCAGTACAGGTCACTGACTCCACTGTCAGGGAGCTTACTCCTTAAACAAAGCTGGAACAGACTGGGTGAAGAGTGATCCTCCACCCCTGAGGGCGTGCGGGACAGAAAGGACTAACTAATGCTGGCCTACCTGCGGCTCTCAAGGTCCACGGGCTGAAGCAGCCAGAGAGGGGCCTCACAGGAGTGGGCTCAGGGCACGTGTGGGGCCACAGAAGCCCATTCCTCTCCCTGTTAGTTACATGTCTCTGGAGAGTGACTGAGCTCTCCAAGCCTTCGTTTTTAGAACTATAAATAAGGATACTGATAGTGTCAAGCTCATGGGTTGGGTCTGAGGGTGATGCGGAAGGGCAGCGTAGCAACTGAGTAGGGCTTCCCTAGGGATTCAATACCATTTCCTTTCCTTTTCTCTTTCCTCAGTAAACAGCTGGCTTTGCTTCAGTAACCACCAGGTACACACCTACACGGTGCCAGACCCCTGGATGGTCCTGGAAATAAAGATCAAGATATACTTTCTTGGCCTTTCAACATTACTAGCTGAGCTAGAGGCCAGGGATGGAAGTGACCAACTTTTAGAACTTTGATGCCAGTATCTCTGGTCACATTCAGTCAATATATTCCCAGTTAGAGTGTGTGTTGTATGCTGGTCACTTGGCTAGGTCTTGAAGACATGAAGTGATCCTGGTCTTTTGGGGGTGAGGAAGGAGGTCAGAACTCAATTCTGGTTTAGAAAGACATAGCTCTATGAAAAGGGCAGCATCGGGCTGAAGACTCTCAGCACAGGCATCCAGCTATGGTGCGAGGGAGTGAGGCAGCGGTGCAGAACACGTGTGGGAGGAAGTAGAGTCAGCACACAAAGTGAAGAATGGAGGCTGGTAGTCTATGAAGGCAGCACTGTGCAAGGCCAAAGACGACAGAAAGCTGGCACACTCAGGAAAACTGCTGAAATCAGAATGTATTGAGGGTAGGACTGGAGGCACAGGTAGGAAAGGAGGTAGGGAAGACAACAGGGGTTTAAATGCAAACCATGACTTAGGGTTTTATTTTGAGGGCACAGGGAAGCCTTTGAGAGGTCAGATGCAAGGACGACAGGGTGAGACAAGTGTTTGGCAGTGGTGTGGAGAAGGGTGTAGAAGAGAAGGGACTGGAGAAACGGGGACCAGCTAGGATATCACTTTATAATCCTAATGAGATGACCAAACTCTGAAGGGAAGACATTGTGGTAGAACAAAGGATTAATAAGTGGATTTGAGGGTCCCATATGCATTTAATACTGCTTAAGTCCTGGCTTCTGACACATTTCCATGTGAGAGTAGAGCTTGGAACTTTTAGAGTGAATCATATGTAGAGCCAAACTGTCTAGCAGGAGCACGGCCTTTCTTTTTCTAGCACCCAGCACTTGACTCCCCGGGTCTTGAGACTGTGGTTGTGCTTCCCTTGAAGGCAGCCCTGCTCTGCTGCAGATGGGCAGGGGCTGGGAGTCCAAGGCAGGAGCTCTGCCCTGCCTCTTAATGCACTCTGCTGCACGAGGAAAGTTTAGAACATCTACGCGCAGAGCTGCTGTGAGGTGAGGTTTGTACTGCACCTTCCCAGGGCTCTAGAATACAGGTGCTCCTCACTTCTTTTTATTCTGCCTTCTGTGTCTTTCCAATACACTGCCACGCCTCATGGCCACCATGCACTGCTAGTATAATCTTCTGGCTCCGCAGGGCAGAGAGTAACTGCTCCAAATGTTTTATGTGAACGCACCAACAACTCCTAAGATCTTATGAACAAGTTACTGTTAGCATGTCCCTTTCTAGAGCTCCAGAGCTGTGGCCCAGGAAGGTGAGGTGGCCTCTCCAAGGCACAGTGCTAACTGCTAAGTGTAGTTGTTGCTCTGCACCTGGGCTCTTGGGCATGGAATACTACTTGGCAAAAATCAAGAACCATAACCAACAAATGGTGAACAAGGTTTCTTCTGATGGTAATTCTTGTCAGATAAACTTAATAGGAGCTGGGTGTTGCGGAGCACACCTGTATCTCAGCACAGAGGCAGAGGCAGGCAGATCTGTGAGCCCCTGGAGAGCCAGCCAGAGTTAAATAGTGAGTGAAACCCTTTCTCAACACCCCCCACCCCACCAGTAGAGGGGAGCAGTATAAGTGGTAAGGATTCTTATTGTCTCTTAAAGCTGATTATTTGAGAAAAGCTGGAGACACTGAATGCAGAAGGATGTTCAAGACAAGAGAAAGAACTGGTTCCGTCTTTGGGAGCTTCTCTTAGATACACAATGTGGCTTGATAACAGAGAGCAACACAGCTTTAACCCCCCAGTTAGTCTGACACTGTCTGCTTGACACAGACGACAGCTGTTGGACTTCGTCAGGCAGCAGATCCCAGTAAGAATATGATGGATGCAGATTCCCTTTACGGAAGAACGCACACTTAACTTTTCACATAAAAAAGGATTGCTATTCCTGGGGTGAATTTAGACAATCTATAGAACAACGAAAAGCAAGAGGCCAGGACTTGAGTCTTGATGCTTTTACTCAGATGCTGGGGACATTAGGCAAGTCCTAACCTTTTGAGCATCTTGTCTTTTATCTTTGGCTTGCTCACAGCAGACTGACCACAAGTCTGGAAGATGAGGTGAACTTCAGAGTGCTATCCAAATGTTGTCAGGATACAGAGGTTGAAAAGGTTTACTCACCTTCTGGTCATACAGCTACTATATGACATAGCTAGGGCTAAAGTGCACACATATGGGAAGACCTCCTAAGAATTTGAGAGGATCATGTGAGAAACGAGTATGAAGGGTTACATAAAAATGCCTGAGTAAGTTGCTTCTGGACTGAATTAGGATTCGGTATCCCATCCACTGGTGGGATCTAGAACTGGGTACTCAACAGGATGGGCAGAAGGGTGTCAGTCAGTGATGCTGAAAAAGGAGACAAGTAAGACTCTCTCCTGTACCTTATAAGGAAATGTGTCAGAGCTCTGTAGTCTGAAATCTAGCCTCCCAGCCTGCTCAGGTCAGCACATCCAGCTTTAATGCAACTATAGAGTAATTTTTTTAATTCTACTGGCTAAACAAAACCTACAAAACCTTAACTCCTAACCCCTTGCATGAGCAAGACTCCACAAGAATGTTCCCATCCGACTCGGCTGTGAATGCTCTTGATTCAGATAAGCACCTACCTGTATGGCTCATAACTCCACGGTCAGATCACGGTAGCCTTCTAAACCAGAAGCCTCCCCAAACGATGCAGCTGCTAAAAGGCAACAGAAAACTGGCATTGCTTCCTCAACCCCTTTCAACACACTCTTCAAAGACACACACGCTAATCCAAGAACACAGGACAGTGACCAGGACTGGGGAACGACACAGCGTCCTGGAGGTCACTAGAAGCAACAGGGCAAGGAATGTGGAGGGAATACTCTGACGGCCTCACTCCCTGGGTGCGGGGGCTGGGATGCACATCTCAAGGGAGGTCTAAGGTTGAGACGATCCGTGGAAGACACTGCTGGTTGCATGTGACAGCAAGTCACTTCAGTACACAGCTTGCGTGAGAGGATGACACATGCTCTGCCCTGTTCTGGAGCCCAGTCGACTGGACTGCCAGGAGCGAACAGGCATAGAGGACAGGAGTTCAGGACGCTGAGCAGCTTAGACTCAGCAGGGTTGAAAAAGGGCTTGTCAACTTCACACACATTCAAGTAACATTTAATAATGCTCAAGAAACTGGTTTCAGGGTAAAGTCTCTATGTTGGTATACAGAAGTAAACAGGGACGGTAGGGAACCATAAAGTGAAGCCAAGTCCAAACCAGAGGAACAGGTGAGACATAAGAGTGAGTTCAGAGACCTCTCTCAAACCTCTGTCCACACCCTGGCAGCTGTTTCTGATATGGCTTGAGCTCAGGGCTGTGGCTTCTCACAGCAGACATAGAACTAGGTCTGGCTGGAGAAAGAAGAGCTGGTACCCTAGCACAGCTGCAGCTTCGGAAATGACATCTTGTGGTACCACACAGTTAGGAAGGAAGGAGTAGAGCTGGAGAAGAAATGCTTAGATGGACCTCCCCTCACAGTGAGCTCCCTTCTCTTCAGTCAGCTGGCAGATGAAGCGCCGTGGGATTGGGAACAATCCCTCAGAAGAGTTTTCAGGGGATGTTCTTGGCTGAGCATCAGAGGAAAACAGGTGAATTTTCCTGGCTATTTTCTGAGTAGAGGGAAAAGTGAGCAGACACATCTTCAGCTTTGGTTAAGTCTTCTCAGAACCCCATAATGGACCCAGGAAACACACCAAAAACACTTACAAAAGAACCAGACTGGGAGGCCAACTTTTGGGATAAAGACCAGAGATGACACAAGAACCACCATAGAGAACATTTCATGACTAAAAGAAAATAAGTGACTGTGACGTTATAAATAATATTCTTATGAACTACCCCAAACCTTAAGTCCATTAACAAAGTACACATCTACTAAATCAAATCCCAGATTACTACGTTATCAATTCTGGCAACACATGTACTCTGGGCTAGGCCCCAAATCTGTTCTCTTAAATATATGAAGTCTGAATTTTTAGCCAAAGAATGAGATCCCTTTTATTTGGGATATAAATTCAATAGCTAATATTAAAACATTCGGAAACTAAAATTATAGAGCAAGTCCCTTACTGCAGGAGAGCCCCCAGGGCAGCCAATCAGATTTCGGCAATAGACAAGGAGTTTAAAACAGCAACTGCTGGCCAGGTGTTGTGGCGCATGCCTGAAATCCTGGTGCATGGAGAGTAAAGCAGATTACTGCAGGCTTGAGGCCAGGCCCCTGAGCTACACACTGAGCTCTGGTCTCCAAAAGCCTAAAAGAAAGGAAACAAACACCCCACCAACTGACAAGGTCCAAATGTATGAAGTAGCAGAGAAAAGACAGGACAGAAAATTGTGTGCAGTGTACACTAATGCACCAGCAAATTGGCAGCAGGTACTTAGGAAGTTCTGAGTGCTTCAACTCAAGCTGAAGGACCACTTCCCACAGCTGGCCTTTAGCAAAGTCTCGGTACAAGCACTCTTTGCACACTATTTCAACATGTTGGGTACTTGAATAGTTTCCCAAGCTGCAAGGAAACAAACAAATGCCTCCAAGATGGAATATGGAGCCCATGACAGCAGAATGTAAACACCTAGCATATATGTCCAATTGGTCCTCTATCCAACACCTCACATCTTAGTAAAGGAGTCAGGTATATGATCTACTCCTCTACCCCAAGTGTCCAATCTCCAGGCCAAGAGTGTCCTATCTGACTTTTCTCTCTCTGCCTTTTAAAATTATGTGACAAACTTAAAATGCAGTTAATGGACATAAAGGCCCGGGCTCAGTGAGACACAGCACAGACAGCCTCCTGATGTCAAGGGGAGATAGAACTGTCCTAGACATAGAGGGGAAGAGGCACAAGTTCTGCGGGATCACTCACACTCAACAGTACATTAGTCATTAAACAAGGGCAAAGTGCAGGGGTTGGGAGAGGGCAGTGGAGTTGCAGTACTCTGTCATCAGGGCTGGGCAACACATACTCGTGGATGGGAAATTTTAAGTAGCTATGTTTATTATTTTTTTCCAGCAATCTTGCAAGAGGCAGAAGTGTGACACTGAACTGAGTCAGACGAGCATGTATGTGGGTCGGTGAGGAGCCCATCTCTTGACATGTGCCGCTGGCTTGTCAGGAGTGGCTGGTTCCATCGCTGAGTCATGTCTACTCTTTTGCTTGAAGGAAAAGGGTTTCTTGAGGGAACAAGTTTACCTCTAATAATGACTTATTGGGGTCTAGCTGCGTTACCTGAAAAGAAAGAAAACACACATTCAGAAATCTGGAATAAGCGCATTGATATTCAGTCTTCCACACATTGGCATGAGCAAGTGCACAGTATCTTGAGCTTAAAATACTTCTGTGTGATGGTGGTGTTGTTCTCTGAGGAAACCAGGGCTCACAGAAAGGTAATATTATATGGTTGCTTTTCTTTTTCTCTTTCTTTCTTTCTTTCTTTCTTTCTTTCTTTCTTTCTTTCTTTCTTTCTTTCTTTCTTTCTTTCTTTCTTTCTTTCTTTCTTTCTT
>NW_026596109.1:12337518-12452265 GCF_907164565.1 Psammomys obesus | reverse complement strand
CTTTCTTTCTTTCTTTCTTTCTTTCTTTCTTTCTTTCTTTCTTTCTTCTTTCTTTCTAGGGGTTTTTTTGAGACAGGGCTTTTCTGTGTTAATTTTTTGGCTGTCCTGGAACTCACTCTGTAGACCAGGCTGGCCTCGAACTCACAGAGATCCACCTGCCTCTGCCTCCAAAATGCTGGGATTAAAGACAAGCACCACCACTGCCCAGCCTATAATTTCATTTCATCTAGTAGAGGTGTTAGTACTGACCTCAAGGCTAAGACTTAGCCACTTCCTGGATTGGTCCCTTTGGGGAAGACACAGATACACGTGGTTAAACTGAGGAATGGCATAGCTGAGACCGCTACTTGCTTAACTGTTTTGATCATTAGGACAACACCTAAACCTTTGGAGGGACAAGGGCTAGGCCCTTCCATTGAAATGACATGCAGCAAACACAGCATGGCCATTCCACTGTGTCCAAGGATGCTATATCCCAGGAAGGCCCCTAGGGAGATATATCACTATCTCTTTTTTTTTTTTTTTTTGGGGGGGGGAGGTATACTTAGTTTGAAAAAATGTGGCGAGCACATAATATAATTATATTTTACAAATTAAAAAAAATCAACTACTGAACTATAAAGCTAGATGAAATCTTGGTACAATTGGCTATGCTACATGAGGGTTCTTAGTTAGATTTTGCCTTCCCTCAGCCAGGGCAGAGATAGCATGTGAAGGTTTCATAAACCTAAGAAAAAGAAACAAAACAGTTATCAAAAGGGGTCATGACTTCTGAAAGGCTAAACAATACCAGGGTAGTGGGAAGGATACAGGCTTTGAAAATAGGAAGCCTCTGGTTTAAGTCACAACAGCAGAGGCTATCAGCTTTGTGACTCTTGTGTTATAGAACTGATGAAGATTAAATGAGAAAACCATAATCAGCATAGATGAACTAAATACACTGTGTATGAGAGCAACTGCAAAGGGAAATGGCCATGTGGGCAATGGGCTGCTTTGAGTGTGTGAAGGATGGATGGGTACTTTCTAGCTTTACCTAAAGCTGCTGCTCTGCTATTAAGATGAGCTCTGGGACCTTGAGTAAATATTACAGGCAGGTAATTTGTCTGCTCAACTTCTGCTCAACTCAAGCCACTCATAAAGAGATGGCTCTGCTTTCTTCTTACAGCTAGAGAAAGGGACCCTCTAGGTGCCAGGGATGGGTGTCAAAGACAGACTGGTAAGCTGATATGGAGGAAGACTGTCTTCAGTGTATCCATATGGAAACTTGGGATGCCCTGGAGGGTCTTAAAGGAGACATAACTACCCACAGCATCCTTTCTGCTTATAAAGAACCCAGGGAAAATCTTGTGCTACTAGTATCTGTGTGCTGGGCAGAAGGGTAGGCAAGGTGGAAGGGAGGGCCCAGCCTACTGTCTATCTTCCAATGCGCAGGGAGGGCAAGCTGCTGGCAAATGTTTACCCACTTCCCCAATTAATGTACAATACTGCACTGGCTTCTGTCAACAAACAGAGCTATGCTGTCACTGCTTCCAACACTGGCATTTCTGCCCAGCTGCTTCTGCTATTGTTCTTAATTAACATGCCCGAGCTTTTCCGGCATCTTCTACTTTGTTATCTGTGATTTGTAAACATAATGCTTATTGGGAGAAACCAAAACCATACTGGTGCCAGAGTTGTGAGCACAGGTAGAAAGATGTGTTAGGAAGCAAAGCAGGCTGGGAAGCTGGAGCATCACATCTGTGGGCACCCAACTGAGATGGTAGATGTGCAAGGGAAGACATTTATAACTCTTAGTTAAAAGTATAGTTGTCATTGATAAAACAGTAGCCAAGAAATAGTAAGTGATTTTCTCTAGTCACTTTACGTGGGACAACTGGGATTTGAAAAGGAGAAACAAAACTTTCTTGGACATCTCTTACAAGCCAGGTGCTTCCAGTACATTTCTCAATTAGTCCGTACAATAACCACCATGCCAGTCTGCAGAGGTGAGACAACTGAATCTCAATGCCATTGCCACTTGTTTAAGGCCTACAGTTAGAAGTCTGTCTACAGAGTCAGGGTTAAAAAGAGTAAAGCTGTAAGCCAGGCAGTGGGTTACAGCTTGTGAGTTCAAGGCCAGCCTGGTCTACAGAATGGGTTCAGGACAGCCAAGGTTACACAGAGGAACCCCGTCTCAAAAAACCAAAAAAAGTGAAGCAAAGATCTTGAACTAGTTAAACAACCAGAGTCCATTTTCCTATGTGTAACATGAGAACCCTCGTTTCTCTTTGCAGGTAGTGTGATAACTAAGTGAGACAACGTCAATGAAGCCTCGGGGCAGCCCAGGCTGGAGCGCTCCTAGATGGACAGCCATTACTGGCTCAAGTGTTTCCTGGAAAGCAACTCTAACCTCTCACTCGGTGCTTCTGGCTGTCTGTTTCTAGCCCGGTGCCCAGCAGGAGTGCTGCCCTTTCCCTGTAAGTAACACCGCCACTTCTGAGATCTCCTTCTTTAGCTGCAGTGAGCTCCTATAGCCAATGAATTGCTCTGAAATAAACAGAGCTTGCTGGGGCAGTCACACTCACAGGGCCCCTATGAGGACATCCCAACCCCACATTTTAAAGTTCATTTTATGTATTTGCCTTTAATGTTCCTTTTTTTCTATCTAGTCTTTTTTCTCTTTTAATCCATTCACTTAGTAATACAAACTATTAGTACAATAGTAGTATAACTGGCGAAAACATTAATATCCAATTATTTATAAACTTTCACTACACACTGAAAATGTTAACTCCTTTAATATTTACCATGGTTCTTGAGCTAGGTGTTATTATTTCTACTTGACAGGCCAGGAAACAGGCTTAGAAAGGCTGAGAATTTGTTCAAGGCCACACAGATAGTAAGCCAGAAATCACATCTGTATTCAGTCAGTCTCTCTCTTTCTCTTTCTGAGGCAGAGTCTCTTTGTTATGTAGCCTTGGCTGTCCTGAAACTTGCGATGTAGACCCAGCTAGCCTCGAACTCCCAACAGTCCACCTGCCTCTGCCTCCCGATTGCGTGTGCTGGGATTAAAGCATGCTTGGAACCATGCTTTAGTATTGTAGCTGCTAACCTACCTATCCTGTAGAGCTCCTGAACTCAGCAGGACTTTCAGGCCAGTGTTAACAAGGATATAGATAACATGATAGAGATAAAAACACTGTGAAACATACACTTAATATCATTTGATCCAAATGCTAGCCTTGTAAATAGAGTTACTCCTATTTTAACAGATGAAAAGATAAGAGATTAAATTAAACCCCACTGTTACTGAATTTTTTTTTAAATAGCCATTTGGTGTTCCACTGTCTAGTAGTGTGACTATTATATAGTTCTATATAACCAGAAGAGAGATTTTTTTTCACAGTGGCTTTAAAAAAGATTTTTTAAAATCAATTCTTTGAGACCTTCATGCAATGTATCTTGATCATACCAATCACTTTCTTGGCCTTTCCCTACTCCTTACCACTTCCTGCCCATCCACTTTTATGTGCATGTACTCCCACTTGTTCCCTGTCAACACACCACATCCAGTCTGTGATGGTTGACTACTCCGGCAATGGGGCCTGCCCTGTAGTGTGGTCCACATACCAGGTCTCACACCATTAGAGAAAACCAACCTTTCTTCTCCCAGCAACAATCAAATGCCAACCATCAGCTAGGGCTGGGGCACTGTGCCCATCTCCCCTCCATGCTGGGATTTTGTCTGGCTTGGCTTTGCTTAGGTCTTGTGCAAGCTGTCACGACTCCTGTGGGCTCATATAGGCACCTGCCTTGTATCTAGAAAGCCACTGACTCTTTGACCATCTTTTGTTTTTATAATCTTTACCCTCCATCTTCCTCACACATCCTTGAGCTTGAGGTGTCTGCTAAAACATCTGTGGCACTATTGTACCACGGGCATAGCTTTCGAGGCAGGCTGTTAATGCAGAGTGCAGGGTTACTACCAGGTGAGACTGACGAGGCCCTGGAGCACTCTGACAGCCAGCAGAAAGGACAAGGCTTCCAGCTGAGCAGCAGCTGGATTGTTCCATGTTCTGTGACTCAAGTGTATGATATATAAGGTAATTTTTAAATCTCAATACAAAATGTTAGCTCAACGGAGTGATAGATATGCTAATTATTCTATTTTGATTATTACATGAAGTTTGCTTGCATTCAGAAAAAACCACATCATACTCTATGCTGTAATTTGTAAGTGGGAGAATGCAGGGTACCAAGCTTCTCCCCAGTACCTAGCTAGTGGACATATTGTGAAAATACTCTGTAGTGCTCTGGTCCTCATTCTAGAAGAGCATGGATCATGTCAGAAGGGATCTCTTGGTAGGGAGGAAACTAGTCTCTTGTTTCCCCGAGAAGCAGCGGAGGACAAGAGAACTGTGTGTGGAGAGTAGCAACAAGGAGGCGGCACTGCTGTTGTAGGGTACAGATGCGCATAGACAAGTAGAAGGCAAAGCACGTGTGTTTGTGAGGCTCCAGGACAGAGCGCCAGGATGGAGAGGTAATGGGAAACAGAACTCTTCAGGGAAGCAGCAGGTACCGGTGTAGTTAGTAACAGCTGCTGCGTCTCTTCTGCCTTCTGGTATTTCTGCTTCCTGTCCTCGCAGTCATCATCATAGCAGCAAGTATCGCTTACTGAGCATCTCCCATGAGTTGGGTCTCTGCAGCATGCACTCTAGATTTATATGTGGTCTTTTAACTAGTCCTCAAGATGGCCTAGTGAAGTAAGTACTAGTGCCATGCTGTAGGTAAGGCCACCAAGGCTACCTGGCCCAATGTTGTAGAGACTCAATTTCAGAGCCAGGCCTGTCCAATTATAAAGCTCATTATGACCAGGATGGCCTGGCAAATGAACTTACGAACCTGGGAGGGGAGGGAGATGTCTGCTGCACTTAGAGACATCCAAATACAGGCATATTTACAGATGATGCTAAGAATAACATTTTCTGAACCTTTACTTCAAATCAGGCAATTGTTGATATACTCTGCATTTATAAAAACAATTTCTGTAATAGTCCTCCAATGCTGGCAAAATGATTAACCTTATTTTATGAGGACATTAAGTCACAAAGCAGACTGTCTAAACTATTGAAGCTATTAAGGACAGAGCCAGGGTGTGAATCAAGGCAATTTAGTTTTGGAATCCACTGAGTTACTAGGTTATACAGTTATAGAGATTGCTGAATGGAATATCCATATGGACAAAGAAGTTAGAAAAGATGGCCCAGAGTTTCTTTTGAGTAAAGCTTCCAGGATATAAGATCTTCACTTTAAGAATGGCAAAGGTCAAGGGTCATTAGAAAAAAATCCTGAAATGTTTATAAAATACGAATACAAAAACCTAATCTGAGTTTGTCTTCTGCCATTTACCTGGGACTTTAGTGAATTATCGACTTTCTAAATCAACAGAGAATGAACACATTGGGATTCCTTGTGGGAGGAGGGGTGTCTCAAATAAGAGGTACAGCTTGACTTTCTAGTTAGAGGAGGGAAGTCAACCATCTTGGTATTTTTTCACTGTACCTGGGAAACCTGAACGGGTACATATAGTCTCTCATTCAAACATTTTTAGCAAACTGACTTTGTAAAATGTTTATGCTAGCACAGATGTGATGTGTTCTCTGCCAAATAGAGCTTTTCTTTGCTATATCAATTTTCTCAGAAATTTGAAATTTTATATGCATTTTCCCATATGACCTCCCTGGGCTTCATTCAGATCCTGTTCTAAAATTAATACTCTGTTCTGAAAAATGTAAATGAATGTGACCGAGTCTCATCTTGTCCACACAGGAAATCTTCTGAGGAAAACACCTTCTAGGCCTTCATGTCACAAGAGGGCTACTTGGGACTCAGAAGGCATGTAACTTAGGCCACGTGAAATGGAGGATTAAGAATAGACAGTGTGCTATTTCAGGGATTCTGACATCTGTATTTTCTTTTCTTTTTTTGAGACAGGGTTTCACTATGTTGCTCTGGTGGCCTGGAATTTACTATGTAGAACAGGCTAGCCTCAAATTAATTTAGATCTCCCTGTTTCTGCCTTCTACATGGGATTAAAGACCTAAGCTGTTAGAGAATTCTTCATAGCTGCGTCACCCTGCCTCTCAAGTGTAGTAGAGATACCGCACCCTGAGCAAAACGTTACTCAAGAAAGAGCTGAGCACTGCTGAAAAGAGAAAAGAGCTGCAGTGACACAGGCAGTGCGGAAGACAGCCGTCCTGCCTGGCAGAGACGGGCAGGGTAAACTTCCGGGCTGAGCACCACTCACCCTTTCAGTTTCAGGCTGCCTACTTCTTTTCAGTCCTCAGCAAACGGCTTCTCTGAACCCCTCAGCTCACTACCAAGGCTGTAGGCCATCAAATCTTGCCAGATGGTGAAGTCCTAGCTCTCAAAGAGTAACTTTAGACAAGTTAACTTTCTTATTTAGGCTTTTATTTTGAAAATGTGGGGGTTAGTGATTAACATGAAATGAACAGCACTGCAGTTGAACTTTGGAGATCCAAACATTTGAGCTCAAATCAGTCTCAGCCAAATAAATAGAATGCTTAGGGTTCCAGTTTCCTTCTCTATTTGGTGAAAGAGTTGTTGGAGAACGAAAACAGCCATCACTGATAGTGACATATGGAAACTGGTTCTGTGCCTTCTCTGTGTTAGGAGATGCCATTTCATGGTATCACCTAATCAATACTTAGACTGGCTAGAGAGAAGTATACTTGGGTTTGAAACTGTTCTTCTCTGAGTTGTAGGATTCAATAATGTAAAACTTGGGGGAGGGTACATTTATTTTATATCCATACTTCCACATGGAAAAACTTCTGGATGTTCTTCCTGTTTCTCACAAGCTTGGTAAATTTGAGAAAAAAACAAAAACAAAAACAAAAACAAACAAACAAACAAAAAAAACAACTCTTGAGCTTAGTGTATGTTTATTCTCATTCTTTCTCTCTGTCTCTCTCTTTTTTTGGAGACAGGGTTTCTCTGTATAGTCTGGATGTCCTGGTATCACCGCCACTTGGCTCTCTTTCTCTTTCTAATAGCCAACCTGCTCTTATTTTACTATAAGGCACAAGGATCTGTAGTGCCCAGCTCTACCAATCCTTCGGCAGGGTAAGAAGTTCATCTAATTCAGAGTAAGGAATTTATCAGTAAACTCTTGACTGCAGATTCACACCCACCATTTGATCTTTTTTTTTTTTTGGGGGGGGGGTGTAAAAAGTGACAGATTATTCTTTCAATTGGTTTTCTGTCTTTCAGTTAGTCTAGAGATAGTCAAGTAAAGGGACGTTATTTAATGTCCCAAAGTCCCCAAGTCCCACACAGCATTAGGCATATTTATATGCAAAGCCACAGCCATGCTCTTCTTTTTAATGTGGAGATACCCTTTTTTTCTTTTTTACCTGGGTTGGCTTTGAGCTTGTAGAGATAGAGCCTCTTGCTTCAGTCTCAAGGACTGGGATTCCAGGTGCCTCAGATGTGGTGTGTGAGACGCTCCTTTAAAGCTAAGTCACCTAGCCCAGGAGGAATCTGCTGACTGTCCCTCTGAGAGACACGTACATATGGTCACATCATCTTACAGCTCTCAGAGCATGGCCCATATACTGTCTAAATTTCACAGCTCTGCTGGGCACTTAGGTACTAATCCTAGTTGTTACAGGGGGGAACACCATGGTGCAGATGGGAACAGAATTTGTCTTTGACTATAGAAGTAGACATAGGTGGGCTTACCCCGAACGCAAGTCTTCCCATCTTAAAGCCAAAGCATTTCTCCTCTGTGAGGCAGTACAAGGGCTGCATATGTAAGTTCCCAAAGTACAGTGAAGTATATCCAAGTTAGGATTTACTTTGATCTTGAGAGAACTGGTATTCTGGGTGCTCTGAACAACCTAGTTTACTTATCTCTCTTAGAAAAAAAAAAAAAAACACCAAAAAACATAATGATTATTCTCATTCACAACAGTTACCATTTGTTTGTTACTTTCTGTGGAGGTGAGATACTGTTTACACTGGCTCAAGTTATCCTCCCACCTCAGCTTTCTGAGTAGCTACAACTGCAGGCCTGCTGTTTAACACAGCTGGCTTGCTTCTCTGTTTTCTGCTTTCTTCTCCTCCTTCCCCAGGCTGGGCATTAAACCCAGGGCCTTATGCATGATATGCTGTGCTCTTTACTTGGCATTTGCTAAGTGCCACACACTATGCTAATTATCTCCCTATTACATAATTAAGTGATTATCACAATTTTAAATGCTCCTCTTATTCTATCTTATGAACTGGGTAAAAACTGATACGTTGTTAATGTTAAAATTTCTTCAAAAATTGGCATCTTGTCAGGGATGCCTTGACCACCTTTCCTTGCCTTGGTATTCCTAGTAGTGGCTTTGTGTTAGTGGGAAAATGTGGAGGTAACAGAGGGGATCCTAACAAGGGCAGATGCTCTTTAGTTTAAAAACAGGAGTAAATCAAAATATGCAGACCAAGCATGGAAAGAAGAAAGAACGTAAGACAAGGTAGAGAACAGCTAAGTCTCCTCGCCCTGAGATGTCAGTTCCCAAGATTAGTTCCTCGTGCACTCTGGAAGGCACAATTTCAAGTAATTAAGTACCAATCCTGCTTTACAAGCAGTTTATAAGCTTGTGGTCCACAGAAGCATAAACAACACAGGTGAAGTCACAGACTAGGACTCTGCAGTGTAGAAGACAAACCTAGTGCAGATTAGCCTCAGAGACATGCCTGTTTGCATATGCGATAAGTACTGGTTTCTTCATCCACTGGGAGCTGCCAGAAGCCACCGGGCTGGAGAGATTCTGAACCTGCCCAAGGCAGTATGGCTACCGCAGTGAGATACATGCAGTGGTTTGATGGTGGTAGGGAAACACCGATCTAGGGGCCAGACCTCTCTTGAGAGGTCAGTGTCACACAAGACAGCCAGGTCTTCCTAACATGTCTCTGGGTGTCTCTGAGAAGACTGCAGCACAACACTAATTAATGCCTGTGGCAGAGCACTGAGAAACAGGGAAAGGAGAACTGCCTGCTTGTTAAGTTTAACTATGAACCTAAAGGCCTTCTAAGAAATCCTGACCATTCCTTGCTCCAGAATCTCACTACCAGGCACAGTAATATAATAAACAAGTGGATTTTAAATCCCGGCACTCCATCTTTTGCACAGTCATAATCTCTTTTGAGAAGAGACTCAAATGTCTTATCTCTAAGATGGTGACAGCATTGCCTAGTACCCCAGGTGTCTTTCAATAAAGCATGTCCCTCTGGGTCTCTCTTCCATATTTCCATATGAAGAGTTGCATAAAAAGTCCCATCCTGTCGCCTTCTGCTTATGGTTCTTAAACAATTTCTTAATGAAAACAAGGCAATCCCTTTCTGTTCCAGCCTTTCACTTCCCCAGTTTGTACGTAGGTTGTGGTGGTTCTGACAAGGTTCTTTGGGGCCTTCAATGGTGGGCATAGCTGGGATGGCAGCTTGGAGACAGAACATGAAGAGCATAAATGTCTAGGTGACATAAACTTTAGAAGAATACTTCCCCCTCGCTGCAGAGAGCTAACTTAGTGGTGCACGCAATGTGTCTTCAACAGCAGCAGAACAGCTAGGGACAGTGAGAATGCTGACTGCATTTAATACCTAAGTAGGGCCATGCAAGCCAGCATGTGCGTACTTCTGCAGACAAGCACCGCTCAAGAGCTGGAGCTTTGAACAGGAGTTAAAAGACTTGAGTCTGTACGACATACAAAAGGCTTGCTGGTGTGATTTATTCTGATGTATTTACTTATCCAATTACCAAAACAGCAGGAGATCATTAAAATTTCTAGTTACCAGATGCAGCACGTTCAATATCTTAAATGTTACCAAGGCTTTCTCTGAGCTATTTTGATATTACACTTCATCTGCCCCAAAGCTTATGAAACTGGAAGGCAAGAGCCATGAACAGAGCCAGAACATTCTTTGAAGGCTGGTCCAGAAGGTCTGTGCAATACTAAACCTGTATCAGAAACTCCCACATTCCTGGACTTAAGGAAAAGTTCTATGATGAGAAATGAAAGTATTTGGGAAGAGACTTCAGTCAAGTCTTTTCTATCTCTAAGCTTCCATCTTGTTAAGTAAGGATGCGGACACTGTTGATCTATTTTATACAACTGCCATGAACACCATCATAGTTTGCTTTCTCTTGAATTTCATACAAATGTCTTGTGGAGAAGACAGAGCAACCTTAAAGTACCTTGTGCATCATATGCTGTTAATAAATTAGCATGCATAGTAGGTACCGAACTAGAGACTACCATGGAGTGCTGAAAAATACAAAGCAAGCTCACATCAAGATTTCAGAGTATGTGGCAGAAGAGATGCATTAATAGATGCCACTTAGACGACACACTTTTAAAAAGGTGGTGGTATCTCGGTTCCAGCATTTTCTATTATTCTGATCTTCAAATATTATTCCCTCATAGACCTAAGCTCCAGCCAATTAGAACTGTTTGTTGTTGACCAAATATGCATTGGATTTTCCTTTCTAGAACCTTTGTTTATGTTGTTTCCCCAACCTAGGTTGTCTAACTTCAAACATTCTAAGCTATATATCCTTCAAGTTCAACTTGAATGGTACTTTTTCCACAAAACCAGGCCTGTTACAGAGCCTACATCTTCCTTTCCTTTTCCCGGAACAGCCACTGGGCTTCCGGTCTCATTGATCAGGTCACAGAATAGTGGCATAGCAACCACATACATTCACTGTGGGTTCTCATTGCTCTGCATGTGACGAAGCCATGTTTGCTGAGCCAATACCTGTCTTCTCCCATAGGTTCTTCAGATAAGGTAGGTTTTTTCCAGAATGTAGGCAGTGGCAATGCCAACACTACCCTTTGTTCAAACAGCATTCTTAAACTTTAACAAGGTAAGAGATTCTGAAGGGTGTAGCTCAGAGGATCTATTTCACAGTGATATGTTCTCAGGCCATTTTACAATTGTTTATGAGTCTGTCTCCAGTTGATTTCTGAGGGTTTATATGAAATTTGTTGATGTATCCCCAACGTCTAGTTTACTGCTAGAAACTGTATCAGTTCCAGAAATGTTTGCAGAAAGGCTGGCAATAGAATGATGGGGTGAAGGTTCACCATTCTTCCCCAGGATATCACCAATCCAAGGAATGAAATCAGGAGCTGAACCCCTGAGCTCTCACCCTCAGCAGGCAGAGCTTGTGGGAACACCACCTGGAGTTGACTTCATCAGGCCCTTCGCTCTGGATGCTCTGCTTTAGCCTCAGACAGTCTTAGTGCCCAGACACAGGATCTAATAACACATTGTCATCAGTTGCCCTTTTAGAAGGGACAGCTTTTTCTCTCTCTGTTTAAACTGTTGGAATTGGCTAATTAGGAGGATTTAAAAAATCTTAATACTCTAAACAGAGAAAACTGGTTCTGAATTATTAAGCAACATTTTCAATGCATTGAATAACCTTAAATGACTTAGCTGTTACCTGATCCTAAGCTCTGGCTAAGATAAATAAATGTGAAATACTGTCAAAGCCTCAGCTTATAGGAGCCTCCAGCTACAGTAAATAGAAGCTTAAGTCTCCATAAACTGCCAGGGAGGGAAATACTCTCATATAAAAGGAGAGAAGGTGATCTCAAAGCTGGGAAGGCCAGGAAGCCAGTGATGGCTAATGGACTAAGTACTATTAATATCTAGGTTATTAAATCATAGAGTCACATAGTACCAGAGTCTAAAGAAGATTTAAAAAGAACATATTTAACTCTTATATTTCAGAAGAGGAAAACATGACCCAGAGAAGTTCCTGGCTTTCTTGAGATCAGACAAGTGGCTGAAAGAATAAACATTTGTCTTGAGATGCCAGCTCCCAGCTTTCCCCCTTTCCCGAGGCGGATGCCCCGCAGGAGATGTCAGAATGAGAGGCTCACAGCTGATGGTTAAGAGACACTTGAAAGCTTTCACTAGATGTGTCACTTGCAGCATCTGAGCTCCAAATACACCATGCTTTTCTCTACAGGTCTGCAGGTGCTACTTTCACGGTTATACACCAGGTAGGTGAAGGGATGGAGGGAAAGAACTAGGAGAGAGTGAGGGTGGACACTACGATATTATAGTCTCCAACTTGTGTAATCTCAAGCCACAAGGGGCTCACAAATTTCTCTAGGGTGATATGGAAAGCACAAAACCAAGTAACGGTAGATGTACAAATGTGTATAAATGCTCTATTCTTTATCACTTATTAATTAAACAAGTATTTCTTTAGTGCTTATGATACTTAAGACACTTTGGTAGACACTGGAATATAACAGTAAACAGGTATCTGCCTGCAAGCAATCTCTGGACCAACACTTAGACAAGAGCAACGCACAGTGCAGTTCAAAGACCATCACAGCTCACTGCAGTAACGGCTACAATAGAAGGCAGGCCCTGGGAGAATATAAGGAAGAATAATGCTTCTGTCCTAGAGGGTCACCACGCTTATTTTCCTTGTTGTAGTCTAATACACACAGCCACGTGTTACATTCTAGTTATCCATTCTTCTTAGATATTTATACACACTAAAGCAGTTACTTGTTCACTGCCTGTCAGGTATCTTGCTAGGGAGTAATGGTCAATTAGATACAATTTCAAGGAACTTCAACTTCGATATGTATTACTTTTTTTGCTGTTGTTTAAAAATTATATCACACCTTCATTTTGTAACTGACTGTAAGTCTGAGTTAACCATTTCTGCCTTCAGTGTCTTAGTTCCAGGCTCTCTTGTCTGTGTCTTAGTTTCTCAACTAGATGGGCCTTTTGTAGTTCTCCACAGTCTAAAACACATGTATGAAAGTCTGTTCACAGAAGGCCAACTCTAAAAGTGAAATAAACTTGGAAAGAGCAAAACAACATTCAGGCTTGGGACCCAGGCATTAAACCCAAAGATGTGAGGTCCATCCATATGTGGGGGGCAGAGGAGGGTGTAGCTTGGGTAAAGTACTTTGAGGCTGGGGCTGGAGCTGCAGGGAGGCCAAAGCTGGCATGTTAGGAATATGTACTAATAGAACTGAACTTGAAAATTACATTGAGTATTTAGAACAAGCTAATCAAAGGATATGTAGTTGGCAGTTGCTTGAGTTTACAGTGGTGTTATACATACTTGAAGTGAGCAAAGCATTTGTGCAGAGATACTTGTAATACTGAGCAAAGAACTAGTAATTTTTTATTTATGGCTCAACAGTCAGACTACATTACATGTACAGCCTTCAAATTTTATTTATTTCTGATAACAGCAATTTTGAATGCTACACTGCTTCACAAACACCTTACAAAGTTAAGTTCTGAGGAAGACTAAACAATTTTGCAAAGGTTTAAATACATCCATATACCTGCACACAATCCATACCAGCCACTCCACTTTATGTTCAGCACAGCATGAGGGGAGGATGTGGATGGAAAACTGAATACAGGTTCTGCGCAAGCCAGAGAAATTTTACCTAAGTTTCTATATTTTCATCTCTAAAATAAAGGCAACACATTTATTAGATAACTAACAGATCTGAAGTACTTGGTGTATGACAGAAACACAGGAAATAGTTATTGGCTATCACTCTCCATCACTCCAAGTCACTGTATTGTAAACAAGTTTGAAGGGACAAAGGCAGATTTTCCAGAGCTCAGTATTCTCCTCAGCTCTTCTGCAAATGGTTACCTTTACCTGACATACAACTTTAAGATCCTTCTGCACAGTCTTTGGTTGGTCAGCAGTATGCACTGCAGGTTTTTTCCACACACCACCAACTCCCTTGATGCTTCTGTGGGTCCCTGTCAGCTTCACCAAGACAATATGGTGAGCGTTTATTGTGTTAGTTCTTTAAAACATTACTCCACTTTACTTCCACAACAGTCAGATTTTATTATCATGACTGTGAAGATGAGGAGTGTGAGCTACATTGGACCCAACTTAAGTTATCCAAGATCAAAAAGCTAGGAAATGGCAGCCTTGTGGTCTGAACAGGCACTCCAGTTCTATAACCACCATCAATACTATCTCTTTGGCCTCATCAGTTTTTAACCTGCTCTGCTCACTGCCAGGAAAATGTTTTTGGTGCTGGACTGGCCACGCAGTTTGAAACCTCCTTATGTTCTACTGAGAAGCACCACCTAGACTTCCTGCATGTCCAAAGAACACCTGCCTTTCCATCTGTTCCATGAGCTCTCCAGAGGCAGCACTACTTGTCTAGCCATTCAGATTGAGAGCCTCAGAATCACCCCAACAACTGCTTCTTTCCACCTTCTCTTGATTTGTCTATCTTACTCTTGATTCTGCTGCCTATTTATTCCTACTGCTCCATCTCTGTATTCTCCTACTTTCCCCTGCTTTGCCTAAAATATAAAACAAGGCTAAAAATCCACTAGTGGATGAAAAAGTGATAAGGAAGGCTGGGATACAACTCAGCAGCAGAGCTCTTGTCCAGTGTGCTTGAGGCCCTGAGTTCAATCACCAGTATCATAAAGAAGAAGCAGAAGCAGAAGCAGGAGGAACAGGAGGAAGAGGAAGAAGAACAGGAGCAGGGGGAGGAGCAGGCAGGAGAAGGAGCAGGAGGAGGAGGAGGTGGAAGAGGAGGAGCAAAAGCAGGAGCAGGCAGAGGAGGAAGAACAGGAGGAGTAGCAGAAGCAGGGGAGAAGGAGGAAGAGCAGGAGCAGAAGGAGGAACAAGAGCAGGAGAAGGGGGAAGCACAGGAGCAGGGGGAGGAGCAGGAACAGGACAATGAAGAGGAGGGAAAAGAGGATGTGATTAGAGACTTGTAGAAAGGTAATCCCATATTCCACTAGGTGTAATGCCTAAGTAACTCATTGAGTGCCTGTTCTTTGATATGCCTGTATAAGTTCTGTACTGGAAATAAACACAGCTCATACAGCCTGGCAGTGGGGGTACATCCTTTGATCTCAGCAGAAGTAGGTGATTTCAAGACCAGCTGGAGTTCTAATATTAAAAGCAAGCTTACACAAAGCAGTCCCCAAAGTATTCAGACATAAGTAAAAATATCTAAAAAGAAGCAAGCCTGACATGACAGGAAAAATACCATAAAATAGTTTTCCCAACCATGAGAAACCCAGTAGCTTGGTAAAACATGGTATATCAAGACACTTGTACTTCAACACCATTTTTTATTTTTTTGTTACTAAGCATGTAAGGTACATTTTGGTATTTTAACTCGAAAGCTGGTTATTTAGAAATAGTTGATACTTGACGAAGAATCTCTGTCAAAGTAAGGGAGAATGCCAGCTACCATGACCGGACCCTTCCTCTGTGTTGACTGCTATGCGTGTGAGCATATGAAAAAACTATGTGCATCTTCAGTTTGCACAATGCTCTGAAGAAACTAAAGATTCTCTCATCTTACCAATGAACTAAATAACCTGTTTATGATACCTCACTGAAGAACTGGTCCAAAATTTAGGGCCAGGGCCAGGTACATTTGTATTCAAGGCCTTGATGCAGTCTACAATACCTCTAATATATGTGTGTGTGTGTGTGTATACACACACACACACACACACACACACACACACACACACACACACACATATATATTAGGCAAAGAAGAGCTGAGGAGAGAGGTTAGTTGGTAAATTGCTTGTTAGACAGCCTAGACTCACTGCTGAACTCCAGCTTCAGTGAGAGGCCCTGCCTTAAAAAAAAAATAAGGTGGGAAAAAAAAAAAAAAAGTGGATGGGCACTGAGATGGCTTAGTAGGTAAAGGTGCTTTTGGACAAACCTCATGACTAAGTTTTTGGTTTTTTTAAGGTGTTTTCTTTTTTTTATTTTTAAAATTTCTTTATTAATACAGTATTCTGCATGCAGGTGTGCCAGCAGGCTATAAGAGGGTACCAAATCTCATTATAGATGTTATAAGCCACCATGTGGTTGCTGGGAATTGCTCAGGACCTTAGAAAGAACAGCCAGTGCTCTTAACCATCAGACAGTGTGCTGAGCCACTATTATTTAAATTTTTATTAATTACAGTTTATTTACTTTGTATCCCCCCTGTAGTTCCCTCCCTTCTCCTCTCTCAATCTCACCCTCCCTCCCTCTTCCCCAGCTGTGCCCCTCCCCCAGCCCACTGATAACAGAGGTCCTCCTCCCCTTTCCTCTGAGCCTACTCTATCAGGACTCATCAGGAGTGGCTGCAATGTCTTCCTCTGTGGCCTGGTAAGGCTGCTCCCAGCTCAGGGGGAGGTGATCAAAGAGCAGGCCAATCAGTTCCTGTCAGGAATAAGTTTGATCTCCAGAACCCACATGGTGGAAGAGAGAACAACCCCTGAAAATTGTTCCCTGGTGTCCACATGAGTGAAAATATACAGCCCCTGCAAACTGATATACAAGCAAGGAAAACTAAACACCAGTTATCCCCCCTTCATTTTAGGTAGCTCATTCGAAGGAAACTTTGTTAGCAATAAAGAAAACTAATATAGTCTCAAGGATAACTGTTGAGGCTCTGAATACATAATTAAAGTATAGGGTAAATGAACATTATGTATACTGATTACCTCATACCTGACCATTTCTTATGTTTCCCTTATACTGTCTTAAAAGTCTCTTTTATAAATAAAAAGTTACTTGGTGCTTGTTAGAATTATGTGACTAAGTTATGTCAAGTCATAGCAAAGTCAACTGCTTATAAGTTTGCCTGCTGATAATTCCCCTATACATCCAGCAGTAAACTCCGGAAGTAAATCTGTGATGTATTTTAAAAACAAAAACTGAGGCTAGGGATATGGTCCAGAGGTTAGGAACAATAAATGTTCTTCCAGGGAGGCCAGATTTGATACCCAGCACCCACACAATGGTTTACAACTATCTAAAACTCCAGCTACTGGGGATCCAAATACCGTCTTCTGGTTTCCTTGTGCATAAGGCACATACATACATATACACATGAAAAAATTCAAACATAAAATAGATTAAAAAACCAAACCAAAGAATAAAGCCTGCATGTGCTGAGAAGGGCTGACAGCGCAGGGCTGAGGAGCGCCGCACAGGATGAGCCTCCGCGGCTGAAGTCGCATACATGAGTACGGTGGTACACTGAAGCCCACGGGTAGCTCAGAATCAGCGCTGACCCAGAGAGTCTCAAGCACAGCTGCAGTCAGAAATGGGTCAAAAGGCTGCACCTGGCTAACCGAAAACACTTAAAGCACTGCTGTTTGAAGGAGAGGGTGAAGAGGCAGGGTGTGAGCAAGCTTTCATGTTGGGTCAGCATCCAGCTATCCACAGATGGCATGCAACAGCAGCTGAGCTGCATCTACTGAGAACTAAAACTTACCCATTATAAACTGATATACCCATGTTGGAGACCATGGATGCTTTTGGTTGTGCAGTCTGAACTGAGGGAAATAAAAACCCTGGAGAAAGAGTTTCAACAAACTTCCTCCAATGGCAAGACTTCACACATTATCTCAAATTGTTGCTGGAGGAATTAAGCCCTATTTATATCCTTTGAGAGAGGACTCTGCATCTGATTTCTCTTTTATACATTTGTTTCTATTGAACCGTCATTTTTAAATTCACTTTACATCCTTGTTGTATCCCCATCCCCCTCCCTCCCCACTTCCCTTTTCCTCAGAAAAGGGGAGTTCCCTTTCCCATCTATCCCAGCATCAGATTTCTCTTGGACTTTGTCCCATATACCTTTTCTCTGCTGACTTTATCTTGTATCCTTTTATTGCAACAAACCGTAGGTGTGAGTATAATTACATGACAGGTTCTATGAAGTCTTAAATTGCTGAACCAAGGAGTAACCTGGAGTACTTCTAACATATTAAAAAAAATTCTATTTTAGGATAAAGAAAAGGCTTTAGGGACTGGAGTTAATTGTCACTTACTATTATACATAATATATGGAACATTGATACAGATGAGGAAACTGCATCTCTCTCCCTGGGAGACTAGGCAGCTAGATGTAAGCACTGCTCAATTCCTGTTTGTTAATAAGTTATGTAGGTTCTTATTGTAAGCACTCCTTCTGATGTTCATGTTCTTAGAAAATGCAAAGATATTGGTGACAGGGCAATGTGATTCCCCAATTAGCAGCCGTAGGACTCTTCTTTGCTACTCTGGCTGACTTGAGGAAAATAACTACTAGTTAAATAGCTAGTTGGACTATCCTTGTGCCAGATTCAGCCTGGAACACCCCTCAGACACCTTTAGAATATGTGATGAGCGCAGATATGGCTTCTGAAGTAATACTTTAGTGAAGAATTAGAATCAGTTTATATCAGTTTTTACTAACAGAAGCCTAAAAAGATAAGGAAAGAAGGATACTCAAAGTATAAATACTTATATGAAAATGCAATATTACGTAAAATGTGTGTGTGTGTGTGTGTGTGTGAGAGAGAGAGAGAGAGAGAGAGAGAGAGAGGCCCCTGTGGACTCCAGATGGCCCTGCAACAATGCCTGCTCTGGCCAGAGGAGGAGGAGCACTTAACTTCCCGGTGATCTAGCAGGACTGCTGTGACTGGTGCTAGGAGGAAAGGCGGTGAGTGGTCCGAACAGGACTGCTCCTATTGGCTTGAAGCTCGCTCCCTGGACTATCCAAGCAGCTGCCTCAGGCTCCTTAGTGAACTGCTTGTGAGACACCCTCCAGTGCAGCCCCTCTGGTGTTGCAGCATCAACCGCAGCAACAACAGGCTTCTTTCCTGGCTGACTCAGGCTGAGGTGTAGCAAAAACAAAGAAGCATCAGAGACAGGAGAGGCAAAGGCAGTGGCAACTAGATAGAGTGGCAGTGACTGCTTAGCAGCGGGGGGTAGCAGGCCTAGGGGACAGTTATGGAGGGTAAACTGACTGTCAACTGAGGAAGCAGAGGTGGATAGCCCTGGTCTCCAACACTAACTCTCTGATTTAATCTTTTGACATGTATATCTATGGAAACATCACCTTGAACCCATAATAATAAATGTTTAAATTATTTAATATTTTTCATAAAAATTCTAACTTGCAAGTTAGAAAATAATAAATGTGTTAAATATAAATAAATTAAAAACATAAACTGCCTTTACTAGAAAGAATATTGGAAAATACTATAATAAAACCACTTATATACAGCAAATATAGAATACCTTATTAAAGAAATGCCATAGTTTTGGGTTATTTTGGCTATTAACTGTCTTTTGGATGCTGAACATGCTATTAACAATGCTGCCATGCCAGGTGTGGTGACACACACCTTCAATCTCAGCACCTAGGAGGCAGATCTCTCGTCCACCTAGCAAGAATCAAGCAAGCTAGGGCTAAGTAGTGAGACCCTGTTTCAAAAATAATAACAAATGACTTTGACTTATGAACTCTGCTGTCTGTAGGTGAAATAATTCAGAAACACTTTTCCTTACAACATAAGGTTTGGAAAGAAGTAGGCTTGCACACTACTGGTGGGAATGTGAATTAGGAGAGCCCTCTGCCACAGCAACCTCATCAATGATACACAGCCAATGGAAATAAACTCAGGGCATCCTGAGAGACACCTGTATCCCATGATCACTGCAGCACTGTTTACAAGAGCTAAGAAGACTGAAGCATTCCACATGTAGATCCACTCGGATATGGCACACATTCAGAGTGGAATACTACTCAGCTATTAAAAGACATCCTGCTGTCGGTGACATGTGAGGAGAGCTGGAGATCACCCTCGAGAAGCCAGACACAGAAAGACAGGTACTGGAAGGTCTCACCCATCCATGCGTCAAATTAGGGAAAAAAGGATATCATAAAATAAGAGTGGAATAGTGGTTGCCAGGGCCAGGAAGAGTCAGGGTGAGAAAGGCTGAATAACAAACATGAAGTTACAGCTAGACAGAAGCAAGAAGGTCTTGCAGTGCTACTGCACAGCAGATATTACAAGAGAGGTTTTCCCATAGGGAGACAATGTTTGCAGAGACAGACTTGCTTTCCCTGATTTAAACACACAATATATGCGCGTATAGAAATATTCCATAAAGCTAACTTCTTTTATTCAAGAAGTTGAATTTGTGTGTGGGGGTAGTGGTGGTGGTGGTGGGGGGCACAGGTGTTGAGAAAGCCAACAGGAAAAAAGACGGTTTGAAGTTGTGAAGGATTTTTATATGCCTTGTTCAGAAGTTTACACCTTTTCCAGAAGGCCAGGGATACAACTGATGATCCATGGGCTGCATGCAGCTGAGGACAGTGATGAATGTAGACCAACACAAAATTTTAAGGTTACCTAAACATTATGAGATTATTTTATGATTAAATAAAACTTGATTTCATGCATCTCAAAGATGAGAAACTATTATAATAATGTCAACTTGACACAACCTAGAATCACCTGGAAGGAGAGCCTAAATTAAGAAATGATCTAGATCCATTGGCCTGTGGGTATGTCTGTGAGGGATTTACCTTTACTATTAATTGATATAGGAAGACTAGCCTGGCCTTGATATCCTATGATCTTTAAAAAACATCAGCTATTAAGATTCCAATGACATAGCTGGGCATGGTGGTGCACACCTTTAATCCCAGCACTCTGGAGGCAGAGGCAGAAAGTCCTCTCTGAGTTCAAGGCCAGCCTGGTCTACAGAGTGAATTACAGGACAGCCAGGTTACAAAGAAAATTCTGTCTTGAAAAACCAAAACCCCCAAAAACCTCACATACACCCCTCAAAAATAGGAAGGAAGAAAGGAAATTCATGAACACATTAAGAACATTTGGAGAAAGTGAGAAAGAAAGAAACAAAAATAGAAAGAAAGGAAATTCAATGACACGTTAAGAACATGTGGATGGGAGCAGAGCTATTACTTTAATAAGTAATGTTGCTTATTATAAGTAATATTTCAAGCCGGACAGTGGTGTCACATGCTTGTAATCCCAGCACTCAGGAAGGAAGAAGCAGGCAGATCTCTGTGAATTCAAGGCCAGCCTGGCCTACAGAGTGAGTCCAGGACAACCAAGGCTACACAGAGATACCCTGTCTTGGAAAAAAAAGTATTTGAATATTTTAAACATAAGTATCTCCCACTGTTGGGCATGGGTGGGTGGGACACACCTGTAATCATAGCAGTACAGAGGCTGAGCCAGAGGATTATTGGGTGTGTGCTGTTAGTCTGGAATACATGGTGAGTTTGAGGCCATTCTTGTCTACATAGTGAGACCCTGATCTCTCTGTTCTGAAGAATTCATTGCTTTTCTTTTCCTTAACCATTTAAAGCTATAAGCCCTTCACACACCTTCTACCTCCACTCTTAGCACAATCCAGGGACAGTTATTATTGTAATTCTCCTTTCAAAGCTACTGAAATGTAAGTTCAGTAGGCCTAAGTAAATTGTCCATGTCACACAGCAGCCATGTGGGATTCAGATTCAAGCCTAACCACAACCAAATCTTTTATCTCTATGATATTCTGCTTCTCCTCAACCAACATCAATGGGCAAGGCTCAGGTCCCACTCAATTCCTTTGTGATGTCTTCCCTTACTGCTACAGAATCTGGCTCTCCGACACAGTGATAAGTTGCTGGCAGTATGGGATTGCTCCCAATAGAAAGCCATGTGCCGCCTTTAGAAAACTGGCCTGAACAAGAAACAGCGCTTTATCAAAATGATTCCTTGTGCACTGCTATCTTTAAGAGTTTTTTAATTTAAGAAAACTGAGTCCTGTATATTAAAACCTCAAGGTTTTATCTACAACTATGTAGCTTTCTGTTTATGCCTTTCGAAATTTTCTAATTATCACTTTGGTTAAATGAATATCATCTCACAGCAATCTATGATCCAATTCTAATCAAAAGGTTTAAACTTTAGAAATTTCTGATAAGCTTCATTTAAAAAAAAAACAAAACAAACCTAAATTAAGCTTTTTGACCTCAGACAATTTTTGGGGTATTCCAACTGACATTGGAGCATCTCACAGTATCTGTAAAACTAGTTAGATTTTTAAAAATGTTAACTATGTAGAAAATACTGTCAAGTAACAATGATATTTAATCAATGATAGTTATCTTTGCATAGATACGTTATCGTTTTCTAAAAGTTAAATTAAGTGCCGAGAAATCTGAAATATAAGTCAACATTTCAGATACGTTAAAATGTCACATTCTGTGGAAACAAAAATGGAGGCTTATGATAACTTTGAGATTACATCCTTGGACTGGATAAGAAGCTCAGGAACTGTAATGAAGAAATTGAGAAGTTTGTGAAAGTGCTAAAGACCAAGCAGAACAGAATTAACTACATAAGACTTAGTGTACTGATAAAGAAGTACGGGTTTTTACAAACTTAAATCTTGAAACACTGCCTTTATTTTGTTTTTGTGCATGTATATATGAGTGTTCTGGGAAGAGGGGCAACCTTGGTTCCTACCCTAGTTTGATTTCCTGTTACTGTGATAAATTGGGGAGCAAATCTGACAGCTTACAGTCTACAATGAAGGAAAGTCAGGGCAGGAACCTAAGGCAGTCTCTGAAGCAGAGACCATGGAAGAATGCTGCTTACAGGCTTGCTCCCCTTGCTTGCTCAGCCTGCTTTCTTTCAGCACCCACTCTGGGCTGCGCCCTCCCACAGCAAGCATTAATTAGGAGAATAGCCCACCTGCTTGTCCCCAGGCAACCATGGAGGCAGTTCCTCAACTGATGCTCCCTCTTCCTAGACGACTCTAGCTTCTCTCCAGCTGACAAACCCAGCACAGTTCCTCAGGAACTATTTGCCTTATTTTCTGAGAGAGGTTCTTTCATGGTCTGGAGCTTACCCAGTAGGCAAGGTGGGCACAGGAAGCCCAGGGAACTATCTGTCCTTGCTTAACCAGTGCCAGGATTACAAGCGTTGACACCATGCCTGACTTTTGTTATATGGGTTCTAGGGACTAAACTCAGACCCTCATGGCTTGCAGGACAAGTACTTTACTAGCTGAGCTACTTCCCTAGTTCTGTTTTGTACATTTAAGGAAATATTTCTTTGTTTTTCTTAAGCTATATAAAACTATATCGGGTTCGTACAAAAAAAAAAAAAAAACCTTTGTGAACAAATTGGAAATATTTGGTTTCTCCCCTACCTAGTCCCTCCAAATTCTGAAACCACTTGCAAATACTTTTAGCAAAATACAGTTGTTTGTGTAAGTTTAATCAGAAACTGCTCTTTTTATCACAGGATACAACTGAATATACTGGCTATGTTATCAAGCTTTGACTAGACACAGTATTTGAGAATCTGACGGAATATATTTATAGGCACAGCACACAAACTTTAAAGTGTGTTTTGGTTTGATTTGCTAGCTTAAGAAATTTAAAAAACAATTCAGCCCAAGACTCAAGAGTTTCAGCAAAGGAAGCTGGAGAGATGGCTAAGCCATTGAGAGTACTGGCTGCTCTTCTAGAGGACCTGAGTTCAGTTCCTAGGACCTGCAGGGTAGTTTACAACCATCTGTAACTCCAGTTCCAAGTGGTCTGATATTCTCTTTTGGCCTGCATGGGCATCAGGCATGCATGTGGTATTCATATACATAAAATAAGTAACGTTTAAAAAATTCAGCAAGGGAAGTTCAAGAAAAGACTATTTGGTCAAATGTTATTTCTGTGGTTATGTAAACATTCAGGTCAAGTTGGATGATGCTAGACTTAGTTTGCAAACAGATTAATCTTACTTTGAGTATGTTAGGTAGATATGAGAGGTAGGATTAATGGTTGGTAAATAAACCATTTCAGAAGGAAATTACACTACATTGTTACTTGTTTTTTGGACTTTGTATTATCTGCCTATACCGTGGACTGGATGTTGAATTATTCTAGTTTCCTCTAACATCTGGCTATAACTCTCTAAGGCAAGAAGAACTGCAGTACTCTTGAAACCCTATAGGTGAGTTGGGACATCACAAAGTACAAGACCCTTGCCTGTAGAGAGGGTAAAAAGAGTCCAGCAACTCGCTCCACTACAACCAGAGGCACTCAAACTATAAAGAAGCCAGTAACTTCATGTTGTGGGCAGTTCTACTCATGACCTCAACACAATGACTTGATTTTTCCTTGCTTAAACCGTATCTTTCACTTGCTTGGCAGAATAACTCTGATTATAACTTTATAATCTTTAGTGTCTGCAGGCAATTTGATGATGTGTGAGGTCTATTATGTCAAATGCATATCTTTACATGATTTCAGGAATCTTTTAGTTCATACAGAGAGTAACTTCAGCACAATCCCTAATGTAATGAACTTGGCTGTAGGTCTCTATTTTATAGCGGCTGACACTGGACTCATTTGTTCTTATAAGTCTTTTGATTTAACACAGTCATGAGTTGCCAGATAGTAGAACTGTGATATACTAGTTAAATAAGGAGGAATCTACCAGTTCCTATTGCATATCACCTGTTATACAGACTTAATTACAAAAGTACTCAGTTAAGATATGAGTATACTCTTCATTCACCTCAATCTTTGATCTATTCAGTTTTCCTTGGTTTGATTCATGGGGCCCTTTGGAAAGGTGCATATTTAAGTTTTTTGGCTTTATTCTCCATATAGTCACAACAGTAGCCTCCCTGCCTTACTGTATTCTCTCTAAAGTCCACATAACAGCAAATGGTCTATCTTGGGATGAGATGCAAAAATTCAAAGAAATGTGTGATGAGGAGGACACTGTAATTTAGGAATAACATGTTGAGAAGAGAAATGCCAAATGACTATAAGAGAGAGAGCAGTGCTAATGTTCTGAATTATTTGGTTGTACCCTCACATAGGAGAGGGCTGATCAAAACATGAACTGTTAAAACAAACTTGCTAAGCCAAAGCTACTGGAGGCCATTGTTCTGGACTAAGCTCCTATAGAGCACAAGCCACAGGAGTCACTCATGCTATACCATATACAGCCAAAGTCAACCTTCAAGGAGACAAACAGGGTGGGGGTGGGGGCAGGGGCTGAAGAGATGGCTCAGAGGTTAAGGGCACTGGCTATTCTTCCAAAGGTCCTGAGTTCAATGCCCAGCAACCACATGGTGGCTCACAACCATCTATAATAAGATCTGGTGCCCTTTTCTGGCATGCAAGTACACAAGCAGGCAGGATACAGCAAAAATAATAAAGAGAGAGAGACACTGTCAAACAGGAGCTTTTCTGAATCGCAGTCTAACATAGTTAGGATAAGAAACATACCCCTCTGCCTAACTCTGACAAAAAGTAATGTAGTCAAGTAGTTTCCCCACCCTCCTTCCTGACTATCCTGTTTTCATTCCCCCTTTATAAAACCCATAAAATTCTGTTATTGCTCAGTGTAAGCTCACACTCTGTTTTATAAAATGGAGGATGCCCTGATTTACTAATCACAAATAAAAGCTATTTAAACTTATACGTAAATTTGTAATTTTGTCTTTTGAGAGTAAGTGGGGCACAGGTCCTTGGAGCCCACTTGTCATTCCCTGCCCTCCTTTCCTAAAGCCCTCATCTAGTCATTGTGAAACAGAAACTAGTCTCTCTTGTTTTTATGTAGAGTAAAAGCTGACAGTAGGGAAGAAGATGGCAAATGTGAAATAGAATTTGAAAAGTGAGAACAAGAAAGAAAGGAAAGAAAGAAAGAAAGAAAGAAAGAAAGAAAGAAAGAAAGAAAGAAAAGAGAGAAAAAAGGAAGAAAGAAAGAAAGAAAGAAAGAAAGAAAGAGAAAGAGAAAAAGGAAGGAAGGAAGGAAGGAAGGAAGGAAGGAAGGAAGGAAGGAAGGAGAAGGAAGGAAGGAAGGAAGGAAGGAAGGAAGGAAGGAAGGAAGGAAGGAAGGATTAGAAAGAACAAGTGCACAAAAAAGGAAGGTTGGGTGTTACTGATAACCTTATACCATACAGCATGAATGACAGGATTTTCTAGCAAAGACTTGTCGGGGCCAAAACAGATCCAGAGGGGAGCTAGGGTCAGTGTCATTGTTCATCTTTTAGGCCTCATTCACAGGACAATGGCCAGGTAAGGCAAATGGGCCATGGAATCTGTGGCACTTGGATGTGCAAGCAGTAGAGCTCTGGAAGGAAACAGGATTCTCTGTGCCAGTGACTTTTACTAACAAAATGCTAACAAAACCCACTCTAAAACCATTTTGACAATCAGCTTTTCTGGGAAAGGCCTCTGCCTGCTGCTACTTTGGTTCTCCCACAGTGCTCAGTTCAATGAAGGATAATAGCCAGCAGACACTCAGCAAATAGTTGGACAGCTGGGAAATCTTAATATGAAGTAATGTTTTCGCTGTGGGGGGAGTCAGGGGCTCAGAAGAGCATTTAATAGATCCTCCTGTGAGAAACTAGCCTTTGCTTTGTGGAAAAAAGGCTCAAGACACAATAAGACTCCTATAGTTAAGTCTTATGTTATTTGTTATTAAAGAGGCAAGGACTTAAGATGTGCTTTTTAACAGTCTTTAGTTTGGCTGTAATTTAAGATGACTTTTACAAATTAGATCCTAATCCTTGCAGACACAGATGGCTATTACAGAGCAGCTTTGTAAAAACACTAGTCATTCAACTTGAAAGAGCATTCAGAGAGGGATGAAGTGCCATTAACTATCAGCTCATCTATGACTCTAGAGGCCTAGAGTCCAGGGCTTTCTGGGTTTAGCAATGGAATCTGGGTGGGCCTAGGGCATCTGTTCTGGACTGGAATAACCTTTCTGAGCTCACTGAGGAACAGGAGATTTAGAAGAGCCTGAGGTTATCAACATTTGACAACAGTTACCGAAAGTTTACATAGGAGGCACCCCAGTAAGAATCATAGCAGAGAGAAATGTGGCTCTGATAGGGCCTGTCTCTGTAAGTCATTATCAAACACCAGGGCAAGTACTATTAAGGAACAATGCATAAGCTGCAATGGTACACTGCTTGGGAGAAGAGGGAAGGTTCACAAACAGGTTGATGTTTGAGCTTGGCATTAAAACATGAGTTCACACAGGACAGAAACAGTAAGGGAAGGTGAATATTGAAGGAAACCTTAGCAGACAATATAAAGCATAGAGGCACAAGGGTCTCTATGCGTTTAGGGAATAGTGAGCAATCTCCTATGTCCTGCTGATGGAAACAAGGTTGGAAATGTAGTAAGAGGCTAGACTGCCAAGTTTTCAACTCATTCAAGGGACCTGTACTATACTAGGGTAGCAGAAACAACTTTAGACTCTTAAGGAAGAAAGAAAATGGTCAACAGGGCTTTGCAAAAATCACTCAGTGGCAGCTAATTTCAGGTTGACTAAAGATCTCTTGGTCAGTATCTTCTCTGAGAAACTGGGACAAACTTGGTAAAAGCTGATCTTATAATAAGGAGTGGAAGCCAAAACAGAATTAGGTTTAAACAAGACACTGAGGGAAGAGAATCACTGACCAGCCTTCTTTGACGATGGAAAACGACAGTGTGTGATGTAGCCGAGGCTGCAGGTGGGCTCTCTAAGGCTGGCCACACTAGCAAGGACCTACACTTTGAGGACTCAAAGCCCTGGCCAGAAAGCTCGAGGAATGGAGGCAGCAGGCCAACAAACCCCTGTTTCTTTTCACCAGTAATATTTCAGTCTACATCTTGCTTGATGTTGTGGAAAATTATCTGGCTTCTTTTCAATTCTCAGCACCCACTAGTGGTTCACTGATCCAACACCCCTTTTCAGGTATTGCATGCTCGCGGTACAGACATGCATGCTGGTGGCACACCCACACTCGTAAAGGAATTAACTTAAGGTGCAGAAGGTCCCTGTGCTCTTCCTCTAGTCTTCACATCTTACTGCTGAGACCCACGAGTGTGACTAAAAGAATGGGAAAGAGTCATTTCTATTCCAAGTCCTGCAATTTCTCGGAATCCAAGAGTTCACCACAGAATATAAAGTATAATTGCTGGCATGACCTTGAAACCTTTGATAGCTTTTTCACCAACATCTGTTTGTGTGGTGTACATATATGCAGGCATGTCTGTGTCCATCAAAAATGAAGGAGAAGGACTTGGAGCAGTCGTTGGGCCCAGTGAGAGAAGGACCGACTAATGGCCACCATTTAGTGTCTGTTCTAGTTTCCTGAGCTTAGACAGAACAGGCAGAATCTTTAACTTATCCAGAGCAGATTTATGTCTTGGTAGTAGATAAAAATACAGCACTGGTTTCTGACTCCATCCTACAAAACTATCAACCTGAAATACTTGGATAAGCCAAACTCTTGTTTGTGGTATGTTAAATAAAATCACAGTAAAAAAAAAAAAAAAAAAAAAAAAGATTTACTATGTATCTTACAGTTGAGCAAGTCTCATTCTATGTACAACAGGAAAACTCTTAAAGAGAGTTCTTACTCTTTCTTCCTTCCTTCCCTCCTCTTCTTTTTTTTTATTTTCCCAGAGAGTTTCTCTGTGTAGCCCTAGCTGTCCTAGAACTCACTCTGTAAAGCACAATGAAATTGGATATCCTCTTGCCTCTGCCTCTGTAGTGCTGGGATTAAAGATGTGTGCCGCTGACGCCCAGCAGTTCTTGCTATTTCTACAGACAGGAAAATCAAAACTTCAGTATGAGATAGTCCTTTTCTAGAAAATGTTTTCTTACACAAGACCAAATCTGTCTCCTTTAGCTTCCTTTTTTAAAAAAAGCTTTTCTATTAATTCTTTGAAAATTTCACATGGTATGTTTTGATTATACTCACTCCTCCCCAACCACTCCCAGACGCTCCCCAACACTGAGCGTCTGGCCCCACTGAAGCCATCAAGCCCAGTTTGTGCTATCCGCACTCTTCTGGCTGTGCGGCTCACAGCTTTGTGCCACCCTAAGAGCAGCTTTTTCTCTGCAGTAGCCTGTGACTGCAGAGCCCAACAACTGGAAAAGGTGCACAAAATGAGAATGGAGAGCGCCGCCTCTTTCTCCTCGCTGGTCCCAGGGCTATGCACAAGAGTCTCACAAAAACGTCAGAACCTTTCTGTCATGGCAAGCCTTTAGAAGCTGAAGAAAGTCTCAGTGTTTCCCTTTCCAAAGAATATTTCCTCAATAGACATGCTCTCCCGTCCCTTTTTTCCTATTAGCTTTGGGGTCTAGACGGGCTCTTCTTTCTTCAGACTTCCTGTTTGAGTATGGAGCTTAAGAACTCTGTCAGGGTTAGTTTATTTTAGTGTAGAGCTGAAAAGGACCATTTTGTCAGCCTCCAGTTGGGCTTATACTTCTAAAAATGCAACCATCTTTTCTGTTGGCGGTACGCCGCTAGTGCATATTTATCTTAATTCAACCACAACTGCTAAAGGTATGAACCGCTACATATTTTCATGAAATATTACTTTGTCTACAGTTTCAGTATTTTCAGGTTGCTTTGATATTGTTTTTCATAATTCAAAAATCCTATACTCATTTACATAGCTAATAAATATGGTATATAGTAAAAGATTAAATAAATACACAGCTTGTCAGTTTCCTCCATGGAGATGACAGGCAATATTTTCTGTACGTAAGTAGTGAATCTAACTATCTGTACATTTCTACTTTGCTCCAGAACAGTACGAAATTATTAAACATCTTGCTATAATACAGACACACTACAACTCCAGACCGCTATCTTCAAGGCTAGGAAGACTATCAGACTGCAGAGCAGTCTTAGCAAATTTGTAATTGTGTGGATTCTATTCTAATAATTAAGCTGTTAAGCACAATTCTTGGGTGTACCCTGAGGAATACAAAGATCTTAGGAAAGCCTTGTTGTTGTTGTTGGGATGGTATACATCTAGCATATCTAATTTTTAATACAGTCTTGTGGACGCGTCTGCTGGCCTGGGCCATGCCACATTCAAATGCTGAGGAGGGAAGGCTACAGAACCAGGGCTGTTGGGTTATTTACAGCAGCCCACCACTCAACAATGCCGGGCCAACCAGCTGAATGCACTCTGCGACAGGAAGGAAACTTACGTCTCTCCTCGGAAAGGTGCTCAGTAACTTGAACTCATCCCACGGAAATCCCTTGGAAGCCACAAAGTCAAAGACAATCTGGAGCTTACTGCTGGCCAGGAAACGCCGTTCCAGGAACTCTCCACTGGGGGTTCGGATCCGAAGCTTGCTAACAGGCTCACCATTCTCCTCCTTTGGCTCTGGAGGAAGGGCTTGTTCTAAGGAGAGTCTGATGGCCTACGAAGAGTAAAATTAGCTGTTAAAACAGGGCATTAGGGAACGAGGAAGGGAGAAAGTAGAAAAAAATTTAAAAATTGAAAACCAATCAAGACACATGAGTATTTATATCTATTAATTTGAAACATGTCAACTTATTATTTTGTGTGTTATGTATGCATATGGTGGGTACTTGTGTGGTGTGGTATGGTATGTATGTGGCTGTCAGAGGACAACTTGCAGGATTGTTCTCTTGATGTGTGTTCTGGAGTCTGAACTCAGGTCATCAAGCTTGGTGGCAAGCACCTTTACCTGTTGAGCCATTTACCAGTCCCCATTTAAATGATTTTTAAGTGGACACTTTGGAGGCATTAAGTACATTCACAATCTTATGTAGCTGTTACTATTTCCAAGACCTTTCCCTCACCATAGATAATCCCTATTAATTTTATGCACATCTTTAGAAAAGCATGAAGTTTCATTTCTTATATGTGAACTGTTGTTATAGTAAACTTTACATTCTTTACTTAGCCATGTTTTTGGAACTGGTTAAATTTTTTATTAAAGTAGCATACACAGGAAAAAAAAAATGACCCAATCTTGTGTATAACCTGGTAAGTTTTCAGAATGTCAGCACAGCTATAAACCTGCACCTGACCAAGCACCCCAGAACCACGCCCTTTTCCTAGGTGCTCTCTAGCTTCAAAATCCACCCGATCCTGGAGCCAGTTTTAAAACCCATTAACCTGAGCCAGTGAGACAGCTCAGTAGGTAAAGATACTTGCTGCCTCCAAGTTTGGTGATCTGATTTCAATCCCTGGAGCCTACATGGCAGAGAGGACTGACTTCTATAAGCCATCCTCTGACTTCCAAATGTGGCAATCAAGAAAATAAATACACTAAAAAAGCCTTAACATGTTAAGAATATAGGCTTGCTGTTATGACAGAGAGAGAAGGAAATGTTGGCTATTAGGCAAATAAAAACCTTTCTAACCATGCACATATGAGAAAAGGCAGCAATTTGGGGCTGATCACTTGCCTAGCATGCACAAAGCCCTGAGTTTGATTCCCAGTCTCACAACATCTTCCTGACAAAGTCCTTGTATAAAACACAGCAGTATTTAAAAAGTACATAGTACTGACACCTGGTCAGCATTTGGCTGGTGACAAGTGCCTCACGTTGAACATAACACCATGAACAACTGAGGACAGTTGCTACCATTGTTGTTACAATTATTCCTTTTACATACATCAAATCAGAAATAAATCTGCTGTTTTCTAGTTTCTCCTGCTTTCTCTTTAATCCACCTGTCTGCTTCCTATTTTGACATTTCCCTGTGCAGTAACAGATGCTACATTATTGCCGGAAAGCAAGTGATTATACTAGAGGAGAATAACAACAGTAGCCTATTAGCCTATTCAATGTACAGACAATATCTGCTCCTCAATGTAAGCAGTCTCCATGGCTTTTCTGCAGAATGAAAGCCAGCTTCAGATAACCCACGCTAGTGGACCAATGGGGCAACCGATGAAGAGGTATTAGGTAAGCCCACTATGCCTTGGCTCTGAATAACCAACACTGGCAAAAAGAACAAAAATACAGCAGTCTCAAATACACTAACAGCACAGGACTTGTGTAAGCAAACACTGTTTTAAAGCAATGACACAAAGGACACCTAAACTCAAACAGTCATTGTAAACATCACTGTTAAACTTCATTTGGTTTGCTCAATAAATATAGGTTTTTATTTGCATTATTTTAGGTTTGTGATAAAATAAACCTGTTATAAGAATACGAACTGTTCTGAAGACTTCTGAGTTAAAAATATCTTCCTATTTAAAACATTTACTTCTGAACAATAAGAACTGGGGACAGTTCCTCATAAAAGGCTTCTTCTACACAATTTCATTTTTTTTAAAGAAAATAGCCAAGTGGTGGTGGTGCACACCTTTAATCCCAGCACTTCAGAGGCAGAGGCAGAGGCAGAGGCAGAGGCAGAGGCAGAGGCAGGCAAATCTCTGAGTTCAAGGCCAGCCTGGTCTACAGAGCAAGTTCAGGACAGCCAGGACTATACAGAGAAATACTGTCGCAACAAGCAAGAAGCAAACAAACAGAAAATATATTCTTTTACTAAAAAAGGTCTCACATTTGCACACACACATGTACAAAAATATGTGTACATTATATTCTAGGCTTTTATTAATAAGTACATAACAAACAATAATTTAGAATGTTTAACAATCTAAAGCTAACATTAATTCTGTGAATTCTTGCTGAGTGTTTTCCTGCATTAGGCACTATTTTAGACGATAGCAAAAGAGCAAAGAAAAAAAGAGCACAAACATTTTCTGCACAAATGGATATTGATATTTCATTTGGGTGAAGAGAAAAATCATGGCAACAAAATGCATATAGGAAAATGTATACTCATTAATGACTTAAAACATCTGTAGAGTGGGGAATGCTGGAAGAATGGAGGAAGAGCACAATTTCTAACACTGTAAGGCACAGTAAGATGAACATTAGAGTATTACAAGAAGCAGGAGTCACAGTGGACATCAAGGCCCTGGGACTGGTGTGCTGAAGAACAGCAGAGCAGCCAATGTGACTAGTGCAGATAAGTAGGTGTAGGGGACAGAAAGGGTACATTGAGAATGTATTCTGCTTGAAAAAGCCATTTGATATTTTCCTCCTACTTTAAAATTAAGATACAATTACAAACAATAAACCTGTCATGTATACGTATGTGTACATATGTATGATACTGAATATCTAACCCAGGGCTTTGTATTTATATGGCAAACACCCTATCATTGTTCTGTAACTCCAATGCACAGAATTCCTGATTTGATAAAGTCTTATTTAGATTTTTTTTAAAAGATTAAAACCAAAACAGTTTATGCTTTCTGTATAGGTTTAGGTATGTGCATGTGAGCACAGCTGCCCGCAGAGGCGAGAAGAGTGCATCAGGACCTCTGTAAGCTGGACTTACAGGTAGCTGAGAACTGGGAACTGAACTTGAGTTCTTTGGAACAGCAGAATGTATGCTTACTCATGAGTCATGTCTCCAGCCTGAGATGTGCTATTTTATGGATCATAACTGGTGTCATGTCTACACAATCTCTGATTAACTTGAGACCATGAAGATTTTCCTCATGTTCTTTCCTAGAACTTTAAAGATTTAAGTCGTAAACTCTCATACTTTGTTCTTTTTTCATTATTGTTTCAACCATTCCAGTTATATTTCTTCATATACACTTTAGAAACAGTTCGTCAGTTTCTAGGTAACATTTTACAAAGATTTAATTTAGATCACTCGGTATCCAAAAGAATCACTGGTGCTATCTCCCTTATCCCCACTATACTCAGGCATGCACCTCTTTCAGTACTTGCTACGCAAGCACCACATTCCACAGTTTAAAGACTGTCAGGCAGGGCAGACCCTACACCCGCACCACTGTCTACGCAGACTGTGAGTACACGGCTTAAGAAACACAGAGAGTGAGTGTACATTTTCTTTATTTGGATATAGACATGAACTCAAAAGGAAAGTATCAGCAGAACAAACTAGGGGCTCAATGAAAGACGTTACAGAAGCAGCACTGGATTTTTTGGTGGGAAAAGTTTGGGGAAGGGATGGAAATACAGTTAGTATATTCTCACAATCTAAGAATGATGAGAAGTGCCTATTTAAAGCATCAAATGGGGAATAGAAACATAGGTAAAAGAAAACCAGGAATCTAATACTTCATCTAGTTTTTTCTAAGAGTCCCATATACTAGATCAGGGATAATTCTTTTAAAGACAGGTTTGGTCTCTTATACCAAAATGAGCCCAGGAAAAGCACAAATGTGTTGTAAAAAATATTAATAGCCTCACTACCAAATACAACAGAATTCCTTTCTTAAATTATGTCCTACCTCACGTTCCTCTTCTTGCTCTTTGCGAATCTGCTCCAAACGAAACTGTTCTGCCATCTCTCTCTCATGAGCTTCTCTCTGTTGATACAACCGACAAAATATAAGTATTTAATAAACATTTATAGCAAGAAATAATAAAACAAAGGAATCAAGCCCAGACAGGATTGTGATAAATGTTCACAGAGTGTTGAGTTCTCCTATAAGGAGTTGTAGTTTGACTGTAGCATACAGTACAGTTGGGCCACTTCTGCTGTGGGTGGGGGAGAAGAAGAAGGAAGAAATTATATCTGAGGAACTTATTCAACATACTCTACATGGCCACTGTGATAATAGCAATGGTTTTTTTCTGGAATAAGAACAGAAATGAAACCAACAAAAAGTAGTTTTGTGATACACTGGATTCTTGGTCACACAACATTGTCAGCTCTGGATAAGGGGGTATATAAGCTCCTTTGAAGGTTCAGAATATGGCTGAGTTGGCCCCATGTGTGCCTCGTCTACATTAAGCTCTAGTTTGATCCCTGGCACCACAAAGTATGAACTGAGCATGGTAGCACATGCATAGATCCTCTCACTCTGGAGAGGCAGCAGGAGCATTGGAAGTTCAGTCACTCTAAGCTACACAGAGTTTAAAGGCCAGTCCAGAACACAAAGGCTGTCTCTACAACCAAACCAAAAACAAGTCCCCCAACCAAAAAACAGAAACAAAACAAAAACCCAAACCACATTTAGGACATTTCTTTTGCTCCCACTTTGGACACTTTCTGCTCCCTCCCTGGCACAGACAATATGCCTCCATGCCTCCATACTCTCTGGAGGCTAGCTTGTTCTGCTGTCTTTGATGTAGTTCACTTGCCTCACCAGTAGGAAACATCCCCAGCATATTCCCATTTGCTGGCTCTTTAAAAAAGCTGGAAAAAAAAATATATATATATAAAATAATATATATATATTTATATATATATATTTAAAATAATATATATATTTATATATATATATATATATATTTTTTTCTCCCTATTGAAACTCTTAGTTCACAAACATTCACAGATTCATTACTTCTGTGATGCCTTGTGGGACACTTGCCTGAGAGGAGGCAGTGTGGTCTTGACTTAAATGATAAGTCTTCTTTTGTGGGCACAAACATGACTGGTTCATTTCTTCGTTCCTTCAACACCCAGAAAAGCAGCAGGTGCTTAAAAAGCCTTAAACAAGTCATCAGTTCTCACCCTAACAGCATAGTGGTCACTCAGAACACTTAAACACCTGGGCAGGGAACTGACTCAGCAGAGAAGGGAGCCTGCTGCCCTATCTGAAAAGCTGAGTTAGATTCCTGGGGCCCATGCGGTAGAAGGAGAGAACTGACTCCTTCAAGGTTCTGACCTTCACATGCACACTGGCACACAAGTAATAAAAAAGTGTGACAACCCTGTTGGGTTCTACCACTCACTAACTATAAAGTACATAAAGTACATACTGTACTCATTTTGTTATCATTTTTATGATTCTGACACAACTTATTTTGTCAAAATGAGTGACAAGTTGAGAATTATGAATAGAACTACTTTCTGTTAGCTGAACCTAGCTAATAAAAAGTTAACATTTTTTAGGACTCTAAGTAATTAAAAGAGAGAGAGAGAGATGGCGTCCACAACCAAAGGCCATTTAGGATCCAGCTCTATGTTCTAGAAGAAACTTGACCAAACCTACCTTTGCCCTGTCAGCTTCAAGGGAAAGACGGTAGGCCTCATCTTGCTCTCTCTTCACATTTTCTCTGGCTTCACGTTCATCCTTAAATAAAAGATTCAGGTAAAGTTTCAATTTTTTTTTCTTAAAGAAAAAAAGGAAAATCTTCCTGCTTTATTTCTAAATTAAGTTGTTATTACAATTAAATAAGGAAATTTAAAGTATACAGAATAAGGAAACAAGCAAGATGGGCCTACAACAGCAAAAATGAGAATATTTGAATCCTGGTTCTACTGTATATAAACTGACCAAGTGACTGCTTGTTTACAGTAAATTGAAATCCTATTTACCTGATATGGCTATTGTGAGAATTAACTGCAGTAACATACGAATTGTAGCAAAGCATTGAACACTTAATTGATTTGCATGATTACGAGTCCTGTCCCCCTGTCTCCTGATTTTTATTTTTTTAGCACTGGTACTAAGGACTGGGAAGAAATTAAAAAAAAAAAAAAAAAAAAAAAAAAAGACAGCAAAATACTCTTGTTAAGCTCGTTTCATACAACACAAAATTTCAGTTCAGACAAACAGCCTCTCCTCTTTTGGTAGTTAAGCACTTCTCTCCTGCATTCTTACTCAAAATATGCAGCTAACGAAAGTTATCTGTGTCAAAATCTTTTACAGTGTTTTTTCTGTGTGATGGAATTAAGTGAGGTAACATGATCTCAGAAAAGAAATAACCACGTTTTCTCTGATATGCAGAATGTAGCCAATGACATATGTACATGTGGTATTGTAAAACATGAAGAAAAGAGAACCAGAAAGGCTAAACGGAGGAAGCTGGCTGGTCAAAGAGCTGTAGAGACCCCACCTCCACCTTCCTAGCACTGAAAGGAAGAACCAGCTTCTAGCCCATGCTGGAGAGCCGACCTCAGGTCCTCAGGCTTGTGTGGCACATGCATGACAGAGCCTTATCCATGGCCTCTTTTAGAATACTTTTAGCTTCTAAAGTGAGCATACCACCTGCCTACATTGAGCTCTTGATTTTATATAAAATTAGAAATTAATTAACTACCATATTTTTATTTGTAAAATCCATGGAATAGTCATGTGCATATGCCATGCCTGCTCACGTGCTTAAATTTATTAAACAGCTGTACTCTTAGGATATAAGTTTTTCTTTCAGCCATTGTTGCCTTGGACCGAAAAATATACTGTCACAAACATTTGCCCACTTCTGACTTACAACTGGAAATTCCACTTCTCCTTCTTTCCCTTTCTAGTTAACTACATGCTCACTCAGGACGGAGCGCATGCTCAGCATTCTCTTACTGGTCTCTCTGACACCTAGGCAGCACTGGCCTTTCCCTTAAGGCTTTCTAAATCCAATACTTAAGTAATTATAAAGCAAAACCAGATACAATAGTACAAGGAAACCAAAACTACACATAAGAATAGGCCTTAAGACATTTACAGTATATTTTAACTACACAGACATATTTTCTTCTAACTATATTTTAACAAACCCACAATTGATAATTTTTAGTCCACTCTTATTATGAAGTTTTATGGTGACTTGACAGAGTCAACAAGGCATATTTTGTTTCTGTTTACATGTTCATTCAATGAATTTATTATTCTGTAAATAGATTTCCTTAACCCAAACTCAAGTTCATGAAGAATGGCCACTTAGATATTTCATCTAAGTTAGTTAATCTGAATTCTACAGTTTCTTCATCATAACTGAGGAGGAGCAGCAATCAGGCCGGAATATTTGTGCACAACTTCGGTGCTGCCAATGGCAATCTACATGAATGGATAAATGTTTTTCTTTTCAGACATCAATTAAAGCATTGAACTCTTATGGATCCTGTGTGTCCATGGAAAAATACAGTTCCAAAATTATCTATGTTTAGAATGCAATCAACAAGTTCTAAGAATCATCTTGTCCCTTTTTACACCTGCACTATGGAATTCTTAAGACCTTTAAAACTTTAATTTGACTTTATTTTTCCTCACTTCACCTCTTTGAAATTAGTTTTGATTTCAGGGTATTTGTGCTTTTCCTTTAAAGCATTTATTAAACTGCAATTATGTTTCATAATTATTTATTCAACATAAATAAACACCACAAAAGGAGTGTTCATCTGTGTTTTACATGCTGCTGATGGTTTTAAAGTGTAGGCTAAATAAATCAACGTGACAGCGTGAGCATGGAGAGGTGTGCTCACTGTGCTACATGCAGGACAAAGGTTCATATGAAGTGTCCTCTACTACTGTGCTAAACCTTAGTTTTTACATTTATTCTTCTCTTACACAATGCATCCCAACCACAGTCTCTCCTCCCTAAACTCCTCCTAGCCCTTCCCCCACCTCCCCTGTCCCCCAGATCCACTGCTTCTCTGTTTCCCTAAAGAAAACAGCAGGCCTTCCAGGGATATCAACTGGACACAGCATAACAAGTTAGAATAAGATTAGGCACAACTCCTCATATCAAGGTTGGATAAAGCAACTCAGTAGGAAGAAAATGGTCCCAAGAACAGGTAAAGAGTCAGAGACACCCCTACTCCCATTGTTAGGAGTCACAAAAACCCCAAACTAAACAACCATAACATATACGCAGAGGACCTAGCACAGACCCATGCAGGCTCTGTGACTGCCATTTCCGTGTCTGTGAGCCCCCATGAACCCTGCTTAGCTGATTCTGTGTTCTCCTGTTGTCCTCGATTAGTTTTTCAGAGAAAGTCTCTCAATACCTGGGGTCAATGATTTGGCGCTCTGGCCAGAAACCCCTGCGATCTGCCCATTTCTTCCCCTCACTCCTGGGTTATAGATACATACTGCCCAGATTCCAACTTGAAATCCTCATAAACAGTAAATACCTTATCCACAGAGTTCTCTCTCCAGCATCCCCATCCACTTCTCTCTCTCAATGACATGTTCTCACTATGCATCCCTGGCTCGCCTGGATCACAATATAGACCAGGCTAGCTAGCCTCAAATTCATAGAGCTATGCCTTTGCAATGCTGGTATTAAGGGCATGTGCAACCATGCTTGGTGTGTGTGTGTGTTTTTTTTTTTCCTCCTTTTTTAATTTTGACACTGGCTCCTTGAACAACTGACTTTATTGTGTCTAGCTTTTGAGTGCTAAGATTACAGGCATGTGCCATCAAGCCTGGCTTCTATCTTCATTTATTTACTTTGATGTTGGGGATTAAACTTAGGGCTTCGTACATGCTAAGCACAGAATCTACCCTGAGCTACACCCTCAGTTCCAAGTATATGCTGGATAAATAGTCATCTTTTTAGGTACAAAGCATCGATTATTTGCACTGCAAAGAGGAAAATAAGTATAGCTCATCTACAAAGTAGCCGGCCTGGTTAATGTAGTCAACTGGCTGGACAGGACTGACTTGTTATGTTACTATGTACATTCTACAATGGGACAAGCCACCTCAGCCATTTAAATACAACTACAGTTCATGAAACAATCACTGTAAGCAAACAGTTCTTTCCTAAAACAGATTGTTGCAAATATAAAGGTCATTATATTCAGGATCTGTGCCCCAGGAATGTGGCATCTGTTGGAGAGAATTTCCTAAACCAAATAGTCACCATTATGCCTACCCCTTTTTTCTCCTTCATTTCTTCCACAAATATTCATTAAGTATCAATTTTACATTTGCTATGACATGTGCACTGGAAACACAGAAGGCCAGGTGACCACTGGTGTTCAGGGTTAGGTTACTCTCCTCTGGCTCCTTAAATAAGGTTGCTTTCTGTTCCACCAGCTTGACTGCTCAAAACTCCACCTGTCTTTCATACACTTTTATAAATACAGGAAGACCAACATGTGCCAAGGAGCCACTTCAGAGATGGAGCATGAGAATAGACTCTGCCCAAGCCTATCTAACAAAGCTAGCGGCAGAGCGTAGGTGGAAACCCAGGACTCCTGAATGCGTCCCCATCTTTTCCTTGTTCCTGTCCTTTCCTGACATCATGGCATGTGGTTCAGAACAAAAGCTCACAAATTTATTAAGGTCTTCTTGTGGTTACAGTTATGTGTGCATAGCTATTATTTGTTCATATCTTATCTAGAGATTTTATATCTACCCCTGCATCTATTCTACTCAAAGCAACCTCTACAATTTGGGAATTAGAGGTAAAAACTGCTAAGGCACCCCCTGATATACACATATTATACTATATTATTAGACTTAAAAAATCCCAGGGGGTGGGGTTAAATCTAGTTTCATAATCTCAAGTATGTCTCTTGGCACTATGCCTATGACCTTCAAATATGTCCTTGCAGAGAGACTTCTAGGCCAGCCTGGGTTTTGGGGTGAGACCTGGTCTCAAAAATCTGAAAAAGAAAAGAAAGGAAGGAAAGAAGGAAAAGACTCATAAAACACTTCTATGCATCAAAGAATGCTATTGAGAGAAGAGACAAACCAATACCTGGCCCAACTTGATATCCACCCCATGGGAGAGAGCCAACCCCTGACACTATTAATGATAATCTGTTATTCTTGCAGACAGGAGCCTAGCATACCTGCCATCTGAGAGGCTTCACACAACAGATAATGAAAACAGATCCAGAGACCCACAGCCAAACATTAGGTGGAACTCAGGCAGTCTGTGGAAGAGTTAGGGGAAGGATTGAGGGCACTAGAGGTATCAAGGACACCACAAGAAGATCTACATAGCCAACTAACCTGGGCCTAAGGGGGCTCATAGAGACTGAACCATCAACCAAAGAAGAGGTATGGACAGGTCCTAGGCCTCCTACACCTATGAAGCTGACAGGCTTCTTGGTCCTCAAGTGGGTCCCCTAACAACTGGAGCAGGGGCTGTCTCTGACTTGGACTCTGTTGTCTCCCTCTGGAACTGTTTCCCTAGCAGGGCTGCCTTGTGTTGTCTCACTGGGAGAGAGGGCACTTAGTCCTGATGCGACTTGATGTGCCACTTGGGGGAGGAGGGGCAGGGAGGGAAGGAGAGGAGAGAGTGGGGTTATGATTGAGGTGTAAAATAAAGAAATTAATTAATTAATGAAGAAAAAACCCCTCTAACCCATTTTAAAAAGGGGAAGACAATCTACAAAATGTAACTAATATTACAAGTCATGTATTTGATAAGGAAAACAGGGCAAATGATTCAAGTAGGCATCTTTAAATAAGATCATAAATGTCCAGTAAGAATATATTCATAGTAGTATTTACAATACCCAGGAGGTGGAAAAAAAACTTGTGTCTACAAACAGAAATGGAAAATACAAATGTGGTATACAAATACATACATATACACACATGCACACAAAATGCAATATTATTCAGCTATAAAAGGAAAGGATACTACAATATAGACAAATCTTAAGGCATCTACGTTAATGAAAGACAACTATGAGAAGACAAATATCATGTTTCTGTTTACATAAGGTACCTAGAACAGGAAACCTCATACAGAAAGAATATAGAGCAACGATTTTTGTGGGGGAGCAGAGCTATTACTTTAATAAGTAATGTTATTTACTATAAGTAATATTACAAGCCGGGCAGAGGTGTCACATGCTTGTAATCCCAGCACTCGGGGGGGGGGGGGGGGGGGGGGGGGGCAGAGGCAGGCAGATCTTTGTGAGTTCAAGGCCAGCCTGGTCTACAAAGTGAGTCCAGGACAGCCAAGGCTATACAGAGAAACCCTGTCTTGGAAAAAAGAACAGAATAAAAGAGAAAGGACAGAAGTAATATTACTTATTATTAATATTATTAATATCAACAATCATTTATCATTATCAATTAATAATTGACAATATAATTATTAATCAACAAACCTATTAATAATGTTATTATTTAATAAATAACATTACTTATTAGAAATGCTAGTAAAAGAAATGTTAGCTCAGTGGTGAATCAAGTGATCTGAACAGATATCCTGTCCTTTTCATGTTACCAGAAAACAGGCAGCCTTGTACTGGTAAGCAGTAAGCTGTGTTAACAGTCTCCATTTCCAGCAAAGAGAAGTTTCTTTAATGAGGACTGAGGTATGAGAGTAAGTATTTGGAATGCAGTAAGGAAACTGTGCTGGTTTAGTAAAGCAACAGTTTAGAGGCTTTCCTCTAAGACCCACAACCTCACTAGCCAAGAGAAGTTGAGAAAGTTTCCAGTACCAGGCCTGGTTTCCCTTAGTCCAGTTAGAGAGCTGTTAGTTACTTCCCAGGGATGTGGGCCACTACTAAACAAAGCAAAAGGTGGAGATCAGGCAGGAACCTATGTTCTCTAAGAAACTGCTTCTTCTACACACACACCAATGTAATCGTGGTGGAAAAGGATGATACTCCTGAATTGTGCGGGAACTACTAGATATGCACGCAGCTCAAGAATTTCAAGGTACATGTCTAACTACAGATCTACTCAAACGAACCAGGCTCTACGTCTAAACTAGCAGAGGAACACAGGAAAGCCTGGTGACCATGTGTTAGGAGACAATTCTTAGGTTGGACTCAAAAGAATGGATAAGTAAAGAGAAAAAAAAAGTTAAGGTGAATTTAAATACGAACATTGAAAACTTCTGTTTTCTTAAAGACAAAACTTATTTATAAAAGAGAATAAAAGACAAGCCACAGATAGGGAGAAAAATCTTTACATATCAGGTCAAATAAAAAACTTTGTACCTTAGATATGTAAAGGACTCTCAAAAAAAAATAATGAAAGACCCCAATTTTAAAACAGGAAAGATTTTCAAACCTTTCATCAATTAAAGGCATATGTAAAACAGATGAGCCGCATGAAAAGATTCCCCAGCTCATTAGTGAACAGGAAATGCAAACTAAAACCAGGAGACACTACACACCCACTCGAGTGTCTAAAATGACTACATGTCATACCATGTGCTAACAGAGATGGAGAGGTACTGACATTCTGACACACTGCTGGTGAGAATGTCAATGACTTAGAGGCTCTGGAAGACACTTTGGCAGTTTATGAAAATGTTCACACTACATAAGCCTTATGACTCAAGGCTTACAGTCCTAAGTGCTTCTCCAAGACAAATCCAGAAAGGTGTCCATACATACACATGTGCACAAACTTTCATAGCTCCCAAATAAAATATAACCCTCCGGGGGCAGTGCATGCCTTTAATCCCAGCACTTGGGAGGTAGAGGCAGGCAGATCTAGGAGTTCGAGGCCAGCCTGGTCTACAGAATGAGTTCCAGGACAACCAGGGCTACACAGAGAAGCCCTATCACAAAAAAACAAAATGAATCAAAACAAAATAAACAACCCCCAAATTCTATCATTTAAAGTTACAGAATAAAAATATAAAGCCTAACAAAAGCATAAATACATAAAGCTGAGTGACTACAAAGGAAAGGTTCTTGCATGACTGACTGATAGTAACTACCACAAAAGACTACGAGAACCACAGCCTTGCCATCTGCTACAGCTTCACAGAAAGCATACTGCTGCAACCTAGAGAGTATTGCATTCAGTGCCACCCTGGGTTATAGTGAATGACCCTATCTAAAAAATAAAGCAAAACCAAACAACAAGCTTTGTAAAGATATCCAACCAGGCTGATTCAGGACTGGCATAATTTCTGTTACTAATCTCTGTGGCCAAATATTTTTGTTTCATTTTTGCTTTTTGTCTTTAAAACTTACTTCAGGCCCTGGCCTACGTGAATAAACTCACAGTTCACTGGGCATTCCTATTTTTACTATGATGCCATTCTACCCCCAATAATCTGCTAATCTTAGAGACCACCTCACCAACCAATTATGAAAATGCAAAGATTATTAAAAGCAGAAGTATTGTTGTCAAAATATTTCTTAGAACAGTTGCTGAAACCTCCATCATGACAGGATATGGCAATTCCTCTTACAATTTTAGAGAGTGTGTACACAAAGCCTTTTATCAATGACATTTGTAGAAATTTTAAGCCAATCATGCCTGGGTTCTTGTGTCTTCAAACTCCACTGATTTAGAAAACTGAAGAAGGTGCCTCAGGACTGAGTGACTTCTACTGAGAAAGTTCACACAAAGACCAAGGCCTAAGAAGACAGCAGGAAATGAAGGTTAAAGGAGACTGATTTGCCTCATTCCCCGAACTGAAAACAGAAGAGACAAAAGAGCTATTTTTTTTTTTCTGGTTAAATTTATAAATTTATTTTACTTAAGAAGATATCTTTCCCCCTTTCCCCAAAATACATGACCAGGATCAGGGTGGCCTAGAACTCACAGAGATCCACTTATCTCTGCATTCCGAGGGCTGGGATTAAAATAGTGTGCTATCACCGACCTCAGAAAATGCTACTAAAAAAGAATGGAAACTTAGTTATGTTCTTGATTTTACTGAATAGGAATTATGAAGAGAACAGTTAGTAAGGGTTATAGCAAACTGCAGACCGAATGTCTTTCTGCTGGAAGCCATCAGCATTCACACAGAGTGAAGTAAAATCTGTAATGTCTGCTTTCACTGACCATTGGATAAGAACTAAACTCAGGCTCATCTCAAGTATGTAAACTGTAAACTCACCACACTGCTAGTGGCTGCAGGAGGTCAGACTTGCTCTATATTCACAGGCTGTTTTGAGATTAAAGATGCCTAACAATGTTGGAATAATGTACAGTAAGTTAACCACAAAACACACCTTAAATCAGAATCGTTTGGCTACTTAACTGTTTAAGTACTTATCAAACAGAATGTCTAGTAAGCACTTATAAAAAAGGAAACATAAAGAATGAATCAAAATTCCAGGAGATGGTTTTACTTTTCTAATATAAAGAAAAGAATAAGGATCTAGGGATCATTTCATGTGGTAACTCTTGTAACACATAACATGGGCATCAACTTAGAGTATGCCAACAACTGGGCCCCACCATAAACTAAATGACTCAGAATAGGAACTTTAAAATGATGTCCTGCTGAATCCTATTTCACACAAACACTGTTTAAGTTCATGATCAGGGATTCTTACTTGTCTTACAGAAAGCAAGAATAGTTTGATAAAACTTGTGCTTTCAAGTAGATTCCACACAAAGGCTTCCCTGTAACCATGTAAATTACCCTGAGAAGAACATGTCTCCTGAGAGCATACACTCTTAAGAAAGGAAAGAGCCAGCTGCCAGCAAATATGCATTTTCTTTCCAATACAGCTCTGTTACACAACAATTCTACGAAATGCTCTGCAGTAAGAGTGGAAGGGAAAGTTTATCACTATGGTTTTCACTCTGTAAAACACTCTTACTTTCTGTCTATTTCATCAAATTTATCATTAATTATTTATAAAGGAAATCATGAAGTATTAATGAATACCCTTTCTATATTTTTATCTAGGACTTTTAATCCCTTCAAGTTTTGTATTTCAGAGTTTACAAAGCACTTTTACACATATTTTCACAACAATCAGGTTGGCCAAAAAAATAAAACCCTACCTATTTAGAGGGGCTGGAGAGATGGCTCAAAGGTTAAGAGCACTGGCTGCTTTTCCAGAAGTCCTGAGTTCAATTCCCAGCAGCCACATAGTGGCCCACAACCACCTATAATAAGATCTGGTGCTCTCTTCTGGCATGTAGGCAGAACACTGTATACATAATAAATAAATCTTTGAAAGAACAAAAACACCTATTTAGAGATGAAGAAATTAAGTCTTAGAAAAGAAAGTGATTTTTCCAGGGTCCCACAGAGCTGGTTAGAATGCTAGTACCGAATCTAAGAGGTCTTCCTGCTTTATTTCACTTGAATCTATAATTTTATCTTCCAAAAAAAAGATGCAAATACACTCCTTAAGTCTTAGAATTATTTTTCGGGGTATAAAAATCTGTTTCCACTTGCTACATGAACTAACAGGAATATCAAGTTTGGACTTTGTTCACCTGATTACTAATGGACTTTCCACAGAGAACGAAGGGATGTTTACCTCCAGCTTCATAATGTTTCTCATCTCTGAGTTTGACTACTTCTTTCTGACTATAAACAAACTTAGTATACTTTTTTCCATCTGTGTCTTTAGTCCTAATGCAATGTCTGATACTTGATAGATTCTAAAAATACCAAGGAACAACAAATGAATATATGAATATTTGGCTACAGACATCACCTGTCCGTCTGTCTGTCTGTCTGTCTGTCTGTCTGTCTGTCTGTCTATCTATCTATCTATCTATCTATCTATCTATCTATCTATCTATCTATCATCTGCATGTCTATTCCTATATATTTATATAATCTCGGGATTGGGGGCAGAGAGGAGGATCCTGAGAGCTTGCTGGCTGATCAGTCTAGTCTAGGGTTTTATGAGAGAGCCTGTCTCAAAGTAATAATATTGATAGTGATATAGAATTCAGGATCTTACAATGCTAAGCAAGACGTCTACATATGAGAAATAAACCCTTTTTATTTAAATTTACATGAACTCAATTTTTCTACAAAATCATTAATGAATTGTTAGCACTCAAAAACAATGTAGTGAAAACCAGGGAAAATCTAACACTTGGTCTTTTTTTCAGGTTCCTAGTACATAAAGATTGAACATAAACATTAAACGTACTGTTTACATAAAAAAAAAACAAACTAATTTTTAAGTAAACGCCTGTTAACAGTTTTAAACAGAGTGAGTTAAAAACAGCCCACTTAAGGACAATGAAAACAGAGATGAATTTATACATTACAGGGAGCTGGTAGTTTTAATCTTGAAGTCTTGCCCTGCTAGAACTCCCCTGGAATTTCCGGTGGAGGTGTTTAGAAAAGATTCTTTTTCATTTGAGTAGAGGTAGTATTTGGCAGTGAGTTGAAAAGCTGGATCTTTTGGAGTAGTTTGCTAATTTCTTTAGTGGCAGGAGTTAAAAGGGGACTGTCTCAGTGTCTACCTCAGAGAAAACAGGGTAGGTTGTGAGCATCTGTGTAAGTGCTGACTTAATCCAAAGACAGTCTGCATATCAGCCTTGTGACCTGGGGTGGGATCACCACATTTCCAAGCACCTCTGTTCAAACCTTGTTCTCTCTTGCTCAGATCTGACATTTGCATTTTTCATAGTCTCAGTTTTCTATTGTTTTCCATAAAACTCATTCTTTCATTTAGGTACTCACTTAAAATTTTATAAAACACTTAGTGCACAGCTAACTGACATTAGCCTTTTGTTAGAAACTGGAGACAAGCCTCCCAAGACACGTCTTTTTTCACTAGTTGTGGGATAGGCTCAAATATCAATTATAGTCAGTTTACAAATGTCTTTTTGCATTCCCACAATGCCACAAGGAAAACTGCTACTTCTTTTTTTTTTTTTTTAAACTGCCACTTCTTGACAGAAAAGCTGAGACATAAAATGGTTATGTAACCTGCCCAGGGTGTACCCTGTTGAGAAGCTGTGCTTGTCCACTCCAAACACTTGTGCTCTTACTGCTAACCCCACAGTGCTCAAATCTGAAGATACACAGAAACCACTTTTATACAGGAAACCTAGAAAGAACAGAGAACCCTCCCCGCTATACTAGGGGAATTTTCAACATATAAGCCTAGAAATCTGTACTTTTAGCAAAAGTGCTCTGTTGACTACATTTTGAAAAGCAATGTATAAAAAAAAAAAGCAAACAAAGCAGATAAATTATAACAATATTATTGTGAAGACTGAACAAAGCAAGTGTACAAATGCTACAGACATCATAGTTTCCCAATGGTGCAAATTTCCTGCTTAGAAAACCGTATTAACTACTCTCAGTTTAAAATTCAAATTCTACGAGAATATAGGTATATACCTTGTGAAAAATGCACCTTACCATACATTTGCAGTTTCCCCAGTCCTTTCTATGGACAACTGCTCCTTGTACTGCTACTTCTTTCCCACCTGCATCAAGCTATGCAAAATTATAAGCTACATCTTATGTTCAGATTTTTGCAATGTCCTCCCCTTTCTCAATCGAAATTGTTATTTTCCATCCATTCTTTCAAACTCAGTTTACAGGATCATCACTACACAAAGTATTTCCTGGATACTTAACAGCTATCAGATACTAATCTAAGTACTTTACAAGAATTAATTAATATAAATTCACAACTATAAAAGTAGCTGACACTAAAGACAAGGGGCTCAAGAGGAGGCTCAGTGACTAAGGGTACTGCTATCCTTGGGGGATTAGCACTGTCTGTAACTCTAGTCCCAGGGAATAGTCCCATGAACACCAGGAAGATATGTGGTTCACAGACCTACATGCAGATCAAGTACTCACACACATAAAAATCAAATTTAAAAAATGGAGGCACAGGGATAGGAGAGATGGCTTAGAAGTTAAGAGTCTTTATTGCTCTCCCGGCTTCCAGATTCCATTTGCAGCACCCACATGCTGGCTCACAATCATTTGTGACTTCAGCTCCAGAAGATGTGACGTCCTCTTCTAGCCTCTTGAATGCACACATATAGGTGCAAACAAATAATTTACACATAAAGGCTATCTTTTTAACACAAAATGAAGGGACAAAAAGTTGGTGCGGTTCTTCCCACAACTTAGGGTTTGCTAGGTGACACAGTTAGGACTTGAATTCAGGCAATTTGATACCAGAGCGCTTACTCAGCAACTTTCAGTCCTGTATGGAGACAATGAGCTTCTCTTAAGTATTAAGCATGAGCATTTACTCAGAGTTCAGTTCAAAAGACACCACTTTCTGTTCTTCTGTCCTGTGTGCACTTTCTCCTCTTCTAAACCTCCTTCTAGCCCACTTGACCGTGGCCATGTCTCTTCATTCGTACCACCTAATTGCTTCCAGACACTGGGATTTCATTTTTATAGACAAATGGCCAAGTTCCCTGACAACAGAAATGCTGTTATCCTGGATAGCTTGGCCTGGGCTTATCACATGGAAGGCACTAGAAGAAATTTCTGGATTGAAATACAGAGCAAGAAAGCACAAGAAAGCAAGAAAGGTCTCTCCAAAATGAAGAGTAAAGGAGTCAGCAGAGAGGCATATGTCAGATATTTCCTTTACAGAAATACATCATTCTGAAAAGCAAATGAGAGTGCTTTCAAGCACAAGATGATATGTTCTCCACGGTTGGCTAGTCTTGGCTTACAAAGTGAATTCTACAGTTTATTCTCCTAGTAAGCAGTAATAAGATACTCATAGGTACACACTCAAATTGATCATTGGATTAAAAACTGTATAGAAGGCTTTATCCCCATCCTAGATAAGAGATGTTCACAAATATTTTGAGTTCGTCGTAAAGCTGAATATTTCTATTGCTTTACGTGAATAAACTGGTTAAAATAACAAAATACATATTCTTTATTTCATATATACCTAGAGTATTTGCAGTGAAGAAATTCCAGACTTTAGTTAGACTAGTTTTTCCTAGGGACAAATCCTTTATACATGCTAAATTAGTATAATCAAATATAGACAAAATGTTACTGAAAACCAAATGATATGCGCTGGCGAGGAACTTAGTGGTAGATCACTTGCCTACAATATGTGTGGCTTGGGTAGCACAAAATTTGATAGAAAACCAAATACAAACCAAACAAAAACAATAACAACAAATCTTAACTCCAGCCTGGCAATGTAGCTCAGCTGGCACAGTGCTGTTTCACATGCAGAAAGCCCTTGGTTTGATTCCCCAGGACTTCCTAAACCATGTGTGGCTATGTGCATACCTGCCTATCTCAGCACGCAAAAAGTAAAGCAAGCATGATCATAAGTACAAGGTTATCTTTGGCCAGAAAGCAAGTCTGAGGCCAACCTGGAACTCTTGAGACCCTGTCTTAAAAAACCAAAAATCTTAAAATTAAAAGAATAGAACACAAAATCACTTGAAAAATATTCTCTCCCAATTCCTCATCTCCATTAGCCATTCATTACAAGATATATTTAAAAGAAAATAACACTAAAGCATCGGATAACAAGTCTGACTGTAAGTGATCTTGAGTTAGTAATATAATGGCTGTTTCTTCAACTGCAGAATGATGGATTATGACTATGTCAGTTCTGACATTTTTTTAGTTCAGCCTTGAGTAAAGATAATAGATAACATTTATGTCTGCTGACTAAAGACCAGATGCTATAATATATGCTTTAATATCTATTAGCTTAATCTTCAAAATACACATAGAACAGAAGTACTAGTATTTTCATTTACCTAAGAGGGAACTGGAACCTAACTCAAAAGCACAGTGACACAGAAATGATTTTCAAACAGTCCATGGTAGCTCTCTTGGTAGCTAGGGTGCTAGCAGCCAATGTACTACACTTTTGAGACATCCAACATCCAGGGTCTGTATTCGTAAACACTATACAATCCTACTGTTGTCTATAAAATATGACTTTTTCCAATTAGTCATTAAGAAAATCATTAAATATTCTCATAGTTTCCTCTTTTGTAAGATGGGTATAAAATACATGCTTTGAAGAATATACAAATCACCCAGGCTCTGGAGGAGATGAGGAAGGGGGCTACAATCGGGATATAAAGTGAATAAATTATAAAAAAATAAAATTTAAAAAGTAATTTAAAAAATGACCCAGGCTTATGTTTACAATGCTAGTATTTTAATAGGTGCCTCAAGAGCACCTATTAAAATAAAAGGCAATACAATTTCTTAAAAACTGATTTTAGAATCTATTCTATGGATTGTGTATTTTCCTTCTGAAAAGTTTTATTTTCAAATGAACATGCAGTAAAATGGATTAGAAAGTTTTCTAACACATGCATATAGTCTTGTAACCACTACCACTATTTCTATGTTCCACATATACCTGGCATCATGGAAATTATGTAATTTTTACTAAAATTATTTGTATATCATTAATAGTTAAAGGACTGTATCATCCTTCTCGGTACCAGTGATGAGCATACTGGGGGCACACAGAAGCAGGTCCCTGAGAAATGCTTAAATTTACTGCTCAAAACAAATTAATGCGGGCTCACCAACTGTAAATCTATGAAACTAACAAGTTAGTTTTTCTCTTCTATGTCTTATGCCTATAGCCACTGTTGTGTTTTCATATTATACTTTAAATACCCATTTCCTGAAATGATAGTTAACTGGAATTAAGGCAGATTTATGAATAAAAGTTAGAAGATAAAAAGCAGAGAAAAGTTGCATGCCTTTGATCCCAGCATTCCAGGGGTAGGGGTAGGCAGATCTCTGAGTTCTAGGCTAGCCTTAGTCTATATAGAGAGTCCCAGGCCACTAGGGTTACACAGTGAGACTATGTCTCAAAAACAACAATAACAACAAAAACACTACACCCACACACAGAAAACACCAATACCCACACACATACACACATAAACACATACACACACAAAAACCAAACCAAACCAACCGACAACAACAAAGCAAACAAACCAAAGCAGAGAAAAGTCTGCAGAAGAAAAGATAACTACGGAGAAATTGAAGTGGGAGGTTACTGGGTCTCTTGTTGACTTGTGTACTACACATATCCTTAGCTTTGGATGAATTCACAATTTTTTCTTTTTTTCATGTTTCCCCCAAACTCAGTGTTCTCTTAGTTTACCTATGCTCATCAGGCCTTTTCTTGAAATGAATAAAACTGTGCTTCTGTAGAGAAACATTAATCTAGCAACATGGCTGCTCTGGCAAAGGATCATATCCAAAGACCTTCTAGTTCTATGAAATCAGATGGAACGTAGATATACCCCAGATTATGTTATGATCTGGCTAGAATTCAGACACACCCTTAGTACACATCTTTAATTCCAAACAATGTAGGTAAGGTTAGTTTTTAGAAGGAAACAGCCATGTTTGAAAGTGATGTCTAACTGAGGGACAAACTAATGAATCAGAGAAAGATTTGACAGAACAGGTTACAGCCAAGTCTCATGAAAAGAGCACAAGAAAGAGGCTCTTTAAAAAAGTGCAGTTCAGAACCTTGGTTCAGTCAGTTGGCAGTCAGTTCTGTACAAGAGTTGAGTTGAGTTCAGCCAGTGAAGTTCAGTCAGTCCTGGCAGTTTAGTGCAGAGTGGAACTGCACAGTTGGGAATGGGTACAGTGGAGTTCGGTGCAGTTTAGTTTGTGGAATTCAGAGACAGTTTTCAAAGCAGGGCACTCCAAGCTGAGAGAAGTGTAGAGAAGCCAAACTGAATCAGTCAGCTTGGGGAGAAGTTTGAGCCAGAAAAGCTGAGTTGAACCAAACAGCCAGAGTTCAGAAAGAACTAAAACAAAACAAAACAAAACAAAACAAAATAAAAAAGCCGCCAGTGACTCAGCAGTAGCCTCTGAGACAACAATTACTTCAGGAGAATAAGTTACTTTTACAGGCCTCTTCAGAGACCTTCCAGTGATTATTTGTTTCTTTGCACATTTGGTTTCTGAAACAGGGTTCTGCTTTGTAACTTAGGCTTCAAACTTAGGGTTCTCCTGCCTTGCTTCCTGAGTGCTGGGGTTACAGGCATTTCTGCCCCCAAATTCCTTCTCACAGACATCGTCATGTAAGACCATAAAGGATTGGGGGATATGAATCCCTCAAAAAAGAAAAATAGGTTTAGGTTTGTGTACAATATTTAAGAACAGAAACAATTTTGTAATCTTTTAAAAACAGATTTATGGACAGAGAGAGTGTTTCCAATAACATGTCTTAAAGAGTCAATCAGGCTTGACAGTGGGAAGATTGAAAAATCCACATAAGAAGGATTTCGGCTTTCACTTGTTATTTTGAGTTTTAAAACAATGTGATATCAGGAGTGGCTTAGTGGTAAGAGTACACACAACCTCCTGTAATTTCAGCTCCAGGCGTTATAACACCTCTGGCCTCAGTCAGTACCTGCACTCACACCCAATGTCGCATAGACATGCACACATAAAATTAAGAAAACAAAACAAACAAACTTCAAAGACCCCCTACTGTTATATAAGAGGAAATGAGTAACCAGACACACGTTCCACAGCCACTTACTATCTCATCACTAGAAAGTACATGTACTTCATTTGGCCTTACTGTTACTGAAAGAAAAATCGGACAGGTTGGGCCAGCTATTTAACAATGAATGCTTGTATAGTGATAGATGGTGACAACCTAAATAAAAGAAGAACGCATTACTGAGATATTATCAATTGTCTTCTGTCATTACACACAGCTCCACCCAGTCTAAACTTGTCAAAAAGTGTTACTGTAATCCATGAAGAAGACTCCACCTCAGGCAGCAGCGGGGAAAATGTGAAGGACAGGCTCTGAACAGGTGTGCTGAACTGTAATGCCAATGCTGACTCACTAATCTCTTCACATTAGTCTCATCTAATTACTAACTTCTCCTCTGAGGTGTCAGGGCGGATGAACTGATCCATCAGCAGCAGGCATTTTAAGAGCAACCAATGTACACAAAGAGGGTGTGCGTGTGTTATTTTTTAAAACAGTGAGTATTATTGCATGTACAAAGAGTAGACGGTAAGGCAAGGAGGGTTTTTTTTGTCTGTTTTTATTTTTAAATTCCAGTCAATTGGCTAAAATATTTGGGAATCCCCTTCAGTTCATGAATACACGGCATGCTGATGTCACAACAGACCATGACGTATGCAAAGCAAATGTAGAGTGTGGCTCTGAGGCAGCTATAAGACTACGACGAGTTACTTAACCTCTATATCCACTTCAGTTCTTCAGTAAAGTTAATGGTAACTACTGTGGTTAACAGAAAATAACAGAACACTTAGAAAAGCAGATACTGAATGCATTCCTAGCTGGGTCTGGTGATGTAAGTCTGTGATCCCAGCTCCGTGAGAGGCAGAAGCAAATGAACTGTGAGTTTGAAGCTAGCCTTGGCAACACAAGGAGACTTCATCTCTGAAAACATACCAAATTAAACCTAAAGGCACATATTTAGTCCCTTCTTAAGGTACTTTAGCTACCCTTGCTTCTGTAGGAGGTGAAAGTTTGGACTTGAATGCTCAGATTAAAGCTCATGGAGACAAAGCTTGAATATGTTCTGCTTTGTTAGGTTACGGGAGTGTCAGCATGTGCTGTAACAAGTTCTCAGATCTCTAGGGGTGATAGCTAGCTTTAACTGTCAACTTGCCACAATCTAGAGATCATATGGGAAGACTCAGTGAGGCACTGTCTATATCAGGTTGTCCTGCAGGCTTGTATGTCTTTGGGGGACTATCTTGACTGAGGTAATGAAGGTGTGAAGACCCATCCACTATAGGCTTTAGGCAAACTGTGTGAGAATAGAGAAAAATGAGGTTAGCATAAGCATCCATTCTTGTTATATAGCCAAGGCTAGTCTCAAATTTGTGGTAGTTCTCTTGCCTGTTTCTAGAGTTCTGGGGTTATATTGTGTTCTTATGTCTACCTAACATTTAATTGTGGTAGTCCAATCTAGTTTTCTTCTGTTTCCCATGTGTTTGGTATAATTTCTAAGAAATACTGGAGAAATCCAAGGTTATGAAATTATTCCCTAATATGTTCCTCTAAGTGCATTGCTCTAGCTTTTTTTTTTTTTTTAAGATTTATTTATTTATTTTATGAGTGCTCTATCTACATGTACACCTGCACTCGAGAAGAGGACATCAGATCACATTACAGATAGTTTTGAGCCACCATGTGGTTGCTGGGAATTGAACTCAGGACCTCTGGAAGAGCAGCAAGTGCTCTTAACCTCTGAGCCATCTCTCTAGTGCTTGTTTTGTTTTTGAGACAGGATTCTGCTTAAACTTTACTCTTGATTCATTCTTGTAGAGTAAAAATGATGAAAACCATGGGATTAGGTTTCTTTGGCATCTAAATATCTAGTTTCCCCGGAACTAATATTGAGTACATTGTTTCCCAATGAATGAGCTTGCATTCTTGGAGATCTCCCAAGGATTTATTTTTGGTCTCTACTTTCTTCCACAGGCATTAGGCTATTCTTAACAACACTATACTGTCTTAAACCACATTTTTTAACTTGGGAAGTATAACTCTTCACATTTGGATCTCTTTCAACATTGCTTCAGCTATTTGAAGTCCTTTGAAACTCAATATGAAAATCTGAAAGAAAATTTATTTCTGTAAAATCAACTTTGAGATTTTTATAGAAATTGCACTAAATCTGTAGATAGCTTGGGTAGCAATTTTGATTACTAAATGACATCAGTAAGTTTTTCTTCCATTTGACTCTATGGAAAAAAATTTCAATTATTTATGTTTTCTTAATTTCTTTTACAAGGTTTGTAGATTTCAGTGTACAATATGTGGTCTTCATTGATAAATTTTCATTCCTCAATATTTAGTTTTTTTTCATGCAAATCTAGATGAAACTGTTGTTCAGATTTTTTATTGCAAGTATACACAAATTATATCAGGTTTTCATGTGTTGACTTCAAACTGTTCAACGGTGGTCCGTTCATGTTGGTTTTATTATACTTCTGTTTGAAAATGATCATGCTATTAGTGAGTAAGGATCATCTGACTTCCTTTCCCACATGAGTGTTGTATCTCTGTCTTTCACCTAGTTATCTGACTAGAAATCCTAACACCCTAAGTAAGCCAAGATAAACTTTCGTCTAATATGTTGCCTTGCTCATGGTGTTTTATCTCAGCAACAGAACAGTAACTAATACACCTACTTTCTACATCTACAGACTTCCATCTTGTAAACTTTCACACAAATGGAATCACATGTAAGCAGTGGTCAAATCTAAGCTGTTTTCAAGTGCAAGTCTAAAGTTTCTCCTGAGACTCAAGGTAAACTCATTTGTGGGGCATCTAGACTGTATGACCAGAGAAGCCAGCCTAGAGCTAGAGTGAGGTAGAGATATGTCTGAACCCTGACAGACAGGCAGGAGTAAGGATCACTCCCTCTCTGTTGTGTGCCTGCACGTCCTGGTGCACTTAGTCTTAAATACCCCACCTCTGCCAATTCTTGAGGTAGTCATATAGCCTAGCATCTGGAATTGCTCTTCATGCAAATGAAGCATTCCCACCCCCTCAGCCCCAGCCAGTGGTGTTCACTCACCTGAAAACCCCTATCCACTTCCCCAGGATTTATATAGTCCTTAACCCCAGGCAGGTATATCCAGGTGGCATTGCCATCTCTGATACAGCGCTTTGAGTGACACAGCTCTGTTTGTGGGGGCCAGGGGCAGGAGGGGGGTTACAAAATACTCAAGGAAACAACTCGCCTATTGCTGTGATAAGACACCGTGACCAAGGCAACATACACAAGAATTTATTTCAGGTTTCCGGTTTCAGAGGGTTAGAGTCCCTCATGGCATGGAGGCAGGTAGGCAGGCGAGGCATGGAACTGGAGCTACAGTATCTGAGAGCTCACATCTTGATCCACAAGCACAAGGCAGAGAATGCTGAGAATGCTGTGAGTCTTTTGAAACCTCAAAGTTGGCACCCACTGACACCTCTTCCCACAAAGCCACACCCCCCTCACTCTTTCCCAACAGTTCCACCAACTGAAGACCAGGAATTCAAACACATGAGCCTAGGAGGGCTATTCCCACCCAAACCACCACACAACTTAAAGGAAGAGGATATACTTCTAGTTCACAGATTTAGTAGTATATGGTCCATGGTCACATGGCTGTTGCTTTCGGGCAAACCACCATGCCAGGGACCCTGGAAGGGAACATGGCTCACATCATATGAACAAGAAGCAGCAGTGAAAGGGCAAGCCTTCAATCCTTCAGTAAACTTTTTTGTCCTAATGGCTCATTCAGTTATGAACTTACCAGACGCACAAACACTGACTGGTGAAGTTAGAGAGTCTATGATCTAATCACTTCCCAATGGTAATACATTTTGAGGATGAAGATTTCAGTAGAAAACCTTTCAGAGAGACATTTCCTAGCCAAACATTAACATTTACCTGGCCCACAAAGGTGCATAGCCATCTCATTTCATATTGCACAATGTAATAATCAGTCTATCTCCAGGAGCCCCTCCCCCTCCATTCTTAGCAGTTTAAGCAAGGTTCAAAAGCTCAAGTCCAAAATTTCTTCTGAGACTCAGGAAAACTCTCAGCTATAAGCTGACATAGATAAAATCAACCACAAATTATATATTTCTAAAATAAAATGGCTCAAAGTAAGCATTTCTATTCTCCAGATAAGGAATATAAGAATGGCGAATGGTGAGAAAGGACTAGTCCAAAAATTTAAAAATATTACAAAAAACCAAACAAAACAAAAAACCCTAACCAACCAAACAAAAAACCAAAACCAAAAGAAAAAAGCCTGAAAAACAACAAAACAAAGCAAAACTCCAACAACAACAAAAACAAAAGCCCCTGTCTCCAAAGGGTTTGAGAAACTCTGCCTCTCTGGCCTGGCAAGCTGCATCCTATATGGGCTCTTCCTTGAGCCCATGATTACATCTCCTAGCTGTCCTCAGCAAATGTTCCACACCCTTGACATTTTTAACTTTCTGACATTTCCACTAAATATTCCTTTCTCACAGCTTTACAGATCACCCTTGCAGGAGCTACCTGCAGGGATTCCAAATCTGTCACAGTGCCCTACAACCCTTGTAGTCTCCATGTCTGCAAAGCAAAATGAGCTCTGCTGTTAGCCTGAGCAGGAGATAGGCCCAGTGGTTCATGGGAGCATCACTCTCTGAGGGCCTGGATGGCTGAACATTGGGAAATTGCCTGAGGATGCCCAGAAACTCTGGAGCTCTCCCTTCTCAAAGAAAAGCTTTCAAAGTAAATTTGTACCCTTACATCCTTGAGCTTGCTCTGGGTGGATTATGGCCAATGCCTGAGATGCCTTCAAGGCATCTTTGCTATTGTCTGGATGCAACATCCTTGGCATCCGCTCAGAGACATTAATCTTTTTAAGCAACCACACCCTCTTTGGCCCCAACTTCAAACATGTTTCTTTTCTAGCCAAATGGCAGTTTTTCAAATCCTTCTGCTCTGCTCTCCCTTATGATTTTCACTAGATTTGTCTAAAGAGGCAAGCAATACCCATGCCCATGGCTGGAATGCTGGGGTGGCCTGAAGTTTTCTCCACTAGATTAGTTGGTTTGGCACCTTTAAACTTAGCCTAACACAGTCTTAGGCATGGACAGCACATATACAAGTTCTTTGTCAGGATGTAAGAGAAGTGGCTGTAATTCTAATTCCTAACAGACTCTTCATTCGTATTTGTAGTCTCCTGAGTACAGCCTTTGCTAACTGAATTTCTATCAGCATTCTATTATTCTGAGCTCATATGAGAATCATCCATTAAACTCTACTCACAGTGTTCTGGCTTTTCTAACCTGCTTCTCCCAACTACTCCAAATTCCTAACACTAGTTGCAAAAGCTTTAGGAACTGGTGCTGAGCCATAGCAATGACCTCGTACCTTAGCACCACCATCTGTGCTAGTTCTTCACTGCAGTCACAAAATCCCTGAGAAACAACATGTGGAGGAAACACATTTTAGGATCATGGTGTTGGTCCAGAGTTACTAAGAATACACTCAACTACGAATTAATCAATGGTTTAATACACTGATGAGGCTAGTGAGTTAGTTAGCTAATATCTTTGGAGAACTAGGCCATCAAATACATGAAGCTGTTTGTAGGACACTTTATATTAAAACCATAACAAAGTTCACTGGCAATACCAAGATCTATACGCATTTTTATCTCAAGGATTTATTGGAGATAATTTCTCCTTTGGTATTTGGTACTACTTTTAGCAGTAATTTTTTAAAAATGATATTACATCTCTTTTGCTCTGAAAAAATATATTTAACAAAGCAGTAAATCATTGAACCTATCTTAATATAAAAATTAAAAAATTTAATAATTTGTCCTTTAATGAGAAAATATAACAGGAACATTGCCTATTGGGGTAAATGCATTGTTTCTTTTATATAATCAAATTTTATATATTCACTAGCAATACTGTTCTTATACAATGTGAAAATATAAAAGGTCAGCGATATCAAATCAACCGTTTCTGTGAAATATGAACTTAGTTTGAATAAAACGGAGTCATGGTCTGCTGTCCATGCCAACCTAGGAATCAGGTAGGCCATCGTCACTATCCTCCCCACTTCCCACTGTAAACACTCCAGTCTCATCCTCAGCCCTGCAGCAGCCTGTCCTCCTGCTCTCATTGAATCTGCAGAGCCCTGGGAAGACCTGGCTTCCCTCCTTCCTGGGTCCATCTCACTCAGCTCCCTACCATCTAGCTCATCCTCATTCCTTCCTGTGAACCCCTAATATTTAGTAACATGTTCTACCCTGACCCACAGTGGCCACAGCTGGTAGAGACTCAGAAGTACCCCCTCCCGGGGCAACGCTCACCCGCCACACCCTGAGATCCACAGAGGGTAACAGAAACTAAGAAATGGTGCCCTCATCCAAGAGAAACCATATTCCAACACCTAGAATTACAATAAGCTCAAATACCAGCACAAAAACACAATCAGTAAGAGCCTCTAAGAACCCAGCAACACTACTACAGTAAGCCCTGAAAAGTGTAACATAGCTCATACACAAGCCAAAGACTTCAAAATAGCTCTTATGAGTATGCTCAAGTACCTTAAGCAAGATATGAATACATTGATTAATGAAGTCTATGAAAACACAAACAAATAGCAGAATGAGAGAAAGAGAAACCTTGAAACACTCAGCACTAAATGTGATGTCTCATCAAATTTCTCACCTTGCGGCTCAGGAATCCCGAGGAAGAGGAGCTGGAAAGACTGTAAGAGCAATGGGGAGAAGAGACAACCAGGAAACCAGATCTAGACACAGTGGACTAGTGCACATGTGGCCATGCCACCCTGCGCAGGCCTGAACAGCCAGATGGGGCCTCAGCGCTGAGAGGGGAAGCACAGCCCATTCAGAAGCTACGTCCAATGGATAACTCCTGGTAAAGGAAAAAATCCGGTTTCTCCAATGGAATCTCACTGGGCATACAAACCACTCTTCAGGGCAGGCCCCATACCCAGCAGCAAATGACCAGCATAAAACAAACCCACTGGTATTCTTGGAGGATTTCTCCTCACAAGGCTTTGTCTAGACATTTAAAAACAAACAAACACCTTACAGATATTTTGCTTATATATTATGGCTTTCAATTTTGCTTTTACCGGTTTTCTGTGTGTGTATGTGTGTGAATGTCTGGTAAGTTTCTTATGGTTCTGTTTCTTGTCTTTTTTTTTTTTCCTGTGTTTCTCCCCCAACCCAGCCCCCATTTGTTCTGTCCTATTTTGGCAGGCTTCTTTTTACTTGATAGTATTACTATTAGTAGTAATAGTAGTAGTAGTAGTAGTAGTAGTAGTAGTAGTAGTACCTGTTCGTACTATAATGAGAGGGAAAGAAAGGGCATCGATTTGGATGGGTGGGGAAGTGAGGAGGAAAACCTGGGGAAGTAGAAACCAGAATCAGAATACACTGTATAGAAAAAACTATTTTTAATAAGTAAATAAAACAAATGGACTCATGTTGGCTCGGATGGCCCAAGCCTGAGTCTGCGTCCTCAGGACCCACAGTAAACCTGAGAACTGTAGCACATAAATCTTTTAACCCTGGTGCTCCCATAGGAAGGTTGGAGGCAGAGACAGGCAGTTCTCAGAAGTTCACAGGCACATTAGCTTGGCATATAGAGAAGTGAAAAATGAGATAAGAGACCTTGCCTTAAGTAAGGTTGAAGATGAGGAGCATCAACAGCCTGGCTGTCCTCTGACTTCCATACATTTACCACAGTACATGCACACCCACAGTTACACACATGCTGGACTAACAGCAAAACCGACTTAGAGTTCATTCATATAAACGCCTGAGAACTCTGGTAGACAGTCAGGCATTCTAGGAGACAGAGTGAGAAACACTGCCTTAGGGAGAGAGCTAATCTTCGTAGGCAACAGGGGCCTGGAGATGGATGCTGGTGTCTTCATCACATTTACTCCACGTTCCTCGTAGCTTGTACTAAGAGCCTTTCCTGTCAAGCTGCCCATGTACCATGTATGGAGCATCCAGTCAGACGATTCCTAGATTTCACCTACCTACTCATTTGGTAGAATTTATTGGTGTTTCTGGGTTTTATACACAAAGACTTATCTATTTTGCTTACATCTGTGTTCTTAGTGCCTGACATACAGTAAATGTGCAATACACTTCTGAAATGAACACAAGACCAAGATGGAAGAATTCATCACCCCCTATGATATGGACCTAATTATGAAGGGGGGAAAAACCTAGATCAACGATGCCCTACTTGAGACCCATCCCTTGGGAGAAAACCAATCCCTGACACTATTAGTGTTATTCTACTATACCTGTAGACAGGAGCTTAGCATAACTCCTGGGCATCACCCAGAAGCTGCTGGAAACAGATGCTGAGATCTATAGCCAAACATTAAGGAGTTTGGGGGAACGATTGTAGGAGCCAGAGGGGTCAAGGACTCCACAAGAAGACCTACAGAGTTAACTAATCTGGGCTCATGGGGGCTCACAGAGACTGAACCACGAACCAAAGAGCATGCATGGGTTGGTCCTGGGCTCCCTGCAGTCTTGTTCCCTAGTTGGGCTGCCTTGTCTGCCCTCACTGGGAGATGATGCACCTCATTCTGCAGCAACTTAATGGGCCAGGGTGGGCTGGTACCCATGAGGGACCTCCCTCTTCTTTGAGAAGGGGGAAAATGGGGGAAAGGGGTCTCGGGGGTGGGGGGGGGTTGGGCACGGGAGAAGAGGAGAGAGCTTATGATCAGGATGTAAAGTATTACATAAATAAATATATAAATAAATGCCCACAAGATACCTTAGCTAAAAAGAAATAATTGAAACAATTTACTTAGGGACTAAGACTTTACAATTTACTATAGCTTTCAGGGACATGTTATAAGGAACAATTAAGGAAGAAAATACCTTCCTTAGCAGAAAGTAACCAGCTATAGAAAGGCATCTGTGTTGCACTCAATATTGTAATCATGAGAGGCAGCATGATTAACCCTTTCTGTTCAGTTACTGATGAGCATTAAATCTTTTATGTTTGCTGCAGATGTAGCAGAATTCTAAATAGCCCAGACTAGCCTTGAACCCATAATTCCCTTGCTTCCTGGTTTAGAGTACTTGGATTGCAGATGATGCCATGCTTGATTTCAGTGAAATTTTGATGTTTAAAAGTATCCAATTTTTGCTAGGTGTGGTGTTACACGACTGCTATCCCAGCATTTAGGAGGTTGAACTAGTAGGATCAGGATTTGAAACACGTCTGAGTTCCACAGTGTGATACTGTCTCAGACAAATGGAACAAAATCAAACAATAAAACAGTAAAAGAAACCAGGCATTTTTTTAATATATACATATAAACTTATATGACTATATCACTAAAAAACTGTCCTAACAGAACTGAGCCGTCTTCCCAGCCTTAGGAAGTACTTTGTGAATGTACATATTTTTAAAACTTACGAGTAAAATATATTTTATCGCATCATTGTTTAGTATTTTTTAAAGAATTTTTTTATTATTATCATTTATTACAATTTATTTAATTTGTATCCTGGCTGTGTCCCCTCCCTCCCTCTTCTCCCCCTAAGTTTTGCTTTAGTTTTTGCATCAGAGGGACTGCTTTGATCTTTGTATGTCTGAATAATGGGTGATTTTCTGCTTTAAGAAACTGGCACATAGGTTAGAATCTATATGATATTAATCACTGTTAGCTCTGCAAAAAATTATGCATGTAACAACAGTGAAATTTTAAACAGAAGAAAGCAAAAGTCATAAGCTGATGAAAAGAGACTGAGCTTAGGAATTTAACAAGCCACAAATTCAAAAATTTCTTTTGGCTACAATACCAAAATAAACAAACAACAACAATAACTCTGGCATAAGCTAAAAACATACTCTTTCTGTGCTATACAAGTGTTATTTTTATGAGTCAGAGTCTTCTGTGTAGCCCAGCCTGACCCCACTTGTAATCTGCTTCTGCCTCATGAACATAGCAATCACAGGCATGAAGTCACTATGTCAAGTATATCACTGCTGTTGCTAAATACCAAGTAAAGATTCCTTGAAACATGTATATACAATATTCCTGTAGCCCATTTTACCCAGGTTCCACTAGCGTATTTTTAGAAGACTCTCTCAAACACACACACACACACACACACACACACACACACACACACACACACAGAAAGAGGGACGGAAGAAGGGGGAGAGAGAAAGAGAAAGAGAAAGAGAGAGAGAGAGAGAGAGAGAGAGAGAGAAAATGACTATAAAGCATAACTGCTTTTCCCATCTTGCCTGATCTCTACCTGGACTGTGCCCTTACTGATACCCGTTAATCAGAGATTAGGCTAGAAGGGAGTTAGAGGGATTTAGCCTAAAAAGGAATTCTAAATTAACCCATTTAGATGTTACAACTCATCTACCGTTTGTAGCCAAGTTTAACCAAAATATATTCTAAAGAAGAAACAAAGAGCCAAAGATTCTAGAACATGGCGACTGTCTTATCCTTTTCCTTCTGTCAACAACTCTTTGTAGAGAGGGTCTAGCCTTGTGATGTGCACTTAGCGAAAACTCAATAAGCATTTCCCAAGATCCAGCTATTTTCTGGGTCACCAAGGAATGATTCAAGAATGAAACTATATTTCAGATTGGGTATAATGAAAGTTTTATGGTTGTATATCAGTTATCCCTGGTGTACTAACATAACGGGATAGATGAAATAATCAATGGTGCTCAGCCAAAGAGTCACGAAATGGTGACTACCACTCGAGTGCTTCTATAACCCGTGTTAAAAAATGAGAGAGAGAGAGAAAAAAAAGAGAGAAAGAGAGAGAGAGAGAGAAAGAAAAGATGAAATAAACAAACAAAAAACCCCTATATAGTAAGTAAGCATGATTTCCTAAACCAAAGTTTGCAAACTAGCCACTGAATAATTTTCTTGTAAACTGAACTATTTCGCACCCTAAATGTAGTAAAATGTAAACAGGCCATAAATGTAAACAGATCTTTAGAACTTGGATTCATGACGAGTAAAGAGGAAAGAGTCACATGAGTGGCATAAGAGACTGTGACATCTAAACGGCATCTTTACCATCCTAACTACAGTCACATGCAGTCACTCCTCTCCAGGGGCAGCCACTGCAGTGGCCGCCTATGGGGACCTCACTTCGCCTCTCATCTTACCTCATCTTTTATGTCTTCCTGTTGCTGGGCTGAGAAGATCTCCATGGCAGCCATGAGCCTCATCATTAGCTCATCCACTGTTGTATTACCTGATGAGACATAAGAGAGTCCAAGCTCTACACAAGATTTTACAACTTCAAGATACTAAACATCATTATTCAATAAAAAATTATCAGCATTAGAAATTGAGACAGGAATGCTAGTGTGTAAAATACTTTCCACCAAGTGTTTCATATCTTCAGTAAGTAACAGTAGCAATTGAAATGTCAGAAAATTCAGAATTGGAGCAGCTTAAATTAACAATTTTTTAGTACCAGAAAGAATGTCCAGGCCATGAGGTGGAAAGTCCCTTCAATTTGTAAAGACAATGACGTCAGTAACCCTGGTGGCAACCACCAACTGCGCACACGTCGGTGATTAGGCTACCTAGGATTTCACCACGTCAGTCTGTAAGTCTATGAAGAAGGAACTATACTCTAGACTTCAAAAGCAGAGCTACCTTTAAAATGCCTCACCCAGCCAAGACGGAGGCAGTAATCACAGTCAGTCCCTGAATCCAGGGGAGTCTAATCAGGAGGCAATCCTCCCCTCCATGACCAGGCCCCCGACAGCCAGCCTTGCCAAGTGCCTACCAATGTGAGCTGGAGACTGACGTGCTAGATAATCACTCTGCCAGGAAGCTATCAAAAATGCACCCCTCCTTGCCATGCCTCCCTTCATGATGCTAACTGACTAAACCTCTGAAACTGTAAGACAGCCCCAATTAAGTGTTTATCTCCAAGAGTTGCGATGGTCATGGTATTTCTCTGCAGCAATTAACTCCCAGGACAGAGTGCTTGCTGCTCTTCCAGATGGCCTAGGTTGGATTCCCTGAGCTCACATGGCAGCTAACAACTGTCTAACTCTAGGCACAGGAGACTGCCACCCTCTTCTGGCCTCTGAGGATACCAGGGACAACATGAGATGCATAGACAAACAAACATGCGGGCAAAACACTCATATACATAAAATAAAAGTGAATCTTTTAAAACATGAATGAATACAAGAATGAGTAGATTACAGCTAAGGGTCAATCTTATTCTCGACAGGAAGGCAACACTCCTCTGCAAGGTTCTCTGAAGTAGCAGAGATAATGTGTCACCTGCTAGACACACAGGACAGTCGTTGGTAGTTACACCAATAGATAGGCCAGGTGGCAGAAAGAAGGTTCTGAACACTGCAGCTCTCGTCACTGGGTTAGACTCTGAGTCTTCTGCCAAGCACTGTGGTGGTCTGAATGAGAACTGGCTACAAGGGAGTTGCACCACCCCTGGTCCCCAGCGGGTGGTGCTGCACAGGGACGGAATACAACTTTTAAGGGATAGAGCCCTAAGGAAGGACATGCTTTGAGAATTGACAGCCTGGCTTCACTGCACTTTGCTTTGTCTCATGTGTTAAAAATGCGACCAGGCAGCTTGCTGCCCTGCATGCCTGCTGTCATGTCTTCCTCATCAGTACGGACTTTCCCTCTGGAACCATGGGGAACCAAAGTATTGAAATTGTAAGTGGGAAAATGTTACAGTTATGTGAGTGCTAACATACATTGTTAGTGTTCCAGCTTAAGCTACTGCTCACTTGGCCATGTTTTTCCCTGACAGGAAGGACCCACTATTAAACGGAGCTTGCAGGTACCTCATACCAGAGTCCTTAATGGTCAGAGGCCAAAAAAGGCACCAGTGTATGGTATCAGCTTCCAAACTTGGGCTCAGGACCCTTTAAACTCTTAAAAACTATTAAAATTCTCAAAATAAGTTCAGTTTATGTACTTCTAGCCTTTCTATTGCTGTAATAAGATACCATGACCAAAAGTAACTTGAGTTTATCCTGGTTTCAGATGGATGGAGTCCATTATGGCAGGAAAGCATAGCATGGCAGCTGTGGTGGGAAGTCATGGCACAGAGGCAGAGCAGGAAGCAAGCTGAACATATTTCAATACAAGAAGCAAAGAGCAAATTAGAATAAAGACAGGTTATATATGCTCAAAACCTACCTCCAGCAAGGCCATAACCTTCTAAAGGTTATACAACCTCCTCAAACAACCATCAACTGGATACCAAGTTCAAATACCTGAACCTAGGAGGGAATTTCTCTTTTGAGCTATCATAGCCACTGACACTTACTTTACTAGAAACTTTAGAAAAAGGGCAAGAAAATGGCTCAGTGGGTAAAGGTGCTGGCACCAAACCTGGTAACCTGAGATCAGCCCATGGAAGCTACATGATGAAGAAAAGAACACAGACATATAACAAATATAAGACAAAAATTTTTAAAATTAAAATAAAAATATAACATGTATCGGTTCATTTAAAAGTAATAGTGCCTATTATAAACTAATATAATGCTTTATTTTTGTTAAAAAAAAAAAACTTCCTTCAGAAGAAAAAGGTGAAAAGAATGGCAAAGCTGTAATACTTTCAAATATTTCTGTCCTGTCTGCACCAACTCAAAACGATTATAGCTTTAGATCTATTTCTATATTAAACTTGAAATTTATGAAGAATATGTGGCCTTCTGCAGATATGTAATCAGAAAAAGAAGAGACATTTTAATAGGTATTTGTTGTTCTAGTTCTTTGACACTATACTCAGCTTGACAAGAGAAGTTTCTGCAAATCAGCAGCATTTCAGTGCTTTTGTACTTTGTTACACTAAAATGCTTTTCCTTCCCTCCTCAAAACTCTATGGCCTCCTTATATTGTTCAGGCTGACCCTGACCTCTCAGTCCTCCCCCGTTGGCCACGGGAGTAGCTGAGATTACAAGCACGCCATCTAGCACCCAGCTCCATTATCTGTTTTCCATGCATAATTTTATTTCATTATGCATCAGCGCCTTTCGAAAACATTACTTCAGTGGACTATGCATTTCTTCTGACTGCTGATGCATTATATTGCATGGTATATAAAATAAAAATTCACATTTGTTAATATCGCTGCTGATATCATCAGAAAAGTACTTATGCTGCCAGTCTTCCAGTAGAGGATATAAGCTTTTTATAGAAACCCCAAATTTTATCACTGGCAACAAATAATACCAGTTCTTTTACTTGAAAGTGACATATTTACTTTGTTTATTTTGTAGAAAATATTTCCCAAATGTCCAGTCGACATAAACAAATTTTGTCTGTTAGGTAGTAAAAATGATTTCAGAAAGGCAGGGAGCAGAAACTAGTTAAGCTCACAAATCCACGAAAGTGCTTTTCTCTGGAGCAACTAGAACAGATTGGTTCACATCACCTAACAAAGGGGTGAAGGTTTAAAAAACAAAAAACAAACAAACAAACAAACAAAAAGAAATGTTTGCTTCTTAAAGGTTTGCTTCTTGAACGGCCTTTTCCTTTTCTACAGTAAGTACGTGGCAGGGTAGGATCTGTGCCAGAGGCTTGACTCCTGGTAAGATGACAACTGTTTTAGAAATCATTGCTTTTGAGTCCCTCGTCTAAATATTAACACAGTAAAAAGGGCAAAACACAATTAAACTACAAAACAACGCAGAGCAAAACAAACCTCCTATGTATCTATACTAATGGAAACAATTGTGAACTTGCAGATTTCCTCAAGCCAGGCTTCTGGAGTCTTTGGCCCATAGTTGCAAGACACAAACTATCACAGTATTGGCTCTGATGAGGAAAACAAGAAAGAAGCGTCTTCACTTTCTCTTCACCCCATGGGAATCAGCTCCCTCAGTCTTTTAAAAGGCTGCCTAGGAAACTATGGTCTGAAAAGTTAAAAAAAAAAAAAAATACCTGAGTTTTTGTTTTGTTTAGGCTTTAAAGGCACTGGAATGCAAAAATTCCTTCCCCCATCAGACTTCAATGGGGCAGAAATCAAGTACCCCAGACCAAGATTTAGATCAGAGCACTTGCAAACTCTTCCCTAGCTGAACTGAGCAGAGTGAACTGTTTCTACTTAAGCTTTCCCATGAACACAGCAATGTTTTACTCCAGCTTTTAGAAGCGTTAGTAACAATGACAAATAACCATTCATTCATTTTCTTTTAAGAAAAATTAAAACATGGTTAAATTTCTAGAAAAATGTAAACTGGTTAAATTTATAGGGATTACACAGCTTTTGCCTCAGGGTTGCATCTCAGGCAGAAGTCACACAAATAAGGAGGAACAATTGACATGTGAAAAATTCAATTTACAATGTATAGTCACTGCATTTTCTAGATAATTAACAATAAACAATTCTTTCAACTAATCAATATTACAGCTAAAATCGACAAAAATTAATGTCACAATTGTCAAATTATTATAATCTAATTGCTGGTTTTAAGGACTTAAGCATTTGGGAACATAACTTGACTAGCTTATGTCGAGGGACTATGAGATTCTTTTTGGGGCATCCTGCTAGACTTTTAACACAGCATATTCATTTTCATAGTGCCTATGCTTCAGAAGCCGCTCTTCAGGATAGTTCATACTTTAAAATGCAAAGACATTTACCAGCAGCAAGAGTAGCAAGACATAGGGCCAGCTATGACAGGAAAAGTGATGAGGTTACCACAGCCTTTATCCTGCAGTGACATGTGCTTTACCTTGTATCACGTTTAACACTTCATTAGATGATCGCTTCCCCATGATAATCAGGAAAAGTGGAAACTGATCTGTCTTTTGAGTCCGAATGGTTTGTGCAATAACACTGCCAAAATGTCTATTGCACATTGTCAGAAATCTAAAATAGAACAAAATCCAAAGTCAGTTTCAAACAAATTTATTACTAGAACTGAGATACCATTATTATGTAAAGATTAGATAGCCTGATTTAGATCAGTATGGGAAATTTTACTATGAAATCTTTAATGGTTATCATATGGAAAAGAAAGAAGTATATCCTAAATGCTGTCAAGGGCTGACAACACAGGATTCTTCTTAAGTCTCAAATATTTCAAAATGCACTACCTAAACTAGGAGAAAACAAAGACATTTCCAAGAGAGAATTTCTTAACAAGGATAAATAATATAGCATAGCAGAGCGTCATTCTGAAAATAGAATCGGCAACATTTTCCTAACTCCTCAGAATCAAGAACTACACTGGGCACTGTGTTTTCTCTAGAAGTAGTAGGTCTTCTAGGTTTGTACTTAGTATGGAATAAAAACAACAATTCTAAGCTTTTGGCCAAAAAAGCTCACAGATATTAGCATACTGAAGTCTAGCATTAGTATTCTTAACACGATCTGGAATAAATGAAAAAACTGATAAAGCTTTTCTCTTCTATTAGAGGACTGTTTGAAATTAGCATTTCTTTCAAGAGAAAAGGGTAGCTTATGATATGTTTTCAGATCTGATGGTAAAAAGTAAATGTCATAATAATAATGAATTATGAAAGACCAAATGCAAATATAGAATGCTTTAATAAGATCCAATTTAATAAAGTCTGTAAAAATAATGGACTTTTAATAACACAGGTCACAAAAGGCAAAACAGTGGAAATTCTGGAGACTAGCCACTGGTACTAGCTTATTAATTCTTAATTATGTTCATGAAAGGCAACTTAAGTCGTGTGTTTTCTTATGCCTTATGATAATATTTTAGGTAACAACTCCTCTGAAATGTATGTTCTAGCTGATGAGCAAAGTCCTGTCGTCACATGCATTAGAAGGTAAATCTATTTGAAAAGACAAATGGTATTAAAATGTCATGTGCTCAGATTCATTTGATAACCAATTCAAAACAGAATCAAACCTCTTAATTTTTAAAGCCAATACATTTTCTGTCAATAGAAAGTCATTTCAAAAATTTAGGCTGAATCTTTTGTAAAACCCGTGCTGTGACTCCAGAAGGTGGATCTTGTTAAGGGCAGAGAGAACTGCCGGCTGGTGTCAAGACAAGTTAGCACCACTGCAGTAAGTTCACTGGGAGGGAGGTTCATATCCACGTTTAGTGCGGCAATAACCAGACCTCATGGCAATTTGAAATGACAAGGCCTTAAGAAATCCATTGTCGGCCATGAAATATCAGTGCCCCCATGAAAATTCAAATCTTCACATTCCACAACTATTATGGGATAAACGGTTCTCAAGCAGACTGAGCTTCAATACCAAATTTCACACTCATATAGCTTTAATTCATCAACAGAGATGTGTAGATCAGGAGACTAGCAAGTGAGGGTCTCATTTTTCTTTATGTGTCTTACTAAAATATTTGAAGTCAGTCTTGACCCTGAGCAGATCATTGGCAACCACTAAAATTAAAGATGTCAAAAAACAGTTGAAATGCTATTTCCTACAAAAGGGAGAAAAACAAGTCCTTGTTGCTTTCACACCAACGGATTGAACGGGTATCACATAGTAGATGCCCATCACAACACTGGCACCACTACCTAAACAGGATGGCCCTGGCTGCTAAGGAAAAAAGGGAAAGAAAGAAAAATAGTACACAATTGAGAGGGTAGGAAGCCGATCCAGAGAGAGAGAAGACATGAGAGAAAGGGGTTGGGAGGAGGAAAGAAAGAAAAGCAAAAGGTTGGAAGAGAAGATCTTATTGGTCCAAAACCAAAAGAACAGACATGGTAAAACAAGTTTTTTTTAAGAAAAAAAGTACATTTCATATATTTGCAGAATTTTGTTCTTTTTGAACAGTTACAAGTATTCCAGAACACCTAGAAGGGAAGACTAAAACTGTCAACCCAACTGCAACTCATTCTATATTTTTCAGTCAGATAGAAATAAATGGTTGCTATAATCATTGGATTCCAGAAATTTCCATCCCAAAGTGAAAAACAATTACCATTTTGCAATGCTGAGAAATCTCTTTCTCACTCTTTTTATTTTTTATTTTTTTTAAACAGTAGAGGACTTACATAAAGCAGCGACCTATTAAGCACTGACTTATTTGAAGAAGGAAATAAAAAGTGATTAGGGAGAGGTGGCTCCGTGGGACAGGAGGGCATGGCACGTGCCGTGGAAGCATGAGGCCTGATCCTAGTATCTATGATGAAATGCCGGACCCTTACTAGGAGCCTCAGCACTAAGCAGGTGAAGACTAGAGGCTTGCTAGGGCTTATTGGCCTCCAGCCTAGATCCAGGCTCATTAAGAAACCCTGTCACAGTGGAATAAGGCAAAGACTGACAGAGCAGGATGCCAACAATCCTTTTTCTAGTCTTCATGCTCACATGGGCTCACACCCACACACAAATGTGCATACATACCTCCAAAAGAAAGTGGGCTTGCTATTTAGGCTAGGCTGGCTGAGAGCACGCCTGTCTGCACCACCTTGAACATGGGTTACAACCACACCTCTGCCTGGATTTTTACATGAGTGTTAGTGACCCAACTCAGATCCTCAGACTTTATGGCAAGCACTCAACTGACTGCACTATCTGCCCAGCTCTGCTCCTTCATTTTCTGAATGACAGTAAAACCGTTAATGTTTTCATTTGGTTAATAATTTATCCGTGTATCTTACTGTAGTTCATTGTCCAAAAAGAAATTAGTGTTGGTTTGAACATACCATTTTAATAATAACATTAATGATGAAAATGTTAAGTAGCAGATAGGTCTGTTGGTAAAGGCAGTTGCTACCAAACTCAACAACTTGAATTCCATCCCCAGCACCCATGAAGTAGAAGAGAACTGACTCCAGCAAGCTTTCCTCTTACCTCCACACACATGCCCTGCCACACTCTCCCACATGCTTACACAGACAGACAGACAGACAGACACAAAGAGTTGCTTTTCAATGTTAAATATCATTAAGCATTTAAGAGTAACAACATACAAAAACCATTCCTATAAATCCTCCCATCCCAGCTCAGTTCTTTTCTGGAGCTCCTGTTGGAAATGTTCTTCAGCACTGCTGGGCTAACACCTCTGCCCTTGGAGGAAGCTTTGAGTTTTGTAGTCTTAAAAGTCTCTGGTCCACACTGAGTTAAGTAAACACGTACACAGCAAAGCTGCAGACTATGTGATCCTCAACTTCCAGTGTCCCAGGAATCACCCAGGGAGTTTTCCCTAGAGATTTTGACTGGGTGAGACACAGTACGCTTGCTCTCTAACAGATGTCTTCCCCCAGGTGATGTTTGCTTTTTGAACATTTTTCTTTTCTTTTTTTTTTTTTTTAATTAATTACAGTTTATTCACTTTGTATCCCAGCTGTAGCCCCATCCCTCACCCCTTCCCAATCCCACCTTCCCTCCCTCTTCTTCTCCTATGCCCCTCCCCAAGTCCAATGATAGGGGAGGTCCTTCTCTCTTTCCATCTGACCCTAGTCTATCAGGTCTCATCAGGACTGGCTTCTTTGTCTTCCTCTGTGGACTGGTAAGCCTGCTCCCCCCTCAGGGGGAGGTAATCAAAGAGCCAGCCACTGAGTTCATGTCAGAGACAATCCCTGTTCCTATTATTGGGGAATCCTCTTGGACATTGAGCTTCCATGGGCTACTTCCGTGCAGGGGTTCTAAGTTATCTCGTTGGTTGGAGTATCAGTCTCAGAAAAGACCCCTGTGCCCAGATTTTTTGGTTCTGTTGCTCTCCTTGTGGAACTCCAGTTCCCTCAAGGTCTTTCTCTCTCCCCCTTCTTTCATAAGATTCTCTGCACTCTGCAAAAAGTTTGGCTATGAATCTCAGCATATGTTTCAATTCAAGAAACCCCTTAAGATTCCTTTTGAGGTTTTGGTTGTCTCTGAAAAAGTCGGAAGGAATCATCCCCGAATGTTTTGGGTAATGCAGCTTCACTGAATTCTACCTTGTTTCCTTAGGTAACCTCTGAAAATGTTAATTCCTATTAGCTTCCTTGATATTGGTGAGCTCAGGTCTGGTGTATCTCACAAGTTTAGGAGCCCAGTGAGCAGAGAAAACCAAACAGGGCGTGGGAGCTTATGAGACAAATGAAATGTTTTGGGAAGACCTCCCTGCAAAGGTGACATTTGATCAAAAGCTCAAAAGAGGTGAAAGTGAAGTCAATAGCAGGCAAAGAGAACAACAAATACTGAAGGTCATATACCAAAGGTCACAAGAACAAGGTTATCCCATCTCATTCAGTATAGCTTCCAGTTCCATTTAGTTACCTGAAAATCTCTCCATTCATTTTTCTTTACAGCTAAGTAAAATTCCACTGTGCATATGCATGATATTTCCATTAACTACTCATCAGCTGAAGGACATCTCAGTTGTTTCCGTTTCCTAGCTATTACGAACAGACATCAATGAAGGCGACTGATCAAATAGTAGGACACTGAGTCCTCTGGGCATAGGCCAAAGAATGGTAAAACTAGGTCTTACAGCAGATCTATTGTTAGCTTTTTGAGATTCTCCACACTGATTTCCATAGTGGCCACACCGCTTTGCAAAGCCATCAATAATGAATCAGGAGTCCTATTTCCTGGAACCTTCACCAGCATTTGTTGTCAGTTCTTTTCTTGATTTTAGCCATTCTGACTAGGCAAAATAAAAATCTCAAAATAGTTTCAATTTGTATTTTCTGATTGCTAAGAATGTTGATCCTAGCTCTGAATCTGAAGTAACACTAAGGACGTTAGGAAAAGCCACAGGGGAATATTATTTTATAAACTTATTAAAAAACACACACACAAATAGAAAACATGGGGTTATGCCACAGAAAAACCCTAGTGCCAGGTGTAGGAAACCTCCCTTTGAGGTGTCAGTCGGGAGATTCCAACAGACTTAAGGCAATAGAGTCTACTGCCTCTCCCTCTGGCTGCCTCCAAGAGCCTGAAGGTAAGACCCTGCTCGGAAGACACCACACACTTCAGGCACTGGATATGGACTAATAAAGCTGGAAGCCTCCTCCTTGAGGATCAGCTCTCATAGTACCTAAAGGTGCTATGAAGCTGCCAATGTGGAAAAGCAATTAATAGTCCTAAAATAGCCCATAGCTATAAACCTAAGAACAACGACAGGTCTGGCAAGACACTCCCCAGAGTTGCAATAACATCACACTACCACCTCTGAGGCAACAATTGTCTAATCAGATCTAAATCCACCCACAGGAAGGAATTTCATGCCTAGTGCTATAATCCTAGACAACAACCTGTGGTTAGCTACCTTTGAGGAGAATCCGCTACTGCCATTTTCTTAAATGAATGTAATTTTTAATTGTATTCTAAATACTTATCCTTATACATAGATAACGATAGATCTGACCTGTCATCATTTTTGAAAAAGACAGAGACTATTACAGAAATTCACACCCGGTTAAAATGCAGAGAACTGGGGACCTAGCTGCAACTGGCACATCTATAATGCAACCCCCACATCTAAAGGCCAGGGGTCATATAGGAGACAGGGTGGAAAGCAGATACTAGTTACTAGCTAGTGTGTTCTAGACATGTCAGGTCTGTGTTCACGAAATCTCAACAACATGGTTGCTGACACAAGACCTGCATGATAGCAACACGAGTTAATACAGCTATGTGGGCGGGAAGAGACGACAGCCTTTGCCCAGATGAAGACCCACAGGGACTCAGTGGCTGTGGAGAGAAGGAGAGACACCTTCTCCACAGACAGGCCACCTGACAGGCAGACAGGAGAGACAGCCTTCTCCTCCAGAGACACTCCACCTGACAGGCAGAGAGAAGGAGAGACAGCCTTCTCCACAGACACGCCATCTGAGAGGCTATCCATTCCCAAGTACTCAGTTAAATGTAGAAAATAAAAGCGACACTTAATGGGCTAAGTAGGTGGGATTTTAAAAATATTTGTGTGTGTGTGTGTGTGTGTGTGTGTGTAAGTAAAAGGAAAGTAACTGTAGAAACAGAGCTCATGAACTTGAGAAAGAGTAGAAAGGGGGATATGAGAAGGAATGGAGGAGGGAAAGAGGGATGAAAATGATATAAATATAGCACTTATGCATGAAATTATAAAGAAAATTAATTTTAAAACTTCATGAGAAGATGAGTATGGCTAGAGTAAAACAAAACATAAAGACGAGGCATATGACTGTGACGATATGGTATAACGCAAGTCAAGAAAAAAACGAAAAAGGCTTCTGAATTTCAAACCACACTACAAAGCTCAATATACAAAAATCTTTTACAAACCATTAAGTAAAAGTGAAGAGAATATGTATGGGGTAGCCTGAGAAGCAGCTAAGGCTAAGACATACGTGAAAGTGCTCAAAATAACTCATAATGAGCTAATCCTATTTATTCTTAATTTTAAAATTTTATTTAGTTATTTTACGTATACTACTGTTTGTCTACATGTGTATCTGTGCACCATGCCGTGTGCCTGGCGCCCACGGAGGTCAGAACTCCTGCGACTGGAGTTACAGAAAGTGGTGAGCCCCCATGTGGATAGCTGGAATCGAACTTCTTTCTACAAGAGCAGCAAGCGCTCTCACCACTGAGCCAACACTCCAACCATGAGCTAAATCTTACTTAAAGCTATTCTAAACACCACGTTTTTTTTCAGCTGTCAGATTAATAAAGATTAAGGAAAGTCACTTCTACCCAAATGTAATATGAGTGAAAATGGTACCAACTTTATCACTGGCACTTTGGCAGAATATATTAAAATTACACGGGCATATATCCCTTCAAATTATCACTTTTATACCTGGGCGCTAATAGATATGCTTGCATGAGAAATTATCAGTGTACACAATTAAACACTGCACGCTGATAATTTCCTTATCATGGTAATAATAATATTCCACTTGAATATTATTCCACTAAGTAGATGTACTTCCTATTCTGTTTCCAACAACTCCAAGCTAGGTATGTATTCTAAGTTTTAATCACTACAAAAGGATAAAATAAATATCCCAAGTATTTACTGAAGAATAAGTCTGTAAAGCAGACTTACCGGGCAAGAAGGCATATTATGAAGTGTTTTTTCTAAAAACACTTGGGTATAATGCCCTTTCAACTATATTGTAGACATTTTGACATATAGGCAATTAAAAAGACAAAAAACAAAACAGGATGAGATTTGAGGAGTGACTTGGAAAAAGCATTTATTTGTTTAAATCTTAAACTTTCTGTTATGTCAATAAATTGCTAGCCAGAATATAAAAATTTAAAAATTCAGAATTTAAAAATTTAAATACACACAAGCACACATGCAAAACTTTTGGTTGTTGTTTTGTGGTGATGAGGAACAAATACAGACCTCACATATGTTGGGAAATCAAACTACGTAACTTCTTAGTTTTTTGTTATTTATAAATCACTCTTGGTAAAAAGGTTTTGAGACCTAAGAGTTTAATAACAGGGGAGTAGTTAAGAGATGGTGGACTAATTTATAATTACCTTGGAGGGGGACCAATAATCCTAAATCACCTTTTCTTACCATTTAGCTGCAACATACCTAATCTAAAAATCCAAAACCTGTCATGATGGCAATTCAAAATTTCCAGATTTTTAAAAAACGATTTTGGACTCTTAAGACAACTCAATTGGTTGTCTACGCAAATATTCACAAATATGAAAGTACTGTGAAATCAAACACCACTCTCCAGACATTTGCAGTAAATACTGCTTTATCTAAGCTGAGCATGGTAGCATACACCTTTAATCCCAGCACTCTAAGAGTTTGAGGCCAGCCTGATCTACAAGGGGAGTCCATGACAGCCAAGGCTAAACAGAAAACCTGTCCTAAGAGTCGGGTGGAAGTAGGGGTGGGGAAAAGTGCTGATTATATGTAGTAAAAGCATAAACATTACTTTAAATCATGAAAATCCTTCATCAAAGGATAAGCTTAATTTTTCTTTAATGTGGACCACAAACTCTTAGTTGGAAGGAGTAACAGAATAATTAATTCAATCCCGTCTCTAGCAATGTGGAGATGACTTCTTTCCCAAGGACTGTAGAAGAGAGCGATGGACATATAGAGAATGATTTTTGTTCTAAGGACACTGTCTCCAAACAGTAATCTGGTCTATGGGCGAGGCTTAGATTTAATAGTTCAAATTATACTTCAGGGAAAAATACAGAGAATGAGATTAAAATTTACAGTGCAAGGTGATATCCCTGGACCATTACCAGGAAACGAATCTACTCGTATCCACTTCTGTACATAACACCTAACATGGATTTTGCCTGAAATACAGGCTTCTTTCTCTCTCTCTCTCTCTCTCTCTCTCTCTCTCTCGGTCTTCAAACTACTTCTGAAATCGGTTTAATTTTAAAAAAGTATAAGTTATGATGGTCTTCAGGGTTCCCATGAGTTTTTACCTTTATTTGGACTGTCAAAATAAGTAGGCATTGATCAACAAGTTTGTGATTCTAAACACCTTTCTGATTTTTTTATGCAAACTAGAGTTTTTGTATAATTGCATTTAAAAAAAACTACCCATTGACTTTGGAAAGCTTCAGATCATCCAAACATTAACATAATCTATTTATTGCATGTAGCAGAGTCTTGTGGCAAGAATAGAGACACTGAAGGAAGACAACTCTGAGACTGCCATTTATTAGTTGTTTTTTGGTCAACTTAATCTGAGCCTCTGCTTTTCATCTACTTAATGAAGATAATTACACCTAATTTCAGAATTAGTCTGCAGGTTATCAATACTACTTCCTCCCCTTTCCTTTATGTGCTTCAAGAGTCAAACAGCTTCCCTTCCTCACCAAGAAAAAAAAATATGCATCCTAAACTGAGCTTCCTGCTATACCACTGTAAGACAACGTTCTTCTGTGAGGGAGACAGCTGAAGTGGCTATCTGTGTCTCCCCAGCTAACATGTTCCTTAACTTTTCTCGACTGCCAAATTCAGGGATGTTATGATTTTGTTATATAAAACACTTCAGCATTCTTTCTTCCAGGGCTGGCGAGTTTCTCTTAGATCCTGACATTTATTCATATCGAAAACAAGTACCACCTGAATAGATAAGAAGTATCAGAATGCTAAGATGCCACACACAGAAAGTCTTTATGATATAAAATATCAACAATGCAAAGCAGAAGCACTTCTGTCACTCATTAAGCTTTCAATCAATAATCCATGTGACATGCAGCAATTTGTAAGGGTTTACAGTTGAGACAGCTGATGCTTGGCAAGGGAGAACAGGTGTGTCACAGTGCAGGGTTTTCTCTACAGTCCACCTGACATGTGTTACACCATCAACAAGTAAGAGGTATGCAGCATACCACCTAAGTGCCCTGAAGAATTACTGTTACAAAAAAAAAAAAAAAAAAAAAAAAAAGATTTTAATGCCCTCTATATTCTACAAGGGATTAGATTTTTAAACTTCATTTTAAATAATCTGTCTTTTACATAACAGTAGACAAGAACTGTCTGTTAATAATTCTTAATAATTCTCAAATAGAAGTCTTACAATAAAATTCACCCTTGCATTTAATGTCAGGAAATGTGGAGAGGCACTGTTAGAATCCCACATAGAAGAGAGTGACCATGATGATAAAACGTGTGATGAAGAGGAACATATGCCTAAGATCTCTCGGTTTTCCCAGTCTGCTGGTAAAAAGGCAGAATCTGATATTCTAGCAGAAAAAGTAAGTGAACCTAAGAGATTATACAGACTCATCTATTTGCCATTATTAACTGGTTTTCAATTAATTTGATTTGTTTTACACTGTATTTAAGGTAATAGTTACATTCATTTTTTTAAGTAGCAAACTGTAAATGCTAAATAAAAAAGATACATACATATATACATACATGAGAGAAGATAAGGGAGCAAAAGTATCTTCCCAACTTAAACTTAACAACTTGGCATATAGTGAATGCTTATTAATAATTTTTTGGGGAGAGAATGAACAAATGGATTGGGAAACTAGGATAATAAAAAAAGGAATGACAAAGAAATGTCTATAATTTGAAGATGAGAATGTAAATAGCTCAATTTAAAAAAATACACACCAGCAAACTCACTCAACATCCTGTAAAATTTAGAAGAGTAGCTTATAGAAACGGTTTATGAGTTCTGGTAGACTGCCAAGATGATGAACACTGTAAGCTTGGACAATCTGAATTCCAGAAAGGCAAAAACAGGAGATGCTTTGAGAAATCGTTTGGGATAAGATTTAGAAACCTAGGCTAGTCATCTGTCCCAGGAGAAGGTGGTCTCAGTTACGGACTTCTGCCCTGCAGACATTTTTATGCATTAAGACAAAGCCCAAATACATACCGGTAGTTAAGTGCACTAAGCACCGTAGGCCAGGCATTTAAATTTGTTCTGAGGCACACGTGGTGTGGCGTCAGCCACGGAGTCACAACAGGCGTGCCGCCCACAGAGCCATCCCACTGGCCCAGGGCATTTAAAAACGACTTAAAATTCACTTTGATTTTAAAAAGCTCCGTGTTGAACACATGGTCCTCACACCCTCCTCCTCCTCTTCTTGCAGCAATTCCTGTCAACCCTTTTTGTTTCACAGTTTCACCTCTACTTCCTCATCGTCTGATATGCCATATAGATGTGTACACACACACACATACACCTGGGGATCACAAATGGGAAAAACCCTGATACTTGTCTTTCTGAGGCTGGCTTTACCTCACTTAATGTGATTATGTCTACCTGTATCCAATTTTCTACATGCAACATAACCATTCTTTCTAAGCCTGAAAACACTTACGCTGTATATACAATGCTGCATTTTCCTTATCCATTCCCTTGCTGTTGCACACCTAGGCAGGTTACATAACGGGTGAAAAGTGCGCCACAGACACTCATGTGATGAGCCCAATGGGCGTTTGACAAAAAGCCAAGTGTGGTAAGAGATGAGTCACATGGTGATCAATTCAGATTTCTGAGTATCCTCCACACTGATTGATGATCATGGTGCCTAGCATTTGTTGTAGTCTTTCTGCAGTCTTTTCTCCAAACTGATGACATACCAGAGTTCTTAGGTGCTCAATGTATGAGATAATAAACTATTTTAAGGTGCTCAGAGTATGATAATTTGTAGAGGTCAGAGGTCACATCGTGGAACGAGCTCTTTCCTTCCACCTTTACATGGGTTCTGAGACCAAACTTAGGTGACTTGACTTGTCCTGCAAGTACCCTTACCTTCCGAGCCGTCTTACTGCCCCTCATATGTTTACTGACCATTTCTATGTTATCTTTTGATAACTTCATTTTTCCACTTACTGATTGGGTTATTTTATTGTGTGTTTATTCTTTAGTGTCCTGTGTTCTTTGTACAGTCTAGATATCAATCCTCTTTCAGGTGTGAAGGTGACAAAGTTTTCCTATCTGCTGTCCTCCGCTGGACTGATGTTTCCTTTTCTATGCATGTGTTTACGTTTCATGAGGTTCTGTGAGTGTGCTGACTGCCGGCCTTACTTCCTGGACTACCCAACCCCTCACTGATAGTCTCTGTCCAAGTCTGTATTCTAAAGTGTCACTAGCTCTAAGTTTCCTGTCTTATATTATTAAGGTATTGGATCCTTTAAGAGTGCATTTTTGTGCAGTTTCATTCTTTTACATATCCAGTTTTTTATTTATTGAAGAGGCAATCTTTTCTCTAGTAATTTTGGCAACTGTATTGAAAATCAAGTGGCTCTGACTATTTAGATTAACCAAAATTCTTATTTTATTTGTGTGTGTTTCCAGTTTAGTGATAGGTATGGATGCTATGCACATGTGTGGAAGCCAGAGGAGAATTGTGTAGGGTTGCTTCTCCTCTCCATTTATGTAGCTTCTGAGACTTGAATTCAGGACCTCAGGCCTGCATACCGAGGGCCTTTATCCACTGTATGGGTTTGTACCTCAGTCTTCTATGTATTCAAATAATTTGTATGTCTGTTTCTATACCAGTACCATGCAACTTTTGTTATTATAAATCTATCATTTCATTTAATTCTAAGAACAACTCTGAGGTTTGTGGTTTAATCTTCATTTTACAATATGGAAATTGCATCATAACAAAGGTTTACACAAGTTGCTTAAGGTCTTTATATTACCATGTGGCACAGTTAGAATTTAAATTTTGGTTTGATGAAATTCAAAATTCATCCATATTCTCAATCATTCAGTACTTAGAACATCCGACAACTAATACTGGGCTTCACAACAAGATAAAAATGTGAAAAAAGTTGATAGGCCCCTGGCCCTTATTATGCTTACACTGCAGTGGAAGAGCCAGAGAGTAAATGTTAACACTTCCACGAGTAATGGCCTAATATGACCTGAAGGTGTGTGAAAGAGAATGCTGGGCAGGAAGGTCTTTTCTAAATAAGTTTATGAAACCTTTCTGAACAGGGAACATTTGAAAAAAGGACCCTTTGTCTTTTCAGTGGCTTCTGATTTGTTAGTAAGTGGGAGCAGAGTAGAGAGCAGTGCAGTGTGTTTAGTGAGTGAAGGGAGAGTACAGAGAAGATTACTTTAGGTCAGACACGGTAGTGCCTGCCTTAGATCTCGGCACTCATGAGGCAGAAGTAGGTGGACTCCTGTGAGTTCAAATCATCACCAGCCAGCATAGTGAGCTCCAGGACAGCTAGGACTACAGAGTGAAAACCCACTCTTAAAAACAAAACCCAAAAAACTGGTTTAGTGCTGAGAATGTGCCAAGGAAAAGAGAATAATCTATTCAGGATTCTCCGAGTTGTGACACAGACTGAGCCAACAGCAGATAAAAGTGGTAGGCAGCTTTAAAAAGAGTAAACAATACAATTTTTCTATAAATGAGTTACTGAAACACAATCCAGAGCATCAGAATTTTTCCATGGGTAAAGATACTGTTTGGTAAATTAGATCATTGAAATTGTTAGTCATTAATTAGTCATTAATTTTATTGGTTGAATTAACAAGTTTCTTTTATAACTCCTCTGGCTGACTTAATACCAACAATCATGGAAGAGGAGCCATGTACTACTGATTTTTAATTATACAGACCTATGATTGGTAAAACTCCTTCAGAAACAAGTATAAATAAAAACTGAATAATTGTGAAACAGGTGTGATAATGTATTTAATCTCAGCATTCAGGAGGCAGAGGCAGGCAGATCTCTGTGAGTTTTAGACCACCCTTGTAATCTTTATAGCAATTTCCTGTCCCATAAGGGCTACAAGGGCTTTTAGTAAGACCCTATCTTCAATAAACAAACAAACAAGAAGCTTCATGAATGTAGCCTCTCTGGCCTTTCTAAGAGATGCGAACTTCCTGTTACTCTGGCTTGTACACGGAGACCATACAATTCCTTGTTCTCTGCATTTTCAGGAGCTATGATGGCAACAACGTGCACACCAACATGCAAGGGGAAAGCTTGTGGGGCCCCAATCACAGGCAAAGAACTATATGCAACGGGGAATGCTGACCTGAGAGAAATGGTCTTCACAAGGGAAAAGAGAATACCCCCTCCCGAAAAAAACTGGTTACTAATATCAGGGGTCAGTCCCGAGATCATATTCACATAGGTAACATTATACAGACCGAGCACGTTATACTTACATACTTAGGAATGAAGAATGTGTGTGTGTTTGTGTAACAATCATTTAAAAAAAGAGGTCATGAATGAAAGGAACAAAGGAAGGTGTGCACGGGAGGAGTTGGAAGAAGAAAATGGAAGGGGAAATTCATGTATATGTAATTTCAAAAAGTAAAAATTTATTGAAAATAAAAAATTTAACAACAAAAGAGGTGAATAACGACAAGTTAGTAAAAGAAATCTCATACCTTTTCAACTTCTAGCAAGAAGAAAAACAAAGAACATGATGGGATATATGTATCTTGAAATATTTCATAAATGTCTTTCAGAATTTGTTTCCATTGGTGACTCAAGTTTTGAAATCTACACAAACAATGGGCAAACAACTGACGGTCATATCTTTTGGCTCTATATTCTAAAATATAAGACAGGAACCACTGAAGGTGAGTCTGTGAATATGCTATACTTGAGCACACAGAAGAGGTCAGAGAATCAGGAAAGATTTAGCCAAAGATCACACAGGTGCCAAGGCTTGGTTTTATACTCAGACTGCATGTATACTGAAAAGGTGAAGAGGCTCTCAATTCAGTACATCTAAACCATTCCACAGCACACAGAACAACTCAGTGATAAGTTGTATGACAAAAGGATTCGATGCAAATACAAATTTACAGTGATATGCTCTTGTACTAGAATTTCAATAGCATTGCATTTGTACTGTTCTTTTCTAACAAAAATCATCAGAGACTGCCTCCTGACAACTACACGGGTTAAATGCATACTCCCTGAATAATTTTATTAATTAGATTAATGTTGAGAACCCTGTGCTATCCTACCATAAATGTGTTTAGTCCAATACACTCATGTCCCATAGGCGGTTCTAATTGCAGGACCAGGAAGCGGTTCGGGAAGTGTGGAAACTGGAATTAAGAATAGCTTGTAAACTGGTAATTTTAAATTACTTCAAAGGGTGTTTTAAAAGATAATACATTTTTAAAGAGTAAAACTGTATTACAGATGGTTTAACCAGCATCTGCATACAGATGGGCTTACTCTGAAGAGTAAGAGGCCACCACCTTTCACCCATTGCCCCTTCCCCTTCCTCCCAGCACTATTAGGAAACTACTCACAAGTGCACTCCTGGACAATGCTGAGCAGTAATTATGACTTGCTGACAAAGAGATATGAACAATTACGGAGCCCATTTTGAAACCCTACACTAATAAAGTCATTAGATGCTGCCCTTGCCATGATCCTTCTAAAAGCTTCTGAAGTTACAAGAACACACGGCATTGTTTGCAGGGACAATTGCTGCTGGCAGAACGCAAACCTTGAGTTAAACCATGCTGCAAATTGATCTTGACATTCTGTTAAGACCGCCACTAAAAATCAAAAGCAGAGGAGAAAAGGAGAAAATGAGTGGGCAGGATGTAATCATGGAACAGGAGGGGTTCCTCCTCACCTTCTCTCCTCCCTCTTCACAAAACAAACCAGGGAGAAAATGACAAACTCTCCTGGTGTTTTGGAACCTTTATTTTAAAGCATTAATTAAGCCCTTGACCTGGGATGTTTAGGATGGCAATACATTTCCTTTAAAAGTACTGGAAGGAAAATGTTGCACAAAAGGAATAACGCTGTTTAGGGAAAATTATATGGAAGTCCGGCATGATGTCTCTGGAAGTCTTAGTCCTCAGACCACAACACATTCATGTGTTTTATCAGATAACTCTGCAGAATCCTTATTTGCTCCTAGGTTACCAGCTGGAAATTAACACTCCTCATGTCTTTCACACAGTCCCTGCACCTGGGCCATATCTGCTGGATGAAATGGAAGTACAGAGTTAGAGGAACATCGTCAGCTAGGCTTCAGCCAGGCATGAACCACCAAGCAGTCCGGAATGAAGGGTAAGCCATGGCCAATATGACTAATTACCGAGATGGAAAATACAGATGAAGACAGCCTACTGAGGAGAAGTGCTTTAAGTCAATTAACTCTCACCAAAGATTAAGTAAAGTGGAAAACCATCACTGGAGTATTATGGCAAACAAGTACCTGTCATCCCAACAGCAAAAGTTTGCAGAAACTTGAAATAACAAACCCAAGGGCAGAAGTTGAAAAGCTGATATCCATGGGCAGTAGATTATGTCTGGGAACACTTGTATTAACTATGCACGCAAAAATTAGCATAATGTTTTATGTGTTACATGCAATCTGTTTAACCTGTGCACTATCAGAAATTCCTAGAAAACTACTATAGTTACTGTCAAAACTCTTTAGAAAGGGTGTACAATGCCTGATTTATCCTTTTGTACAAGACATTTTTTAACAAGAACTGAAAAAAGAAATTAATTTTTTAAAATTATAATTCTCAGACTATTTAGCTGGCACTATCCTAGTCCAACCCAGTGTTTGACTATCGGTTTGCTAGAATTAGTTTGCTAGAATTAGTTACCATATACCAGCAACGCCTTTCGTTTACTTTTGATGAGAGTAAGAGATATCCATTCATCTATATCAATTTCTATGTGGTCTTCCTTATGAAGCAACTTCAGTCTAGAACCCACTCAAAGTGGAGGTCCTTCATGGCACTTTTCTCATGTCTCAAACAGGCATCCAAATAGATTTAACAGAAGGAAAAAAAACCTAATATTTATTGTACTGGTGTTTTATATAGTATTATTTACGGTAATTCGGTGCTTAAATGAAATATGCTTGGCCCAGTATATAACTCAACATATGGCCAGTCCAATGCTCTTGTCCCACAGATGTTTACTTTCATTAATGCCAACAGACTACAGGAAGTTCAGTGCAGTCTCCGAATGGCCCAGTTTGAACTGTTCTGGGATATCGGAGAATTGGTTAAAGCTGAGGAAATAAATCTTAGACCCACTAGATGGCTACTTCTTGGCCGGGAGTCACGCCCTTTGCCAGATGGCCCAAGAGCACATGGGGCATATATATGAGCACAAGGTAAGGTCTTCTGGGACCAGCAGGAAAGTTGGGACATTGCTGTTGTTGTTATTGTTCATTTTGTAAGGAAAAGGAAGGCTTTAGTTTCATTCTTCCTATCAGTTGCTTCAGGGGCGATGACACAATTAGAGACACAGTAGCACTTCTAATTTTCTTGCCATTACTCACGGTGGTACACTCTTTACATTATTTTTTAAAGAGACCGTGAGAGGTTATTTACTTATTATCAATATAGTACTTTTTAAGAAGGCACTGTACAAGCACTGAGATTACAGACACAGAACTCCAGGGGAATGACAACCTAGCAGGGAAACACCACAAAACAGAATAAATAATCTTAATGTGAGCTAGCCTAGAAATATTGCAGGAACGTAGAGAAAGCGCATTAATGCAGACTAAGGCAACAGGAATGGAATGGGGTATGTAAGACTTCTTGATGCCGACATATGTTTTAAATGAAGTAATCATTCTTCCAAAGATAAGCATTAGCTCACTAAGAATACACAGTAATAACAATTCTTTTAATTGTTTTAGCTGACCTCATATTTTTCTGTTGTTACACTTCCAAAGAGACAACTGATCTCTGCAATAAGCCAAGACTGGATCAAATCACTAATAAAACTTTGGATATGTCTATCCCAGATGGGTGAAGTTGATTCTCAGCCTGGTTCAGACCATATACATTTACACTCAACTGGTAGCTCCGTCTCTGTATCTACAATCATCTTAGCCACTGACTCCACTAAAAACACTTGGTTATGTTGCTTTAAATAGCAGTACACTTTTCTAAATGTGCAACTCAATAAATGAGGAATGCTACTAATACATACATCTTTGAATAGAATGAGTACAATTTGAAATTTGATTTTATCTTTCTATGTATCATCTCTTTCAAGTCCTTCTGAGACCTCCTGAAGTATAGCAACTCCCAATGAAATGTACTTCTAAGCACTTTGGACACATTTTACAGTACAAATTAGTTACTATCTTGCTTATTGACTATATTTAACACCTAGTATTATATATTGTTTAACAGTTCATCCTCAGCTTCTCAGCATCAATTCTTATATATATTAAACTCAGTAAATATTTACTCAGTGAATAAACAAATATATATTTCTTGTTTTTCTCTTAAGATATTTTTTAAGAAATGAGGCAATGGCTAACTGGTTGAAATGAAGTGTTGTTCTTACAGAGGACCCAAGATGATTCCCAGTACCCAAATAGTGGCTCACAGCCATCCCTAACTCCACTTGCAGGGTATCCAATACGCCAACACTCTCTTCTGACTTCAACGGCCACAAGGCCAACCGCTGGTGCAGACTATGTAGGCAAAACTTTCAAGCACATAAAATAAAGTTAATGAAAATAATTTTTCTATTTGTCTAAAACTGATTTATAGCATTTCCTTGTTTAGTATCTTCTGATCCTTTTGAATTCATCCATTTATAGGTGTATCTTATATTTCTATGAGGATTTCTGGCCAAACCAACAGTTAAGAAATTATACCTTCTAACACCTCTGAAGACTACTAAGGGCTCTCTGTTTATTTCTGTAAAAAGAATGGCTCTAAAAACCCAAATAGACTACAGCCAATAAGACTATAGAATTTTTCAACTATGAAAACACTTTTAAATATAAAATTATAAACAACATTGATAGATGGAATTAGATACTTGTATTTATTTACTTCCTCTCAGAAATTTAAAAAGCACTATGCATAATAAAGTAAGTTTTTCTAGGATATTTAGTAAGGGAGAAGGCAGACAATACTCAATAGTACTAAAGTTTGGTGTCTCTGTTTAGATTTGGGATGTTTCATTTTCAAAATAGAAGTTATTATAATTCATTTTATATTGACATAGAATGTTCTACCTAGGTATTCAACTTAGGCAGTTATCTGTATCATTTTAGATGTGAGAAATCCAAATTAATAAAAAACATCTTATAAAAAAGTTTAACAATCCATTTTTCAGCTAGGCAAATGCTGCACACAAAGGCAGAGAATAGAGTTGGCAGCCAGTCTTAGCTATATAATGAGTTTCTGTTTAAAGACAAAAAAAAAAAAAAAAAAAAAGAAAGAAAGAAAGAAAAAGAAAAAATTTTATTAGGCAATCAGGAAATATTTTATATTAGTAAGTGTCACCCTCACTCATATCTGTAAAAAAACCAAAGCATTCATTTATCTTAATATCTTTGACTTATCTTTTATATACATCTAATGTTCATAGCAAATTGTGACTAGAGGATTGGCATTTCTATGGGCTTAACTATACTTCTTAAGAAAGACAGCGTCTGACCAGCAAGGTCATTCTCATCTCAGACATCAACATCCAGAGGCGTAACATTAGTTGTAATCCTAGAGAGCTATTCAGGAAGCATCTAGTCTAACCAGTTCACAGGCACAGATTCTCCACATTTATAGGATTTGTCTAACTGGGACAGACAGCGTCAAGACCAGAAAAACCATCAAGAATTCATTTCCAAATATTTTACATCTATTGTAAAGAAATCAAATTTAGGGCTGGCCTTACGGCAGCATGCTGTCCAAGTGTGTCACACAACTGAGCTTGAGGTCAGTTTGGGCTACCTGAGGTAGGAGGCAGAAAAGCAGGAAGATAAGACAGCAGGAAGGAAGACGGACAGGTAGGTAGGCAGACATGAGTCTTAGAGGAAACACAGTACCAATCTTGATATAAGGGGAAACCTCTTTGTCTTTGCATTTGTAAATTTCCAAGTCACTTCTCTAGTAATACAGCTGATGCCCTAACCCCACTGGTCAGGAAATGTTAGTAGAGAAGTACTTTACTGAATTGAGAATGCAAGCTAGACATTTGCCAGTCAAAGCTAAAAGAATCAAATGAATGATGCAATCATTTTTCCTGATAAACATCTTCGGATAAATATGATATAAAATATCCGAAAAGTATTATGCATCAGGAAATCCAAATAATTTTCTTTAAGTGAATCTATGACAGGTAATAAGGAATCTGGGGAAATAAATCAACCTAATTATCTCACAGTTTTATAGATCAAAAGAAATCCACTCTTGCTGTTTGGTAGATATGTTATTTTAATGAACTTTTATCTTGTATTTATAAAATACACATTTTCCAATTTGCCTTAATAATAACAATGGGCCTGTTATTCAAAAGTAGTTACAGAATTTTATTTGCTACCTTCATATAGAGAAATGGAACACCTAAATTTTAAATTCATTTTTAATACGTAATATGAACAAAAATAGCTTTGGAGTAGGCACAATAATTTTCTTAAATTCCACAAATCGTTCCATTCTCTTTCCTGCAATGCCCCATTTGTAGTTTCTATCAATGTTTATTAAACTGAATTTCCAGATGTTTCTATTTTCAGTCTTTAGTATCATTTCTTACTTTCATGACAATAATTGACACATTTTTAAAAATGTGGATTGAAACTGCCTGTCATACTTCATTGTGCAATAGCTGAACTGAGCCTTTATTTATTTATGTATTTTTTAAGTGTCATAAGGAGTTAACAGGACACAGCTGTACTGGCTCTTTCTAATAAGCAGCTTCTGTCGCTTTGGTCACCACAGGTGTCTCTGTGACCTGCAAACTCTTATTACTAGTGTATCAAAGTTGTGCTACTTAACAGACTTCTTTAGTAAAACATAACAAAGCAATTACATGGCTGTTGATTGCTAGTCATAAAAAAAACCCTCAAACACTGTTTTTCAAAAGAAACTACACTGCAATTTTTTGTCATTGTAAAATAAAAGGAACTAAGGAATTAAATGGAGGATAGAACAAAATGACAGCAGGTAGCCAGCTGAACTTAGCCACTACAGATGGTTCAGAAATAGTGTTTCCTTCCCCAGCGAGCTGAGGATAAAAGAAAAGCAGGAGAGTCCTGACTGCCAGTGAATGGCAAAAGATTTAGCCAAGTCTTCAGTCTATGTATTTTGCCTCATGAAAGACCTTCGATGCTGCATTTTTATCTGTTTTTGGCACTGCTTTTCATCACCTTTAACTGAGTGTGAATAATAACCTGATTTAATTTAAACAAATACAAGGTGCTAAAGGTTCTTTATTTATGTATAACAGGGAACATTTCCAAGGCACAACCGAGTCATCCTCGGAAATTTCCTAACCATTTGCTTAAAGAAATGAAGTATTAGATGAAGAAATTGCTCTACCATTCTTTTTGCCTCATGGTTAAGAGGAGAACCACCTTTCTTTTCAGATTCAGATTACATAAAATTAAGTCTGAATAATGACTGAAACTCCAGCCAGCCATAAATTAAAAAGACAAATCCAATGATTTCTAATTGTTCCATAGTTGCTTGTTAAGTAAGTATGCTAGGCTTGCTTTGAAGTGAATTAATTTAACCTTCCTCCCTGTTTATAAGTGTGTGATTATGACTGTGTCAACACACCCAAAGTAGCATCATGAGATGTGTGGCAGAGAGTTAAGTAGACATGATCAAAATCTCAGAAAGGACTGCAAGAGGCAGACTATGGACAGTATGATCAGCAAACTAAGTTTCTGCTGACAACTAAAACAGGCTTTTTCTTCCTAAGAAGAATATGGATGCCCTGCTGGCTGTGTGCAAAAGAATGTGTGCAATAAAGCGATCAGATCAATTAGCATATGCTAGAGTAAAGCTATTACCAACTCCGCTGGAGTAGTCCAGAATGTTCTGCCTTCTTCACTGATGTTATTTAAAAAGAAAACAAACTTATTATTAGAATTACTATTAGATTTGCTTTGCTATTTATGAACATAGTAAAAGCAGATTTTATTTAAATAATCAATAACTTCCTAGAAATGTATTCTCCCTCCTTGCAGATTTAAAGACAAAATCTTGTTTCATTTTCATATGTTTTAATTACGAAGAGTTTTATAAGTTAAAGTATACTTTCATATGGTAATACCTGCATTGTTAGCTATAACAGATTTTATCTAATGAAGTACAAGGGAAGAGAATTTAAGCTGAGGGCTGGAAAATACCCACAATGATGATAAGAAGTCAAATGCACTGAGGACTTCATTTTTTTTATAACAGAAACCCAACTCATAACTTGTGAACAACAGTATTACCTTGCTCTGTTGGCGTCCTTTGTCAGATCCCAAGCCCAGGTTATAAAATTTTGACTCAGATAAGAAACAATGGATTCAGCACAAAGCATTTGTGAGCAGAACACGTTGGTTAGTACACTTTCATCATGGTGGAGGTAGATAGCAAGAAGCTTTCTCTGAAAAGAGAAAAGACCAATCAATTAAAATATCCACTAAAATGAGACTTCTTGAACTCAAGAGAGGCGCAATCAGTGTATCTGAACAGCGAAGACAATCTAACGTTACTCCCCTAAAAGAACAGCGTTCTTCAGCACTGCCAGCACATCTACTAGCATTAATGCATTTTATGTCCTTATACTCTAATGAGGTTACGATGCTTGTGTGTGGTTTTAGAGAACACAGTCTTGGGTTTCTATTAACATGTGCAAGGCAAATTTCAGCAGAACTGCCACAGAACTTTCTTTAAATAAAATAGATTTTACACTCTTCATATTTAATGTACACTGTATTAACTCTAAACTATTTACTAGGACAGAAAAATCCCTAAAAAGTCTGTTCTACTTGAAAAAGTCTAAAATGAACTTTAATTTTAATTCAACTGATAATTTGAAACTTAACATGTGCCTCTATTAAAATCCTTATTTAAGAGCATGTACTGTTTTATTGCCATAAAAAAAAAGACAGAAAAACATTTAGTCCATAAGAAATGACACCTGCTCTCTTAAATGTTTCTGTCATAATTGGACAGTCAATAAAATAATTGAATCTAAAAAGTAAATTTCAACAAGATAATTTGTAGTATGTTAACATTACAATGGCAGCAATGAAAGGACCTAAATATTTGTTCTCTAACTTCTTAGTGCTGAGTTGTAAGAACAGCTACAATTATCAGGAAAAAGAAAGGTAAAATTTTATGGCAGGGAATACGTATGATAAGGAAGACATTCATAAGGATACAAACTTCTTTGTTTCTTTCTGCCAAAGAAAGATGGCAAAGAAACTAGCTCATCTTTCTTTTCATATTAAATAAGGATGTAATGATAGTAAATGAAAACGTGCTGTGTGGGATTCTCAACAAAAGCAAGTGTCTAAAAAAAGGGTCAGGCTGATGAAAGGCTAACGAAGTCTGATGCTTGGAACAATGCTGAATAAGAACCTAGATTATAAAAATAATAGACAAGTAAAATTCATAAAAATGCTTTCTTCAAAGCACAATTTTACATTAGTCCCAAAATCATCTATTATAAGAGGATACATTCTTATTTTGCAATTATTATTTACACAAATCTCCAGACTGTATCTGTAGAACAAGTACTCACTTCATTAGCATATGAGCAAATTCAAGTTTAGAAATGACTTATCCCCAACTTCCACCTAGTCAGTAAAAACTTCAGCTACAATTGGAGCCCAGCTGTCTGAATCCAAGTGTAATGTTCTTTCTGCTACTAGAGAAGCCGCAGGGCAACTGGACACACTCTAGAATGAAGAGGTTTGTGAGAGTACTTGTCTGATACAGAGATGGTGACCTTACAGGACGCAAGTGAGCAGAGCGCCAGTGACAGCATGCCTGGCTATAAATAGCTCTGCTGATCCCACCAGGATTCTAGGTGTTAATTCGTTTATTCTTTCATTCAATAAGCATTTGTTGAAATTCCCATTGTGTCAGACCCAGCAGGAAACATGGGCAATAAAATGATGAACACAAAAGACGGAGGGATTCTTCACCTTTGTTGAGGACTACAGATAACAGTAACTGAGCTTCAAGGAAGTTTGTAATCAGACACATTTTTGGAGAGATGCTTATCTGGCAAATTCTACTCAATCTTCAAGGCTCAAGGCAAATGTGTCTATGAATCCCCTTAATTCCCTCAGTCATAGTTAAGAGCTTCCTTTTCTGGATGGCTCCTACTTCTCCCCTCTAGTATTGTAATTGTTTACAAGTTACCCCTCTAGACAAAGTCTTTCAAGGGCCAGGGCTGAGCCTCTCAGTCTTTTCATCCACAGACCGACATAGGTCCCGGCCTGTTATAGGAAATAAACTTCAATACTGATCTTAACCACAGCCTGCTGGAAAAAAGACACCAAATGTCAGAGATAAATGCTAAATCTGTTTTTTATTAAGTGAATCAAGAATTTCTGGCTTCATGGAAAGAAATGTAAACCTATCTGCCCTAACACATTCAGGGCGCCTCTTTTTAGCTTTCTAGCTGAGTAGACAGAGGGATGTCAACCTCAAATTCGTCTTGGTCGTATCTCAGCAACTACATTTAATGAGAGTGGGAACAAGAGAGCTGCCCACTTTTAAATCAGCAGATTTCTAATCAAACAATAGCAATAGCGAAATATTTATAATGATCATTTCTCTGAAGAACTCTGCAAAGGAACATTTAGACTTTGGAAAAGAGATTAGTGATTTGCATCGCTATCTCACTGATTTAATTTAAATGTTCTCCCAAACCAAACACATATGTGCCCAAGGGGTTACTAAGACACCAAACATGCAGAGTTCCCTATAAGTGCAGCTGATAGTGTTGACTGAAACTAAACTTGGAAATCCAGGGCACTAATGCACAATATCAAGAAAAAAAAAAAAAAAAAAGCCTTTCTTTGGCAATATTTAATCTTAAAAAGAAGAAAGAGGCAGGCAGAGAGCAGGCACTGTCTGTTTGGAGGATCAGGCGTTCTGCATTTCAAAGCATGGGTCCCTGCAATATCCAGGTTACTGTGCTAGAATCTCCACTATTATATCGCAGTTGTGAGCAGGAGGGCAAAGATGTGTTTACTCAGTGATTAGGCCCTTAGAATAAGCCTCTCGCTCCTACAGAGACAGCTCACCACTTATTCATTTGGGCCAATTCACAAAGCCTAGGAAGATTAAACATCCATGCTGAGAAGACAAGCGAATGCAGACGGTAAAAAAGAAATAAAAATTCTTTAAAAACTCTGAGATGACTTCATTATTTTTCCACAAGGAAACTTTAGGAAAGTGTTTAGTTAGAGAAAAACCCACATTGACCTCTCTCTAAACCCTTAATCTTTCCTTTGTGGTGGCACTGCTTTGTGGAAAGCGACTGGCTCGCTGTGCTCCTCTTTTCACTGAAAGATGGGAGAAAAAAGGCCCTAGAGAAACAGTTTTCGTTCCAGGGACATAAACCCCTGACACTGTTAAACATGAGATGCCAGGAAAGCACACTAAAAATTCCCGCTTTAAGTCCTAAGTGGAATGTAAGAAAGATGATAAGTGTCCAAAGAGAAGCTCCAGGCCAGGGCACTCCCAGAGCAGCTTTTAAAGAGGAAGCTGAACCATCTTAGTCTCGCTTTTTTCGCATGGTAGTTTTCAATGTAGTCCCCCCCTCCATCTGCTACATGACAGTAAGTAAGCAGAACATACTTTTAGTGTGGAAAAATCAGATTAAATTGTAGGCAAAGAAAAACTGCAGGTTCATACTTTTGAGTCTCCTACTGAGCTCCATTAAGCACAGGCCCAAACAGAGAGAACTGGGTTTAGCAAATCAACCAATTTAGGAGAGAAGAAACTGCAAAGTAATCAGTAAACTATGGTTATGAAGAAAGGGCATCAGGTGCACAGAAAAAGCCTAAGAAAAAGTTTTGTTCCTCCTTTACATAACCTGCTTTTCCTTTAGACCATTCATAATTTGGTTCAATAACATTTATGGAGTGCCATGTGTTAGGCATTGAGGAATATAAAAAGCATAACACAAAATTTCCTTGCCTTACAGAATTGGGGGAAAAAAGGATACATGGGTGAGAAAAACGTGCAACTGTCATTCCATATAACAAGTGATAATATTCAATAAATGAAAAGACGTGGTTTTGTCCTTTTTAGCTTGGCAGAGAGGACAGAGTCCAGCAGCTCACAATGACAAGCCATGCAAACCTACACTCTGACTGTCACTCTGTGGTCTAATTTTTGGTGACAGTGTAAGGAAGTCTCCCCGGCTTAAAGCAACAGAACACCCTGGTCTAATCCCAGTTCCGTCTACTAGCCTTCTGACCGTGAAGCAAGACAAATTGTAAAGATTTCAGATAAAGCACATTAAACGCTATTTACTGTACTGGGCCAGTAGGGGCTACCAGATTTTAAAAAATACTGTTAAGATGAGGATTCCAGAACTACCAATGCAACACTGGAAAGCAATTACTAGGAAAATGATAGCCATGAAAATGATCTGTAGACTAAACAGCTCTCTGGATTTTTCCTCCTGTCAGGAGAATCTGGGATGCTAATCGTGCCTTCAGTGTATCAAACACCTTCAAATCTAGAAGTTAAGGTCCTGGGCTGATGCTCAGAAAGGGCTCAGCCGACAGTAACCAAAGTGACGTGACCTTGGGCAACAGTGACTACCACATCTTAGCACAGAGTACAGAGCTACAGAGCATAGAATGGAAAGTAGAAGTAGGGGGTGTGGCTCGACTGTAGACTGGTTGTTTCCCATGCCTGATGCCCTGAGCTCAATGCCGAGCACTGCATAAAGCAAGTCGGTAGTGTGTGTCGTAATCCAAACACTTCAGAAGCAGAAACAACAGGATTAGGACTCAGAAGTCAAGATGACCCTTAACTACATACCAAGAGAAAACGCAGCCTCTTGTATGAACCCTGTCTTAGAGAAGAAGGAAAAAAAATGAATAAGTAGGAAAATTTATCTAGAAAGTAAGACCAGAGCAGACATCCAGAAAGACAAGGAATATGCTAATGGACTACTTGAGTGCTTGCTTTCAAGTATCATAACACAATCTGCATCCTCTCACTGATTTTAATGTTGATACGACAAATAATGTGGAGAAATATTGGCTGACCTATTTTTCCAGTGTAAGAAATTAAAGTGTAAAATAATTTCCTCTGTGGAACGTGGTGCCTGACATTGTCTTCATGCCACTATTGAATTACTATTACTACTCTTGTGACCTATTTTAAATTGATGGGTAATTTACTGATAAAAACAACTGACAGGATAAAACATATACTTATTTTATTATACCAGTAATTTAGTATTGCTACATTAATATCTAAAATAGAATAGATATTCAAATTTTCTCAGTTATCTCCAAAATGTTTTTTCATAGCTGTCTCATTTTAGTCCTTGGCTTTTATTTATTTCTTTCACTGCTTTCTGTGTGTGGTTAACCTATGCTCAACATTCCCTAAGTAGAGGACAGAGGACAAGTCTCAGAAGTGAGTTCTTCTCTTCCACCTTATTGGGTTCAAAGATTCAATTCAGGTTGTGAATGAAGGTTGTCTGCAAGTGCCTGCTGTAACCCCTGAGCCCTTTCAGCCCCATTTTCTAATAGTTTGGGAGGGTTTCATGTAGCCCAAGTTGACCCTGAATTTGCTACATAGTAGAGGATGATCTTGAAGTCCTGATTCGCTTGATAAGAGAACTTGGATTAAGAGTGTGTGCCACCCTTTCTTAGAAAATTAGGAATAGTGTTACCTCAAGATCCAGCTATACCACTGCTAGGCATATATCCAAAATACGCTCAAGTGTACAACAAGGACATTTGCTCAACCATGTTCGTAGCAGCTTTATTTGTGATAGCCAGAATCTGGAAACAATCCAGATGTCCCTCAACTGAGGAAATTTTGGTATATTTAACAACGAAATACTACTCAGCAACTAAAAACAAGGAAAGCATGAAATTTGCAGGCAAATGGTGGGATCTAGAAAATATCATCCTGAGTGAAGTACCCCAGAAGCAGAAAGACACATATGGTATATACTCACTTATAAGTGGATATTAAACATATAATATAGGATAAACATACTAGAATCTATACACCTAAATAGGCTGGGCAAGGAGGAGGACCCAGGGTAAGATGATCAATCTATATTCAGAAAGGCAAATGAGATGGACATCTTGAGAAAACAGGGAACAGGATAGGAGTCTTCCACAGAGGGCCTCTGAAAGACTCTACCCTGCAGGGTATCAAAGCAGACACTGAGACTCATAGCCAAACTTTAGGCAGAGCACGGGGGATCTTATGAAAGAAGGGGGAGTTAGTAAGACTTGGAGAGGACAGGAGCTCCACAAGGAGAGCCAACAGAACTAAGAAATCTGGGCACAGGGGTCTTTTCTGAGACTGATACTCCAAACAAGGACCATGCATGGAGATAATCTAGAATCCCTGCACAGATGTAGCCCATGGCAGCTCAGTGTCCAAATGGGCTCTTTAGTAAGAGGAACAGGACTGTCTCTGACATGAACTCAGTGACTGGCTCTTTGATCACCTCCCCCTGGGGGGGGGGGGGCAACCTTACCAGGCCACAGAGGAAGCCAATGCAGCCACGCCTGATGAGACCTGACAGGCTAGGGTCAGATGAAAGGTCAGTGGACTGGGAGAGGGGCAGGAGGACGGGATTGGGAGGGCAAAAGGGAGGGGGCTACAATTGGGATACAAAGTGAATAAATTGTAATTAATAAAAAATAAATTAATTTAAAAAAAAGAGCGTGTGCCACTTTCCCACGCCACACTGGTGTTCTTGTATGCGGAAGTTCACAGGCCTCACCCATTATCCAACTTATTCTAGTGTTAAGGATATGGTAAAACAGAGGAAAGGCAGCAAGGAGTTAAATAGAATTCAAAGTCCTGTTTTACTACTTCCCAACTATGTGGATCTTAGAAAAATTACTATTATCTCTTGGGTGTCATGTATCTCTAGAGATTGAAATCCACTACTTTCCCCAGCTGGGAATAGTGAGGAGGTTTAATTAGGCATCTGTGCTGTTGCTCTGACCAAAAAACCTGAGAAGCAGCACTACAAGAGAGGTGGGAGTTATTCCAGCTTCCAGTGCTAGAAGACACAGACAGCCCACCGTAATAGAAGACACAGCAGCAGGGCCCACTCATCCACCCCTGCTGATAAGTGCTCATGCTCAGCTCTTTCAGCATTTTCTTCAGCCCAGGAATGTGCCACCATACAGGAAGAAGGTCTTACTCCCTCAGTAAACAAGACAATCCCTCACAGCTATTCCCAGAGGCCTGCATCTTAAATAATTCTAGAGTAGGCCAAGTTCATAACATTAATCATCACAGAAAATAATCTGGCAAACCAATGGCTATTAGTACAACTGAAAAAAAAAAAATCAAAGAAAGAAGTTTGGCAAATGTCTTCAGTGGCAAATCCCAGTTTGCAAGAAGTCTTAGTTAGGTTTGTTGGTTTTTTTCTTTAAGTCATAGTCAATCATTTATTCATCAAATATTTATTGTATGTTCTGTCTTCATCTGGGCACTAGTGACAACAATTTAAGCACGTATAGAACTTACTTTATTATTATTTACATATTTTAAAATAAAGAATAATTATATCACTTTCTCCTTCCCTTTCCTCGAGCCTCTCCCAAATTTCTTCCCTATAACCCTGACCTTCAGCTAGGCATGGTGGTGAAGAACTTTAAACCCAACACCTGGGAGTGGAAGGGAAGAGGATCAGAGTTCAAGGCTAACCACAATTATGCAACAAGTTAAGGTCAGTCTGAGTTCCCTGACACCCTGTCACAAAAAGCCAACAAATAAGCAAGCAAACACATAAAGATCCAAGAGCCATGTGCAGGTTGTATTGTGAAGCATATTTCTTTGTCTAATTCTCCAAGATGATTTCAGAGACGAATAGGCAGGAACCAAACTGGAGAAGTTTAAAAAAAAAAAAAAAAAAGCTACCAAGACAAAGAAACACCAACTTTTTTTCTCCTCAGCCCCTGAAGCAGAGGTTAGAATAGCATTCTGAAATGCTAAAGACAAATATTTTTGAATTTCACACAGGGAAAACTGTCATATGGAAGACAGAAAGCAGGGGAGGAGGTGACAAGTAGGTGGGGATAAAGTAAGGCCAAATTTTCTTTATAAAATAAGCTGACAAATGTTCATTAGGTGTAGATTTTCATCAGTTTCCATTGCTCACACTTAATACTCAGGCCCTGAATTACTTTGGCTTAAGGCCAACATGTGACTAAAGTGTTTACAATAAGGAAATTAGAGGCTCAAATGTCTAGCTCTTAATAGCCAACTACAGAGTTGTAGGTATGCTGCAGGGGGCAAGCCAGGTTAGGAAAAGAAGCAGAGAGGGAAGAAAGCAGGCACTTCAGGCCACACCAAAGAACTGACCCCATCAGTACTAGAGGTGAACACCTGGAAGCAGTACAAGACCTGAGGAAAGAGCCGCTCACAGAAGTCCTGGAGCTACAGCTCCATGGTAGATTACCTTTACAGCACGACTGAGGCTGTGCTTGATCCTATACCACTCACAAGGCCAAGCAGAATTGTTCTGATTCTGATAGTATCTTTTGAGTGGGTTAATGAATAAACAATGGTCTGCTAGGTAGGCAGAATAATGAGTATGACTTATATATTTTGAAAGGTGGTAGCAAACGTCCCCCGCCTCTTTCACAGAGGTAGGGACCAGTGTGAAGAACCTGCAGTCTGTAGTTCAACTATTTCACTTATTTCCACATTCAAAGGCATTGGCAAACTACAGCAGTGAAGAACTGAAGATAAACTAACAATTAATTTCTCATTAAAATACACTAATAACGCATTCTTGCTGAAAACTCAAAGAAATTACAATTGTTTGTGTACAAATATGTTCAATAGATTTTAAACTACAACACCATCAAGCATTGTTTGGCAGAGAGTTCAAAGGGTAATATTGTGAATTATAATGACAATCTGAATTTAAGTACACTGAACCGTAATAACCTTTTTCAGCACTGAAGGGGTTAAGGCTGAGCCCTCATATATGCTACCACTGAGTTGTATCCCCAGGCCTCCCTCTCCTGCTCCTTCTTTGATTTTGCTTTTCAAGACAGGGTGGGTCTAACTACATAGCTCAGGATGGCCTTGAACTCATGAATTTCCTGCCTCTGAATATTAGGATTTCAGGCATACACTGAAGTACCTGGCTCATTCTAACTGTTACTCACACACTGTTAGTAGGTCCTAAATGTCTCCATCTTTTCCTTAGTGAAGAATCTCTCTCTTTTTCTTTGTATTGTTTAAGTTAAATCAATGTCTGCTAACTGAAAACTAAGTTTCCCTGTTAAGCACATGTGGCTCTCTAACTTCTGGACACTTTAGGTAAGATGTGCTAGCTGGAGTTCCAGCAGTCATCTTGAATGATGACAGAACCTGATTCTTGGCAGAAAAAGAAAAGAGAAGGGGAACAGAGGGGGAGGGAGGGGAGGGAAGGGGCGAAGAGGAAGAAAGGAGAGGAGAGGAGAGGAGAAGAGGAGAGTGGAGAAGAGAGGTGAGGAGAGGAGGGGAGGAGAGGAGAGAAGGGGAGGGGAGGAGGAGAGAAAAGAAAAGAAAAGAAAAGAAAAGAAAAGAAAAGAAAAAAAGGAAAGAAAGGAGAAAAGAGAATGTGTATGTGATGCACCATACCAGGAACAGCAAGTCCACCTGTGAACTTGGAGAAGGACAGAGAAATCTGGAGCCTATTTTGTTATTAATGTTTATCTTTCAGTTGCAAACAACAAAGACGTATCCTAATTTTTACCCAAGAAAAAGCTTTATTCATTGAAGAAAATGACAAGTCTTTGAAATGCTATTAATAAAGCCATGAACTATGAAGTTACACATTTGGGGTTAATTCCTTGTCTAGCAGAAAGCATCTCAACCCAGATGGTGTATGGTTTACACTCAGGGGACAGGCTGACTGTTCATTTAGGAAGCTCCATTGTATAGCTAATAAGTAGGAAGGAGTCTATTCCCAGAGGCCAAGTAGGAACACAAAGGAAGGCATGGAAGTTGTTGCTTGGGGTGACTTCACCATTTATTTTTTTTATGCAATAAGGTAGGAAGAATTTATTCTTACTAGCATGTGTAGTAAGCATTTTACCCAGAGAAGATGGCCCACTTGGGTATAAAATAATATAACAATGAAGTGTGTGTCTACAGAAATGGACTTTTACTTGAGAGCCAAAATCATAGTAAATGGCTTTCCTTTACTATTTTTCTCTCCTTCAACATTTTCATCTATTTAAGAATAATGCACAATTGTAACTTTTATAACATAAAATAGCCACAGTATACATTTACTATATACCTTGCTTAATTCACTTAATATATCTTGATTATTCTTCTACATCAATGTCGACAAACTAGCTTTATTCAGCATTTCACTATAGGAATGTAACATTATTTCATTTTTATTGATGGGTAATTAAGACATTTCTATTTTTTGATATTCAGACAATGCTATAATTAACATTTTGTTTACTTTTTTGTAAGTTTATACATTAAAATATTTTTGCCATAAGAGGAAATTATATACTAGAATGATTTTAATCTCTATTTCTTATATTATTCAAAAATAAAAGTATCTGTTCATGTTTTATAGTTATTTTTATTTCATTTTCTGTGAAATGCCTTTTATTTATATTGCCTATGCTACAGTTATTGTTTTCTTCCTTAATTTTTTTATTTCTTCTAAGTGTATATTTCACAGAAATCAGCAACTTGTGGATACTATAAGACAGGTGTATATAGAAAGACACAGAAGAGAACAGGCTCTGATAGTCATAGCCAGAGTGTTTGTGAACTACAGGACACCACTACTGTACCAAGCTATTAAATAACTATTGACACAGCTTTCTAGTGTCTTCTACAAACGGCTACTATATCACTCATCCCTGAATTACAGTTCTGACAATAGTGCCTTCCTTGTCAAAATCTTTCACTGCTTAGCAACAGTAACAGCAACAAAAATCTTTTGCTGTCTTCAAAATTTCTATGAACTGTCTCCCTCAACATCTGTTTTAGCCTACTGGTCTCTTACTTGTGCCTATGTACTAATTAAACAAGTCAACATTGTATTCAGATAACTGTCCATTACTAAAGAAATGGATTCATAATACAAACATAGGTTCCTCACAAAGGTATTCCCAGCAGCAAATCTAAGAAAATAAAAGGAGAGGATAAACATTAGTTTCAAATATAAAATTTTCTGATATTTTTTATGTTCACTTACTGAAAGCAAACTTTTGTTTATTTTGTTTTAAGATAGGGTTTCTCTGTGTAGCCTTGGCTGTCCTGGATCAGGCCAGCCTCAAACTCACAGAGGTCTGACTGCCTCTGCCTCCCCAGTGCTGGGATTAAAAGCGAGCAACACCACGACCAGCTGAAAGCAAACTATTTCAAAGATGCTGAAATCACAATCAACTAGGAAGAAAACATTAAAAAAGCATATCACAAAGCTAATATATTTTTGACTAACTAACTGCAATGAGTGCCATAATGATTAAAGTTTTAATAAGAATTGATAGCCAAGTACAAGAATAAAATCTTCTGAGTGGTGCTGATACGCTATTTAGTAAAAACATCTAATTATAGAACAGCGTACTTTGTTGGTATAGCTGTGCTTATATAACTCACATTAGCTTTTCTATTTTTTTTATATTTTGGGTTCTTTGTTTTTAGATTAAATCTCATGTATGCAAGGCTATTTCCAAACTCACTTCACAGTTTAGTAAAACCCTGAACTCCATATCTTATCTCCACCTCCTAAGAACTGGCATTGCAGACATGAACTACAATGCAAGGCCTTAATTAAACATGCCCCTTCTCCCTTTTTTAAGCCAGGAGAGAGTACTGGACTTCGTCACGGGACTTTTCTGCATCTAATGAGATGATCATGTATTTCTTCTGTCTTTCCGCATATTTATATGGCAGAGTACAATTATATGTGATTTATATGTGTTGAACCATCCCTGCATCTCTGGGATGAAGCCTACTGGTCCTTGTGGATGATCTTTTTGATGTGCTCATGATGTGTTGCAAGCATTTTATTGAGTATTTTTTCATCTATGTTCATAAGGGAAACTGGTCTGTTACTCTTTATAGGGTTTGGGTATCAAAATGACTGTGGCCTCATACAATAAACTGGGCAGTGTTTCTTTTGTTTTGTGGAATAATTTGAGGAGTATTGGCATTAATTCTTCTTTGAAAGACAGTTGCACACTAAGAACCATCTGGCCCTGTGATTATATATATATATATGTATGTATGTATGTATGTATGTATGTATATATTTTGGGGAGGAGGTTGGGTTCTGGCACTTCCTCAGAAAATTAGGAATAGTGCGACCTCAAGATCCAGCTATACCACTGCTAGGCATATAGCCAAAACATGCTCAAGTACACAACAAGGATGCTCAACCATGTTCATAGCAACTTTATCCGCAATAGCCAGAATCTGGAAACAACCCAGATGTCCCTCAACTGAGGAATGGATACAGAAATTGTGGTACATTTAGACAATGGAATACTACTCAGCAATTAAAAACAAGGAAAGCATGAAATTTGCAGGCAAATGGTAGGATCTAGAAAAGATCTAGATCTACCTCCTGAGTGAGGTACCCCAGAAGCAGAAAGACACACATGGTATACACTCACTTATAAGTGGATATTAGACATATAATATAGGATAAACATACTAGAATCTGTACACCTTAAGAAGCTAAGCAAGAAGGAGGACCCAGTGTAAGATGATCAATCTTCACTTAGAAAGGCAAACGAGATGGACGTCGGAAGAAGGAGAAAACAGAGAACAGGACAGGCTCCTACCACAGAGGGCCTCTGAAAGACTCTACCCAGCAGTGTATCAAAGCAAATGCTGAAACTCATAGCCAAACTTTAGGCAGAGTGCAGGGGATCTTATGAAAGAAGGGGGAGATAGAAAGACCTGGAGGAGACAGGAGCTCCACAAGGATAGCAACAGAACTGAAAAATCTGGGCGATGCTTGATTTTTATGTGGGTGCTTGAGACATGAGCTCAGGTCCTTATGCTTTAGCAACAAGAACTTTATCAACTGAACCATCTTTTCAGTGCTGATACAGGGTTATAGATTTTTAACCATCTCTTTTAAAAAGTAAACAGATTTAATAGTTATTCCCAGATTCACAATTACATGTTAACTTTTATTTTTAATTAAAATGCATCTATATTATTATTGTATATACCAAATAATATTTATATATTGAAAACACATTTTTCTAAAATAATTATATGAGAATTATAAGCCTGAAGGATGCTATCTTCTGTCATTTAATATCATAAGACACTGCCCCTGTCTTAAAGGACTCAATAAAAATTCCAAAATTCTGTAGGGGGTGAAGCAGTAAAAAGTCAGTTTCCTTCGTTTTCTCAATGGTGGGATGTGGAAGAATCATTAACTAAAGTTGTAACCTCAGAATTGGATAAAACTAATTTTTCTTAAAAGGCACTAATCAAAGATGTCATTTAGATTTCTTTTAGACTGAAGCAGTGGAAATGGAAGCACCTAAAATTTAGCCAATTAAAAATAAATATAATAAAAATAAGATAAATAAACAATGTTAATTAGGAATAGTCAACTTGAGGTTGGAGTGGTCATAGGGGTTCTCGAACCCCTGAACTTACTTTCAGAGCTATCCCATAAAGCCTATAAGAAAGTTGGTTCTGTTATTTTACACACTTTTCTCAAATTTATCACGAACTGTTTAATCATGGTCTTGGGTACTTATAGAGAACATTCTAATTAATTCTCAAGCCATCATATAAAGCAGACATCACCATCATGTTCATTCTGCTGCCCTTCATAAAGTTTAGATACAGGCTGTAAGCTGTTTTTTGGGACAACAGGGCTACCAAGTGAAAAAAGGGCCCTAGGCACTGGTTTCCTCAAACAATGCATAACATTTAGGAAAAAAAAGTCCTGAGTGTGAAGTCAGATTTAGGGTCTAAAACAAGATTACTGATACCAAGGGGAGGCCTGGAGAAGAAACAATCCTTCACACAGGAGGAAAGGTCTGCTGGGGGTTTCCTGATGATGATCTTCTAAATCAACTATGATATCCAATCATTCTTCAGAGTACATTTTGCAATTATAGCATAAGAAAACTCATCAGAGGCAGCATCAGGAAAGATAGGGAGTTACCAGAATTATTTTTAAAAACTCCCAAAATAATTACGGAAAAGTCAGTGGTAACTCTTTGGAAAACTTCATTAGGGACTGGGTCCACTGATCTTCCCAGCTTTTTATCTGCGCTGTAACTCTCACCAGCACTTTGGTTTTTGTCCCAGTAACATCATCTTTTTATAGGTTTCTCATCTTAATCTTGTATTGGCATAGCTTTTTAAATTTCTAATCTTTCCAGAATTCTGTTCTTTGCTCAAGTACGTTTTTATCTAAGATTCTGGACAGAGCTGAGCATAGTGCCACATGCCTGCAATCTCAGCTGAAGTAGGAGGATCTCAAGTTTGACACCCACCTGGGTCATACTGTGAGATGTCATCTCACTAAGATTCCAATTAGAGCTATCTCCTTTAATATCTTCCCTGGAACCTATCTATATTGCGTCTATGACATGATTATACAATATGGATGGATATGTTTATACTGTCTTGTGTTACTGGCTAAATTCTGAATTTATCAGAGTAAAAAAATCTCTGTATTGAAGACACTACGTAGAGATGTGATAACTATTTAGAACTCATTACTGAATGCCCATACTTCATAGTTAAAAGCCAGAATGGTAGTAAAACTAATGAAGGTGTTATGAGAAACCAGAAGAAATGAAAGAATCCATAATAAATTGGATCTCCTTTAGCCAGGACTGTAAAGTCCTGAAGAACAGTCAGAAAGAACTGTGAACACTCTCACCAACAAGTGCTCTCAAATAAAATCAGCTGGAAGCAGTTTTCATTAAGATGGATTGAATGTGGCATCGTGAGAAACACTTTATCAAATGTAGTGTTTTACTTAGTGATTAACTATATACCAGCTGATGAAGCTCCCTAAATCCTTTGTAATCCCACCACTCCAATAAACATTTAATGAGTATATAAGTTCAAAAAGCCTAGTAGAGGATTTAAACCTTCAATCTTGTTTTTATTTACTCTAGGAACTCAATTTCTCAATTCAAGTGAAGAAAGCTGGTGCTTGGGGCTCATCTGTTGCCCTGGTAAAATTAACATGCCTTCTAAAGTTTAAATTAAACATGATATTTATGATGAAAGAAATTTAGGTAAAGTGCCACAGTAACAGTCACACTTGCCTTAAAATTTCTGAACATCAGCAAATTGTTTCCTTAAGAGTGAAAAATTAAAAAGTGATTTTTCCTAACTTGGAGACGTGCAATCTGAAAAACATAGCTGGACTTTCATACTTTCATACCACAGCGCAGTATATACAGAGAGGGCTGCATGTGCTGGTCTAGCACAAACCCTGCTGGCCTGGGTGGGAAGGCATGAACTCTTAAATGGCTTCTATTATTTATTGTTGATATGTCTGTAGAAAATTGATACCATTTTTCTAAATTCTCATCTTTTAAATGGGAATATCAAATACTAAGTGTCCCCATCTCATTAGTTTATGACAGTGTTCAGAAAAATGATTTATAAACCCCACAATATCATAGAAAGATAAAGCAGTATTGCTTTTCCTATGTTGTACTCAACAATAATGTGGAAGGAAGGAAGTTGGGAATGGTGGCATATGCCTGAATTCCTAGGACTTTGGCGGTAGAAAAACAAGGACTGGGAGTTCAAAGCTCAAGGATTGGGCTTCCTGCCACTACCAAAAGAGGGTGAAATACAAATATTTGATGACTGTAAAAAGTGTACTGATTTAGATTAATTTTAAACACTTTATCCACCATGCGGTTTTCTTGTGCTCAGAGAACTGTAATAAACTATCCAGTAACTACAAATTGGAAACAAGAAGTAAACAAAGAAAAAAGACCTGACTGAATAAAAAGGGAAGGATAAAGACAATTTAGCAGTCCTGAGAGATTAGTAAGTTCTGATGTGGCTCCAATAAGCAAAACATTTAATTGTACGTGTCAGTGATTTGGCTCTGCTAAAACACCTAGACACTAATAAAAGCAAACGACCAATTGTTTCGTTATAAATATCCAGGAGTTAATAAACAGGAGCTTATATTCCTCTGGAGATTATCAGTCTGAATAAATCTACATGACAATTTAATAAGAGTTCTTTTGTTGGCAATAAACTCCATATTTAAGCATCTGCATTTAAAGCCATAATATGTGAGGTATACATAGAAACTCTTGAAATTGAAAAAGTATCTCTACTTACTGGAGAAATAAAATTTTGAAATTATTATTCATCTTATATTAAGTGATAACTGTATTGTGGTTAAATAGGTGGATTTCATTGCAAAATGCATGCTTAAGTTTTGAGAAGCAATAATTTGCTTTGAAATGGTTTCATCAAAACCTAGCAATATGTAAGATATCCTAAACCTTTCTGTGAAGTTTAAAGTTTTAAATTCCAAAAGATTAGTTGTTATAAACATTAAAAGTCGATATGAAATTTTAACTATTTGTTGATTTAAAATAATGGTTTGTATATGTGGGCTGGGAATCAAAATCAGAACCTCACATATGCTAAATTTACACTCTACCAGTAAGTTATATACTTAGTTCTAAATAATACAGTTTTAATTATTTTCTGCTTCAGTTAATATTTTTCATTTTCAATCTGAGAGTAATTACAATAAAAAGTCTTCACAAAAATGTACTGATCGAGGCAGTAGAAACATGCAAGCTTGGTCTGTGGCACCCATGTTTGCAAGTGAACAACCCATAATCCCTGTGATGGGAAGACAGAGAGAGAAGGATCTCTTTGGCAAGAGTATCCATGCTGTATGTAGTACCTGGCCTCTGGCAATTTGGTTAGAAGCTAGACTGTCACTGCACTTCAGTGCCTGTCTTCAAGTAACCCTTAGTTTAGCCTAAGCAGCAAGACTAGTACAAGAGTGAGATGAGGGCAGTGGTCCCTTCTTCAAGTTACAGGTTAAGGGGTAGGTGGGGCTCCTAGGGCTCTAGTCCACTAGTAAAACTCTTGCCCAGCAAGAAGTAGGCACAATTCACAGCATAGCAAGAACCAACAACTCCAACCACCAAATCACAAAGATAAAACCCATAAACAAGAACAGCACCCGCTCCCAAAAAACAAAATGACACAGCAATCTGCACCTTATCATAGAACTGTGGGAATAGGCAGCCATTACATAAAGTACTCAGGACAGGAGTATGGTGGAATATATTCATTTCTTTTTAGATTTGAGTAATTTGCAGTCTTCATTGTTTGTTTGCCCCTAATTCAAATAACGGAAACTCAAAGGTTTTGAGACTCGTGAGGCAGAAATAAATCTGTGTTCTGGAGCAGTCTGGGTTAGGGATGCTGATCCTGAACTCTTATCTCTACAAGATTTTACACTTGCACTGAGCATCAGCATGTAGTGTTCACAAAGAAATGTAAGCTACTTAAGAAGAAAAAGCACTCTGGGGGAGGACTGAGGAGCTATTTCCATCAGGATGTTTTCATTCATATAACTGATATAAACACATATAAACTGATATAAACGGTATAAACACACAGCTTGGGTACTTGTACGCATGCCTACCAACCCCCTATGCCCAGGTTGTAAGGCCTTCCGCAAGGGCAATAGGCAACATCATATAGTGCCCCAGTAGAACTGTGCCTCTTGGAAGAATAAAAACAAAACGAAGACTTCAATCTTCAAACAGTGAGAAATACCATATACTGTCTCAGTACAACAGTGAATCAGTACAGTACCATTCTAATCAAAATGCTGAGGCATGACTTACGTCTCGGGCTTTCCCATAGAAGGCCTCTTGAAAAGCAGCTTCTAATGAGCCAATAAAAAATACAGGATGGCAGTCACCGTATCTATAGGAAAAATTGTGTATATTAATAAAGAAATGTTTGAAATTCACACAAAAGTCCCACAAGTTAAATCAATGACTAGTATGTATATGTTGTGGCTAATATCTAATACATACAAACACCAAATGGCTTCTTTTAATGCCTGAATGAGATCTGTAAATTTTAAGAATTCTTCTTGGTCTGTACTAATATATTAGAACACTGAAAATCTTACAAATAAGCAAACATATACATATATAATAAGTACTATGAAACTATGCTATAAGAAGCATTTCTTGGTTAACTAATTTCAACAGATTTTGGAGTTATATTAACTTTTTCTCATTTTAGTTCATTTATTTGAGAATTCAATCACAGAAGAGAAAAACTGACTCTTATAAAGTTTCCATTATTATAGTATTACCAGAAAAATAACACTAAAAGAAGAGTATCACTGACATCATAGTGAAAATTGAATAGTCTATTTAAACACTTCAGTAGACTCCAAACTATATAAAAAAAACTCACTAAAAGTCTTTTAAAATTACTAAAGAATACAAAAACAAAAGTAAAAAGAAAAATTCACTTACATTTAAATGTTAATTATCTTTTAATTTACTATTGTGTGAATGATTTTTATTTGTCCTAGGATTTGCTAAACATTTGTATGATATGTACTGGTCCTTTGAGGAAAGTAAGACACTGCAGGAGTGATCCAGCTCTTTAACTTCTATGAAGATACAGGAATAAACTGAACACATTTCTGCATTGCCACAAATGGTTCATTGGTTGCATCACACTGAACAGAATGTATTTCTCTATTAGTACTACATGAAATGATAAGTAAATCCTTTGAATGCTCTTAGGAAAAATTTTAAACAATTTAAATTGATTTTGCACCAAAACAAAACAAAACAAAAAAAAAAATCACAGTAGTATATAAGAGAACATCAATTTTATAGTTAATATCCTAACCCTACCTTGAAGAAAACTCTGCTGTAAATTGTAATAAGGCATCTCCTTCATTTTCTGCGTTTTCTGGCACTAAAAAACAAACAAAAGAAAAAACAAAAACAAAAAAAACAAAACAAATAGACACAAAAAACAAACCACATAACATCTAATCCCACATATAAGAAATATATTTAATCAATAAAGAGGAAATAAAATTAAGTTTAGCGTCTGTGATATATCTGACGGGACACTTTTAACATACATTAGAAGACTTTATCAAGCAGACTAGAAAAGGAATCTTTAAGAAACATCCAATGAATAGATACAATCCTATAAAACATCTAAAGTATGTGTCAGTTTCAACTAAGATTTTGATGTTTTCTTAAAATAGTATCTTGTGATCAAATTACAAATATTTGAAAGTATTTTAAAGAATTCACTAATTGGACAACTGTTGTCTTTACCTAAATATTTTATCAATTTCTGTCAAAAGGAGCCCCTAACTTTACATAAGGATTTACTTTAGAAACCATTTTGTATGTAGCACCCTTGATTATTCTCCACTGCGCATCTCATAGGTGAAAATGAGAAAGACAGCACAAATATTACACTTTCCCTTCTAAATGGACACCAGCAATGAATAAAAGGGTAATATGACTATTCATCTTCACAGTGACATTTCTGACACATGGGGAACAAATACTCGCAACAGAAGTACAGCTGTTTGTCAATCAAGTTCTAAGATAAGAGTAAGTAGAACTGGAACTAATGATACATTGAAATGTTTACTACACACTTCTGTCATTTTCACTAGTGCTGTGGAAATCTGAAGGTTTAGTAAAATCATACCTCAACAGACTGGCTGTAAAAAAAACATGTTCACTTCTTATGCTTCACCTTTCTACACTTAAAGGACAGGAAGGGGGTTTTACTTCTACCGTTCTTCTAAGTTTAATACTAGAAGGCAGAATTATAATGCTTATCCCACAGAGCTACGAATACTCACTCATTGGAGATTTTCTCAGGGCAGATGGTGCTGTGCCAAATACTTCTCCATCATCAACTCCGAATTCGGAAGCATCTTCAAAGTCATCTCCATCACTATCACTAACCATATGAACATCCGTGCTTTGCTATTTAAGGAAAGTCTCGATTAGATTCAGACTGACTTTAACATATCAAATTCTAAAATTATGTAATTGCAGTAAAAACTTCATCAAATATAAAACCATCTAGCAAAGTAAAGCTTAATATTTTTTCAGTTTAAAGATCACACACATTTCTAAGCTAGTTGTGAAACTTGTAGTCTAAACAAGAGTCTAGCAAAAATGAAAAAGACAGTAAAAAGCTCAACAAAGAAAGAGATTTCTGTGATACCCTAGTGTATAGGACATAAATAAGTGTCCAATAATGAGGAAATGGGCTCAGCTAGAAGCTCAGAGACAAACTTAAGCTGCGAGTCTCCCAAAAAGCTCACACTACTACCTGTATCTGGCAAGCAGGGACAAGGCAGCATTCACATTCCATTTCCTTACTGCAGTAAATCTCAGTAAGACAGACATCAGTATGCTATCCTTACACTGTCCTTAAGAACTATATAAAGTACACACCTATGAAATTTCAATGTAAACTGAAGGCTACAAAACATGAAATTTAGTAGCATGTTTTAATTCAGTAAGTTGTTACTGAGGATTTACTAGGGGATAGGTACTGATAAATGTACACTAGTTATCAGCAATATGTTGAAATTTAAGGTATTGAAAATATCAACTTTGAAATAAAAACCTGTTATTCTCTAGATAAGAGAGTATTCTAAGATGTTAAGATTGAAAACATTTGAATTGGGTTATGAGTACCAATAAATGTTCAAACCAACTGAGATGAGGGTACAAGCAAAGCAACTAGCTAAATGGCAATCTTATGTTCAACAAATGGTCCACAAAAACTATTTAGTAAATAAATTTTTTATATGAAGCTGAGTATTATTCTTTCAAGCTCTGTAAAGAATTGTGCTAGAATTTTGATGGAGATTGCACTGAATCTGTAGATTGCTTTGGTTAGGACAACCATTCTTACTATTTTAATCCTACAGATCCAGAAGCATGGGAGATCTTTGGATCTTCTGCTACCTTCTTCAATTTCCTTCTTCTAAGATTTGAAGTTCTTGTCATACAGCTCTTTCACTTGCGTAGTTACACCAAAATATTTTACATTATTTGTGGCTACTGTGTAGGGTGTCGTTTCCTTAATTTCTTTTTCAGCCCATTTATCATTTATGTATGGGAGGGCTACTGATTTTTGTTTTTGAGTTAATTTTGAATGCAGCCACTTTGCTAAAGGTGTTTATCAGCTATAGAAGTTCTTTTGTAAAATGTTTGAGTTCACATAGGTATATTATCATATCATTTGCAAACAGTGACACTTTAACTTCTTCCTTTCAAATTTGTATCCCCTTAACCTCCTTTAATTGTCCTACTGCTCTTGCTAAAACTTCAAGTACATACAAAGAGAGTGGTTGGCCTTATTTTATCCCTGATCTTAATGGAACTGCTTTATGTTCCTTTCCATTTAATTTGATATTAGCTATTTGCTTGTTGTATATTGCCTTTGGAAAAACAAAACAAAACAAAACGAAAAACCTCAGGATATCTAAAGCAATCCGGTACAATACAAGAACTATAGGTATCATCATCCCAGACTTCAAGCCTGTACCACAGAACAATAGAAAGAAAAACTACACGATACTGGCATAGAAACAGACAGTTAGAATCGAATAGAAGAACCAGAAGTAAATCCACACACCTATGGACATTTAGTTTTTGGAAAAAAAAAAAAAAAAAAAAAAAAAAGCCAAAATTATACAATGGAAAAAAAGAATGTCTGCATGTAGCAAAATAAAAATAGATCCGTATCTAACATCCTGCACAAACCCTAAGTCCACGTGGATTTAAGACCTCAAAATAAAACCAGATACACTACATCTGATACAAGAGAAAGTAGGGAACAGCACTGGATGTATTGGCACAGGAGACGCCTTCCTGAACAACAACAGTTCAGGCACTATGAGAAGCAATAAAAGGGGCCTCACGAAACTAAAAAGCTTCTGTAATGCAAAGGACACTGTCAGAAGAACAAAATGGCAGCCTACAGAATGGGAAAAGATTTTCATCAACTCCACATCTGACAAATGGCTAATATCCAAAATATACAAGAATTCAAGAGACTAGACATCAACAAACCAAATAACCTAATTAAAAAATGGGGGATGGATCTGAACAGAGAACTCTCAACAGAGGAATCTCTAATGGATGAGAAGCACTTAAAAGTTAATGTTCAACATCTTTATCCTTGAGGGAAATGCACATCAAAACTATTCTGAGATTCCATCTTATACCCATCAGAATGTCTAAGATCAAAAACTCAAGTGACAACACACGCTGGAGAGGATGTGGAGAAAGGGAAATCTTCCTCCACTGCTGGTGGGAGTGCAAAGTTGTACAGCCACTTTGGAAATCAATCTGGGACTTCCTCACCAAACTGAAATTAGATTTACCATAAGACCTAGCTATACCATTCCTGGGCAGATGCCCAAAAGAAGCTCCACCATATCATAAGGACACTTGCTCAGCTATGTTCAAAGAAGCTTTATTCATACTAGCAAGATTCTGGAAACAACCTAGATGTTCCTTAACCAAAGAATGGATAAAGAAAATGTGGTACATTTATTTACAAAATGGAGTATTATTACTCAGCCATTCAAAACAATGACATCAATGTTAGTATTTTGGAACACAACCTGCTCCTGGGTTACCCAGCAACTTATGATGTCATCATGTGTCACCAGCCAGGTGGCTACACCTGTAAGGCGTGGCTACCTTGCCCCTTAAAGGGCTAACCCCGACACGTGGTCTCTCTCTTACACTCTCTTCTCTTACTCTCCTCTCTTACTTTCTCTCTCTCTCTCGGGGCACCCCTTCCCTTCCTTCTCTCTCTCTCTCTCTCTCCATGTCCTGCTCCCCCCTCCCTCCTAATAAACTTCTTGCAGAGAATATCGGTTAACCAGCCGCATGATTTTTAACAATCATGAAATTTGCAGGTAAATGGACTGAACTAGAAAAGACCATCCTGAGTGACAAACACAGCATAAAATACAGGATAGCCAGTTACAAACTGTAGACCCAAAGAAGCTAAATAACAAGGATAGCCCAAAGAGGTGGTGGTGGTGGTGGTGGTGTTTGAATCAAATCGAGAAGAGGAAATGGATTAAATATTGAGGGGTGTGTGGATTGTGGGAAGGATGGGAAAGGAGGAATGAGGTGGGAGAGGACACAGGGAGAGATGGCAGGGCATCTCTGGGATGAGCAAGAAACCCAGGACAAAGGAAACTCCCAGGAATCTATGAGGGTGACCCTAGAAATGGGGTATAGGGAGCCGAAACCCGCCATCTCCTGGAACAGGGCAAGACTTCCAATGAAAGAATTGAAGCACAAAACCCCAGACCCACAATGTGTCCTGCCTACAGGATGTGCAGGAGTAAATAATGGAGCAAAATTTGAAAAAAAAAGGGCCAACCAGTGACTGGCAGACCCATGAAAAAAAGGAAGCCCACCCCTGACACTATACTAGGAGCTAGCAGGTTAGAGTAACTGTCATCAGAAGGCTTTCTTCAGCAACTGATGGGAAATGGTACAGACCCACAGCCAAACAGTAAGTGGAGCCTGGGTAATCCTGTGGAAGAGTGGGGAGGATTGCAGGAGCCAGGAAGGAGGGTCAAGAACACCACAAGAAAACCTACAGAATCAATTAACCTGGGCCAACTGGGTTCACAGAGACTGAAATGCCAACCAGAAAGCCAGCATGGGACAGACCTAGGCCCTTGGCACATACGGAACAGTTGTACAGCTAGGTATTCATGTGGGCCTCCTAGAGTGGGAGCAGAGCTGTCTCTGACTACACTGCCTCCCTCTGGATCTCTTTCCTCTATCTAGGTACCTTATCTAGTCACAATGGATGTGCCTCATCTTACTGCAACGTGATATGATAAAGCTGGTTGATATCAATGGGAGAACCCCCCCCCTTTCTGAGAAAGAAGGGAAAAGGGGTAGATGGAGGTGTTTAATGGAGAGTGAAAGGCAGGGACTAGGAGGAAAGGAGTGAGAAGCTGCAATCACAATTAGAGCAAATTAATTAATTAAAAAATTTAAAAAAATTTTCCTTCTAAAATATGGTACTATGTACTTAAGTTATAAAATAACAGAAACTATATGTCTATACTGATGAGTTTTAACTTAAAAGCAAATATGTACTAGGAAAATAGACTATTATATTATATGTAGGTGTGTGTGGAAGTATATGTGCCACAGGATGTGTGTAAAGGTTAGAGGACAACTTTTATGAGTCAGTTCTCCTTCCACTATATAGTTTTCAGGCATCAAACTCAGATCATTACATGTGGCAGCAAGTACCTTTATTCACTGAATAATTCTGCCTTTTTTTTTTTTTCTTTGTAGCCATTTGATAGCTGGGTCCTGCTGAAACATCTTAGGATTTTACTTTTATTATAAAAGCCTAACTTTTACATATAATCATAATCCTAACCTTACAGTTTTGTTCTATACAGTCAAGATCTCCTCCTGGTTTAATGTATGCTACACTTTAAAAATTCAAAACTTTTTCCCATTTAAAAAAAATCTTATCTATCTATCTATCTATCTATCTATCTATCTATCTATCTATCCATCCATGTGTCCGTCTGTCTGTCTATCTATCTATCCATCCATGCGTCCGTCTGTCTGTCTGTCTGTCTATCTATCTATCTATCTATCTATCCATGCGTCCGTCTGTCTGTCTGTCTATCTATCCATCCATGCGTCCATCTGTCTGTCTATCTATCTATCTATCTATCTATCTATCTATCTATCTATCTATCTATCTATCTATCCATCCATCCATGCGTCCGTCTGTCTGTCTGTCTGTCTGTCTGTCTATCTATCTATCTATCCATCCATCCATGCGTC
>NW_026596109.1:12321226-12337508 GCF_907164565.1 Psammomys obesus | reverse complement strand
TCTATCTATCTATCTATCTATCCATCCATCCATGCGTCCGTCTGTCTATCTATCTATCTATCCATCCATCCATGCGTCCGTCCGTCCGTCTGTCTGTCTGTCTGTCTATCTATCTATCTATCTATCTATCTATCTATCTATCTATCTATCTATCTATCTATCTGTGTGTGCACATGCACATGCCGTGGTGCACATGTGGAGGTCAGAGAACAAACTCTGGAAGTCAGGTCTCTCCTTCCACCATGTGGGTGGCAGGGATAGAATTCAATTCCTCAGACTTGGTTTCAAGAGCCCATATCCTCTAAGCCCTGCTCATTTTAGAGCAATGTGGTAGAGATCGTTTTCAAAACAACATAGTAAGATGAGTATCTGTAAGATCGGCGGTTCTCAACTGAGGGGTCGAAAAACCCTTTTACAGGGGTTGCTAAACCCTGCCTATATATCAGATATTTACAATTGATAACAGTAGGAAAATTATAGTTGTGAAGTAGCAACAAAAATCATTTTATGGTTGGGTTCTCCTGAACATAAAGAACTGTGTTAAGTATTGCAGCATGAGAAAGGCTGAGAGACACTGTGTAAGACGCCTCTGAATTCTCTGGGTGTTTCATTCACTCAAATATCTACAACATGAAGCTCTCTTAACTTTGAGGCTTAGAGAAGAAAGATCTCAAAATCTGTCAAGGACACTGCATGTTCCTTTCCAGTTCTAGTCAGGTTCACAGGCAGTGGAAAGATACTAAGGGTTAAACAGAAAACATCCTTGCAGCTTCCACGGGCTAGCCCACAATCTTAGCACCCACTTATTCTTCCTTAGTGGTCATTACTGCTCTAAGAAACTCAGGTTAAGAAGGAAGGTTAAGGAACACAAGGCAGAAAAATGGAAGAGGAGGATACCTCCTACATCCTGCTTTCTTTCTTTACTTCCTTTCACTGATTGTTTTTTATCTATCATGATTCTCCAAATGGAGTCTTCAATATTACTTCCTATAGAAACAGAGCCTCCCTTCATCACCAATGGTTTGAATTTTCTCTATGACACAATATGTAGTTTTTACACAAGGCATGGAATTCCCTCAGAAAAGGAAATCGTACAAATACAACCTCTTCGAATGGAGGTATATAAAAGCCAATTTTATTGGAAAAAAAGTGTATTTCAAATATGAATTATTAAAGTATCTGCAAGAATGAGCTACTTAATTATGTATAAGGAACTACCAATCTCTTCACATTTTCTTATCAGCTACCTAAACAGGTTAGAAAAAGATTTTTTTTTCCCCTAAAAAATGAGATAAACATTTTTTTTTAGGGAGGAAAAATCTTTTTTCCTTCATTAATATTTGCTGATGAAGACAGATAATCTTTCAGTATCCATTATGGTTGCACTAAAATTCTTTGAATCTTGAGAATCTATTAATTAAGGTTTTAAAAACAGCTATGAAAATTTGAGATACTGTTTTAACTAGTCTATTCACTTTGCAAATCTCCACTACACTCTCTAGACTTGTTCAAAAGATAACAGGCTATGACCTTCCAATGGCCCTATGATTTATGCACACAATTATGATGCTGAGCAATATATGTTATGACATACACACTTTAAGGCTAGCAGCTGACTCATATAAAAAACTAAGAACTAATATTTAGCATTAAAACAAAAATAACTGAAGGAAACGTTCCCTTAAGCAGACATGTATGAACCACCTCTTATGTGATTTAGGCATCAAATCTCCACACAGTGTGTGTACTTAAGGTAGACTTGACAGATTTCACTGCTGTAGAGTCCACTTGGGAGCACTGCTAATGCCAAGAGTTACCCACGGTGTGGGAAAAATCTAGCAAAGAAATTTATATTTAAAAATATGGAATTCAGAAGAGGAAACTGAATTATGAGTCTAGGTGTAGCGGAGATTGGATTTAAGGCCTACTCCATGAGATGGGATCCTTTCCTAACACTGCTCTGCTAAAGAACACAGCAGTGAAATAGCTCTACACTCTGCTCGGCCTGCAGATCAGCGCTCCGCTCAGCCATTAGCAGAGGAGCTTTGTCTTATGCTGGATGAGAACTAAAACAGAGAGGGATAACTGGACAATGTGCAGAGAGTGAGACACTGTAACACTCATCCAGGCCTCCCCTCAGAGCTGAGAAGTCTATTCTGGAGAGAACACAGAAAGACTGTATGAGCAAGAGGAGACAGAGGACTCCAAAGGAAACAGTGCTTTCCAGATAGAGCAGGCATTATGACATGTGAATTCACAGGGACTGAGGCAGCAGGCATGCACAATGTCTGAACATGTTCAAGTCAGGCGGGTCCCAGAGCTGTGAGGTTAAGAAGACTTGGCTCATACTCCAACCAAGAACCTATCTGCAGATGAAACCTACTTGGAAAGAAAAAATTAGTTTTCTCCAATGAATTCTCACCAAGTATATTAACCACACTTCAGGGTAGACCTCATGGACAGCAGTAGATGGCCAACACAAAAGGAATTAATGGTATTTTTGTAGACTTTTTTTTGTCTCAATATTGCTTTGTTTAGGCATCTTTTGTCTTAGTGTTCTCTATTTAGATATTGTGGCTTCCATTTTGTGGTGTGTCTTTGTTTTGGTTGTTTTGTTTGTTTGCTTGCTTTGTAAAAAAGAAAAAGAAACAGTGAGGAGTTGAGTGGTTAAGAAGAAATTAATAGATGGGAAACTGATCAGAATATACTCTCTGGAAATTTTTTTCAAAAAACTTTCTTTAAAATTAAAATATAGCTTGTTTCCTGTTTTCTTCTTCTTCTGATGTCCTTCTTCTTTGCCTTTCTGGATGGGGATTGAACATTTTAGTCAGGGTCCTCTCTCTTGATTAGTTTCTTTAGATGTACAGATTTTAGTAGGTTTATCCTGTGTTATATGTCTATATGAGTACACATATATTTGTAATAGCCAGAAGCTGGAAACAGCCCAGATTCCCCTCAACTGAAGAATGGATGCAGAAATTGTGGTACATCTACACAATGGAATATTACTCAGCAATGAAAAATAAGGAAATCATGAAATTTGCAGGTAAATGGTGGGACCTGGAAAGGATCATCCTGAGTGAGCTGTCCCAGAAGCAGAAAGACACACATGGTATATACTCACTCATATAGACATGTAAGAAGAAGAAAACAGGAAACAAGCTAGGAACCTGCCACAGAGGGCCTCTGAAAGGCTCTACCCTACAGACTATCAAAGCAGACGCTGAGACTTAGGGTCAACTGTTGGGCAGTGTGCATGGAATCTTATGTAAGAAGTGGGAAATAGTAAGAGCTGGAGAGGACAGGAACCCCACAAGGAGAGCAACAGAACCAGAAAATTTGAACACAGGGGTCTTTCCAGAGACTCACACTCCAACCAAGTACCATGCACGGAGATAATCTAGAACCCCTGCACAGATGTAGCCTATGGCAGTTTAGTGTCCCAGTGGGTTACATACTAATGGGAACAGGGACTGCCTCTGCCTCTGATTGGCCTGCTCTTTGATCACCTCCCCCTAAGGAGAGAACAGCCTTACCAGGCCACAGAAGATGATAATGCAGCCACTCCTGATGAAATCTGATAGACTAAGAACAAAAGGAAGGAAAGGAGGACCTCCCCTATCAATGGACTTGGGGAGGGGCATGCGTGAAGAAGGGGGAGGAAGAGTGGGATGGGGCGGGGAAGAGGGAGGGGTTTATGGGGGGATACAAAGTGAATAAAGTATAATTAATAAAAAAATAAAATTTAATCTGTTCCCTGACCCCCTTCTTTCCTCCAAGCTTTCCTGTCTATGCCCTCGCTAGCTTTGCTGTCTGTCTCTCTTCTCTAACTCATGGCCTCTAATTCTTTACTTGTTGCTAAATACATAAATAAAATCCGATCAATTCATGTAATGTTACTTGTATGTACATGATTTCACAGTTGACCACTTAGTATTGGAGAAACAATTTGGGGGCTCTTTCCTGGGAAGACCATTTCTTCCACTGTCAGCATTCCTTTGTTGTTTGTCTAGGGATGAAGCTCCATGCGACTTTCCCTTTCCCTGTCAACTGGTGTCATTCTTGTTTAGGTCTTACTTAGGCAACCATGTTGGTGAGACTTTATTAATGTAACTTCTCTGACATTTCAAGGAGACAAAAATCTCATCACAAAGTCCCTGTTCCTCTGACTCCCATCTTTCCACCACACTCTCTGAGGTGCGATGGGTCAGCTGGGGCTAGAATCCACAGGCCACTTGTTCTCTGTGACTCTTGATTTGTTGGAGTTTTACATAATGGTCTTCTCTCTATCTGTTGCAGGGAGAGAATTTTGTGGGGGAGGAAGTGAAGAAGAGAGGGCAAGTATAAGTATATACCTATACTTATCTGCATACACTTCTTTTTAAAAGTTACATGTACCTTAAAAATATAACTATGGAAAAAGACATCAGCAACCAAAGAAGCTTGAATTTATAATCAGCAGTGTTAGGGCTACATATCATATCACATGGCAAATGACTCTGTAAATGTCTTCAAAGTGTGACTAACACAACCCCCTCAAATTCTGTGAAAATCCAAGAACACGATATAGCATGCTATTTTATAAAATTTATTAATAAGCTAACTTTAATTTTCATTCAATTTTAGCAACATGGTAAGAAGCAGTCGATGATGAATGGAGTCAACAGAAGATAAGGAAGTAGAGTCTTCTAGTGTAGCTTACTGAGAAAGAGAAGATTTGAGGAGGGCCAGGTTTGCAGGGTTTATGTAACTTGATGTATATGGTGTATGTACACATGCATGGCAAGCCATGTGTGTCACACTGTACTTAAAGAGGTCTGCAGACAACTTGTGGGAGCTGGTTCTTTACTTCCACTGTGTAGGTCCCAGGGATAGAACACAGATTGTCAGGCTTGGCAGCAAGCACCTTTACCTGTTGAGCCACCTAGAGTTTTCTGTTGTTGGTTTTATTTAGTTTTATTTAAAGATGAGACAAAAGACTCAGAGTTGGAGATGAGAAAAACCAAGAGCAACCCATTCCCTCTAAAACAGCGTTACAGAGAAAGTTAGCAGTAGTAGAACCAAAATAATGGACAGAACACAAATCTAATAATGAATAACTGACACAGCAAGTTTAATGCTGATATAGAGATAAATCTTTTAAAAAATGGCTAAAAGAAAGAGTTTATAAAAATCCTAATCTATCATATCAACTGGGATATTTTCAAAGAACCATGTAAGCAATGTCAAATACACCAGGTGTAGCGTTAGCTTGGGGCGACAATGGGAGTTAATGTATGTAAGGAGATGTGTCATTGGTAAACCCATTTTATATGCAGTAAGTCCTCGATGAACATCAGCAGCAAGATGACTAGAGCACAGCTGACCCAGCAACACCTTTAGTTCTGCTGCAATGTCATGATACCTCTTCCTTACACTTTCTCATCAAGGTTTAAAGCTAGGAATCCCCACCCTCATGCTCTGGGTAAACTCTTGAGCTCATTTCAAGGTGAGCGACTATATTGGGGTATACATGTCTGTTGTAACGTCAGGAGCCTCACACAGCCTCAGAAGGCTGTGAACTCCCAGGGTGGAGGGGCCACCCCTGACATCCTATTCTTCCTGCTTCCATTTCCCACGAGCCTGGATGAAAGGCATGCTTATTCAGGACAACCATCTTAAACTAACACAACATTACTTTATATTTTGAAATCAGGTGGTATGATTTATTTGGAATGTTCTCTATGCAAATTTGCTTGCCTATTTGTGGATTTCTGTGGTTCTACAAAATGGGTACCTTGGTGTGACTCCAACCAAGCAAGTGAAAGACCTGTATGAAAAAGCCATTAAGTCTCTGAAGAAAGAAACTGAAGAAGAGATCAGGAGATGGAAAGATCTCCCATGCTCATCGATCGGTAGGATGAACATAGTGAAAATGTCCATCCTGCCAAAAGCAATCTACATATTCAATGCAATTCCCATCAAAATACCAACACAATACTTAAGAGACCTTAAAATGTCAATTCTCAATTTCATATGGAAAAACAAAAAACCCAGAATTGCTAAAACAATCCTGTACAACAATAGATCGTCTGGAGATCCGCCTGCCTCTGCCTCCTTAGTGTTAGGATAAAAGGCGTGCACCACCACCGTCTGACAACAACATTGTTTTTTAGAATCCATACAAATGGAATTTTTCTTTTGTTTTCATTTTTCAAGACAGGGTTTCTCTGGGTAGCCTTGGCTGTCCTGGACTCACTTTATAGACCAGCCTGGCTATCAGCCTGCCTCTGCCTGCCTGAGTGCTGGGATTACAGGTGTGCACCATCACACCTGGATATACATGGAACATTTTATCATTCACTTGTGTCTTTTTTAATTTATTTCAATGTTTTAGATGCAGAGATTTTGTAACTTCTTGAGTTTATTTGTATCTATATATAATTATATAAATTTATAGCTACTGTCAATGAGATAAATTTCATAATTTGTTTTGAGTAACTCACTAGGTATACTGATTTTATAAACTGCACCTTTACTGATGTTTTTTGTTCTAGCAACTCTGGGAAAGAGGGTAAGACCACATCTTCAGCAAACTCAGAGCATTTCTTCCTTTCCTGTTTGTGCAACTTTTATTTCTTTCTTGATCTGGCTCAGATTCTAGCTCTATGTGAAACAGAAGCGGCCAGAGTTGAGTCTCAAGCATAAATGAAAAATCTGCGACTTTTAACCTCTAATATGATTATTGGCTCCAGGTTCCTGTTGAGGTTATTTTCCTCTATATGTGAAAGTCCACTGTAATAATTATACGGTATTTGCCTCACATTCTTTTAATAAGGTGATTATTAACCTGATTATGGCATCTCAGAAATAAACTCTATTCAATAATGGTAGGCAAACCTTCTATGTGCTGTTGAATTGGTGTTCTAGTATTTTTGCATCTGCATGTATCAACGGCCCTAGCCTATAATTTCCTTGACTTGCCCTTTTCCTGGCTTTTGCATGATAATGTTAGTCTAATAAAAATAAGTCTGTAATATTCCTTCTTTAATATTTTTAAGGGCTTAAAAGAAATAGGTAGGATTCAGTAGTAAAACCACTGAGATGTGAGTTTTGTTGGTCAATTTTAGAAAAATATGTAAAAAGGACCATGTCCCCAGCCTTATCCATGAGGAGATGTTTCAGGATCTCTAATGGATACTTAAAATCTCAAATGATATCAAACATATATTTTTATCTTCTTCCTAAGTAGCTATACATAAACTTAATGCTATTTCCAACTTAACTAAACATTTTATCATGTGCTATTATACCGGCCAATAACTTTTACGGTCTGGAGCACAGGAGCCAAATTGAATGAATTTCTAGTACCACTTTCTTGGTTTTATGAAAGATTCATTCCCATTGTAGATCTTAGCAAGCACAGAATATATTCTATATCATTGGTTTGGTTGTTTGTTTGTTTTTTTTTTTCCTTTCCTTACAAGTAAAATTTTTACTTTTTCTCCTTAAGTCGTGGTTTTCAAACTTCCTAATGCTAGGACCCTTTACTACAGTTCCTCAGGTTGTGGTGAGCCCCAACCATAGTTATTTTTGTTGCTACAAAATAACTACAACTTTGCTACTATCATGAATCAGAATATAAATCTCTGACATGCAGAATAGCTGATATGCAACTCTTGTGAGAGTGTCACTAGACACCCAACACTGAAGCTGTGACCCACAAGTTGAGAACTAACTACTGCCCTAAATGAGTTTTTTTTTTTTTTTTTTTTTTGGGGGGGGGGTTGTTAGTTCAATTTAATTTAAAATGTAGTACAAATTCAGTGCCTCCCAGGAGCTGAAAAGATGACTGAGAACTAGCTGCTCTTCCAGAGGAGCTTGGTCTGATTCTCAGAACTCACATGGTAGCTTCCAACCCCCTATAAAACAGTCCCAATGGACCACATGCACGACGCACAGACACGCCTGCAGACAAACACCATGCACATGAAGTAAAAGTAAAGGAAAACACTTAAAGCTTTCAAATTCGGTGCCTCCTCTAGGATTTCATGTCTGGACAATCTCTCTATGAAGCTGTCCTCTAATGCTTCTGTATTGAAGTTTGTTTCTCTTTGATTTTGTTAAAAAGTCTGCCTTATACATTTAGGTATTCCAATAGTAGGCGTGCACAAAAGTATAATATTGTATCCTTTTAAAATCATAATGATTTCACAGTATATAATAGGTCTCAGACAATTATAATACGTATGCTTTCTTTACCATCCTCTTAAGAAATATTATCTATACCATGGAACAGAATTAAGACAATGTCTCTGAATATCTTATGCTCTTTATAAACTCAGTTGTTCAAATTAAAACAAATACATTTCATCTTTTGGGCTCCTCGGCATTCCTCTATAAGGTCTGTGTATACTGCTGCCAATGATTTAGTGCTTTGTCAGCTCTGATTTTGAATATGTAGCTGTAAGTCTAATATTGTCTACCTATAAACTGCAGAACCTTGAGGCTCAACTCCAATAAATGCACTCAGCTATTCAAGTTAAAAATTTCTCTTTGTTCAGTTGTCAATTCCACGTAAAAATCATCTAAAAAAAGTCTGTCTGAAATCAATATGTTGAAACGTGGAAATAACAGAACAAGAAACAATTGAGTAATAAACCTGCATGGAAAGTTTCTTCCTTCAAAAGTTGACTGAGACATCATTCACAATACATTAACTTTACCATATCACTGATGGAGAGAAAAGAAAGATTAGGACATGGGTAGGGGCGTGAAAGATACCTACCTGCCTTCAGGTCAATGAACAAAAAGCTGGCACACAGGCTTACCTCTTCTGATTGCTCACAGGTCTGCGCAGGGGAGGTTCTTCTTCCCACGGTAAGTCGATGGCAGGGATAAGAGAGGCCTGACTCAGCAAGACACATCTGCACAAAATAGAATGCATCATTTTAAACAAAATGTACCTATCTTTCATAAAATAATTTTAGATTTCTCTTTTTAAAATAATTTTAGAGAGCTTACTCCATTTGCCTGGGTATTACATTGCTAAGAAGGCTTTGATATTCTAACACTTTTCCATAAATAGATATTTTGGTAAGCCAGGTATGATTGCACATCCCTTTTAGCAGAGGCAGATATATCTCTGGGAGTTCAAGGCTAGCCTGGCCCACACACTGAGATCCAGAACAGCTGGGACTGCATAGATAGATCCTGTCTCAAGAATTAAAACTGTGGTAGTCAAGACTAATTTTCATTAGAAAACAGATGGGAGAAAAAATTCTGCTAATGATTCTGCTATTCACAGGATCAGACCCCAGTTTCCTAGAAAGGACATATGGAAGAGTGTGTGTTGAGGCAATGGTGCTTTTATTTTACTACATAGTTACAATGTTATTTATACATCAGTATTACTATATAATTTTAAGGATTATAAGGACTAGAACTTAAAAGGGTTTACATTATTTTTACAGTCCTTACTTTTATAATCTTAAACAGTATCCAAAGAATCTGTCTTATTTGGCAAAAACAATTAAGTAACACATTTATGTCTGACAAAGTGTATAGTATATCTGATAATAAGCAAAATTAATTTTGAGGTTTAAACTGAAATTGAGCAAACAAAAAATGACTGAACTTTAAGTTTCAAAATCATCAATTAACTTAAGAAAAAGTCAGATTTTAAGAAAATACACTTACAAATTTTTATCTGTTTCAGGATTAGTATAACCTATGAAGAAAATACAAAGCAAAAGAAAAACTCCAAAGAATTATGCTTAACCAGACAATTTTCTATGCCAACAGTTCATGGAGATTATCGCAACACTTTGATAGTGCTGTAACACACAGTGCATGCCACATATGACCTATTCTGTAAGGTGCTTCTATCATGTGAGTTTAGTCACCTCCAGTGTCTACAGACTATTGAGATTTCCTGTTATTTTAATTATGTAAAGAAGTAAACAGCAGTAAGGTGGGCTGGAGAGAGGTTCACTGGTTAAGAGAAGTCTGCTGTGCAGAGGACCTGGGTTTGGTTCTCAGCATCCAGCACTTGGTGGCAGTCACAGTAACTCTAGTTCCAAGGGAGCCGATGCCCTTCTCAAACTTCTGTGTGATACGTATGGACATGGTATACTTACTTGCACGAAAAACAGGCATAGGATGAGTGTTTTAAAACACTCATTCTTAAAAACCAAACAAAACAATGTTAAACGCTACAGGTAGAGCTTAGTGGAAGAGCACATGCTGAGCATGCTCAATTGATTTCCAGCACTCAAATCAACAAAACCATTACACAGCCTGAAGAAGATGTGTGTGCCTCAGGCAAATTAAAAGGTACATACATGTACTTATGTAATAATAACCAAAGTCAAAGTTTCTTTTATCATTAGAAATAAAGTATGGTATCCATGACACACTCAAAGTATTCTTTCGGTAACTCTTGGGAGGTGTGAATTAGTGTGTCTTGAAGAGTAGAAATCCAAATATCTACAAATTAATAAATTCATAGGCAGCAGACAATAGTGGATGAGGCAAACTAGAATTCAAACATGTTTAAATAGGCTAATTATTTTAAGGTAAATATTAGGATGGAAAATACAGACTTTACGTAAATACCCAAGTACATTCAACCACATGTGATGTGTGCTGACATACACAGACTGTGTTGAAAAACCTCATGTCTAGCCAGGCGTGCTGACACATGCCTTTCATCTAGTACTTGGGCAGAGACAGGTGTGCCTCTGAGTTTGAGGACAGCTTAGAGTTTCCATCATCACTGAGAGAACACGTACACAGGTCCCCACATAGAAGATCAGCTTATGTAGCTACAGCTCAGCTGATTGTGTTGACCTAGTGTGAGCGAGCCTGAGTGGGGTCCTCAGCAGCACACAAAGACAGTGTGCACTTGTAACCCCAGACCTGGGAGGCAGAGGCGGGAGGAGCCTTAATGCCAAGTCAGCCTTGTCTGTACACTGAACATGAAGCCAGTCTGGAAATCATGAAACTCAAAGAACAAGAAACAAAATCATCTTAACTAAAAGATTCTGTTATTTCATCCTTCACTTATGTATTGCTTAGTAAATGCTGCTTAAATAAATGAGGGAATAAGTTTCTGGTTAGATATAAGATACAGTATCTGTCTTAAGGTGATGTGTATGTCAACTGAGCAGACAGACACACAACGCAACAAGCACAGAACCTTCTAGAGGGAGAAAAGTTGGTAGGAGTTTATTTCATTTCTAAACCTTACTGGCTAATTAAGCGTTTAAAAAGAAGGAGGAGGAGGAACTCTCATTCCACAGCATAACCTGAGGTTAAGAGCACTGGCTGGTCTTCCAAAGGTCCTGAGATCAATTCCCAGCAACCACATGGTGGCCCAAAACCAGCTACAGTGAGATCTGGTGCTCTCTTCTGGTGTGCATGGAAGAACACTGTATGAAGGAAGGGAGGGAAGAAAGGAGGGAGGGAGGAAGCAAAGAAGGAAGGATGGATGGATAGGTAGATATAGACAGACAGATAGACAGACAGACAGACAGACAGTAGGGAAACAGCTTCTCTTTGCTTTCACAGTCCTGAATTTTGTACCTTCCTTTAGTACTTAAATCTACTTTTGTGTGTGTCATTTCCTCTGGGCTAGATCTTTTGCAGTTAAAAATGTCTTCTGGTACTTAGTTTATTCCTTATTTTGTCTATTTTGGCCAAATGGGAAAAATAAGTGATACTCAGAATCTAATAATTCGAAGAAACAGTGACATATTGACTGTGGGAAATTAACAGGACTCAACTCCAGACCAAAGTATTTATCCTATGTTCCAAGTTTTCCTGGACAAAAACATTACACAATGAACTGCTAAAAAATTATCCACTAGTTCTATGAGAAGTTTGTCAATAATAGGAGGTATTTCTGCCTCTTATTAATATGCATATATCAATTTATCACAGGGAGAAAAGTATCTAAGTGAAACTCAGAATACAGCTCTAAAACCCAGGAGATACTAAAATGCTTCAAAAACAAAATTCACTGTAAGTAAAGTAATGTTGTTTTTACAAGTATATTTTGGTATTGGGTTTCTCCAAAAATAATGCTACTATTTATATTCTTTAGTCAAGGAGAACCTTTATACTTAAGCACATTACTGGGGTGTATTAATTTCTAAGATGGTAATCCCTGGGAAGAAAAATCAGTCAATAGAGCCTTCATATGATGGCTCCTGGGCAAATACCATCAACTTAAACCTGAAATTAAACTGAAAGCAGACATAGTTGTATAATAATTGAGACAAAGATCATATTAGTAACTCAAAGGACAAAGTCCTTGTAAGATTTATATTGTAAGAATTATACAAGCAGAGTCAGTGTGTTTAGCACTCCTCCTAATTTTATCACTAAGAAAATTGTTAGAGAATACTTATAAGTGAATAAAATACAACTGTGGTTAAAATAAATAGTTCTAATGATATACCAACCGCATATTAATAATAACAGTTTTACAAATTCCAGGCTTTGTAGAATTGTAAACATAAGTACAGCTTTCCCCTGACATATCTATCTGTGGATGAGAAACTGGTTCATCCTAAATGCTCACAAAGACAGTCCTCCTATAGGCTCTTTGTCCAAATAGTTTACTTTGCACGGTAATACACTGAGAAGGCGGGACTGTCCTTCAGGAGCCCCAGCCAATGATGTTTGAGGTGCTAGTAGAGCACACATGAAAACCGGTTAACAAAGATAAAAAGATATTAATGCCAATTTCATGCCTGCCTGTAGATGACCAGCCTCCCAATGTGTACAGCTGAAAGTGTCTGTAAGCAAGTTTTTTAAAGATACCTTTAAAACGTTTAGGAAAGACAGTTAAAATATATTTATAGGACAAGTGAAATAATAAATGGAGGAAGCACACCTGTCCTAATGATGTATAGGCACATTATTAAACAGCATTTTCTCCTTAGGAGAGAGTTGTGGCATAAGATAAAATATACAATAAGGCATTATGATATACTGATTCAAAGGGGGCTGAAGCTCAACCGACAGTAGAGAGACTATGCTAGCAAGTAGGACTAGTAATAACGATGCCTACATAGAAAAATGCATACAAAGTTTGAGTAAAATTATTTCATGAACTGTAACAGTGGACCAAAGGAGCATCTATAAGCTAAAATTACTTATTATCATCATTTTTGCTATGGAGGACTTTTAAATTAACAGTAAGTATACTGTCAACAAAATGTTTATGCAGTTAAATTATTCCAAACACCCCTTAATGATTGACTAAAGAGCTATCTACACCATTCATAATTTGAAAATAAGATTACAATTTTATGCTCAAGTTTATATCTGATTGTTCCGGTCCACTAACAATGAATGAAACATAATAATGGCATCATCTAAAAAGTTGGACATAAGAAAAGTATCAGCAACTGAATTTTCCATTTAGCAATTCAAGGAAAGCATTAGGATTCAAAATTTTGGTTGACTGTCAGAAGAACAAAAGATGTCTTTTCTGTGTTAACTTTTATTTATATATATATATATGTATATATAGATATATTTTACAGTGTAAACATGAAATCAGGAGTAGACTTTTAAAATCAGTATGTCTGAGTTCAAATTCATTTCTAGAGTTCACTACAGTAAAGATTCTACCTCACAAATCCATGTTTTTCCTTCTATAAAAACTGGTAAGGCCTTGCCTTTAGGCTTCTGTTTAGAAAAGGTTACATGAGGATAGATTTGCAACTAGTCCATCAGTGAGTAAACACCCTTAAAATCCATCTGAAGACCGTCTTCTTTCAGAACCTAATTACTAGGAACATGCTAACTATGGCAGCTATTCTCAAAACACGCTCTGCAGACGGGAGGCTGTTGCCATCTTTTCTGGAGGGTCACAGCATCAGAGTCACGCCTAGAAACACAGGGGCCACCTGCGTTTAGAAATGCTTCTATGCTGCTGTTACAAGTACATCTGTGTCCATTCCTTGTGGAGGTTTATAATTTCAGCTACTTGAGAGGATGAGGCAGGGGCACAGCAAGTTTAAGGCCTGCCTAGGCTAGAGACTGAGTGAAACACTAGCCTGGGAACCATAGCACTCTATCTCAAAATAAAGGAAAAAAGGGGGATGGGTGGGTGCTCGGAGCTCTTGGCTAGCACATTCCAGTCCCTGGTTTAACTCTCAGGACAAGAAGTACAAGAAGGCGGCTCCATGCTGGGCAATGGCACTCACACTGTAGCACAGATCTTAGGGGTGGCATCAAGCTGAGCACTTGGTAGATCTTCTTCAGAATGAATGAAGTGAGCCTACTAGATCAAGGACCAGACTGTCATTATTAGTTATGCAATGGCAAAATTAAGTTTTCAGATGGCATTTTTTAAATTATCATTTTTGTGTTAAAAGTACAAAACTATCCGCTATCCTGAGCATGATGAGGCATAAAGATTTTTTTTTAAGATTTATTTATTTATTATGTATACAGTATTCTGCCTGAATGTATGCGTGCAAGCCAGAAGAGGGCACCAAATCTCATTGTAGATGGTTGTGAGCCATCATGTGGTTGCCGGGAATTGAACTCAGGACCTCTGGAAGAGCAACCAGTGCTCTTAACCTCTGAGCCATCTCTCCAGCCCGAGGCATAAAGATTTTTATAATGAAAACAATGGTGATATTAGCCAACACAATTAATTCAAAAATTTTGTTTGCGCATGCGCACATCCAGAGACTATAGACAACCTTGACTGCTATTCCCGTCAATACCATACACCTTGTGGTTTGTTTGTTTGTTTGCTTTTTGAAACATTCTCTAACTGGCCTGTAGGCTAGGCCTGATGACCAGCGAGGCTCAGTGTTCCCTGTCTGATTCTACCTCTCCAGCTCTGGAACTGTTAAGAGTGGACTACCGCCACAGCCAGAGTTTTAAAGGGGTGATTTTTATAGGGATTCTAGGGATTGAGCTTGGGTCTTCAAGCTTGTGAGGCAAGTATTTAACAGGTTATCTGCTTAGCAACATACATGGTTTTGATTTTACATAAGAAAACATTTAGAAAATGTTCATAAACCAAAGGACCAATACTTCTCAAAGTACAATATATGCATGGTGGCACAGGCGGATCTATTCAAAGCATGAAGCAAGCCACCAGAAGAGTATAATGACATATTCAGATCACACACTGAAATCAAGATTCAGGAAACCACTAATGCTCAGCTCCTAGCTTAGTCTCAAAAAATAATATTCATAATTACTTGGAAAGACTACTAAAATGCTACTACACAGACCACTTTTCAGACTGCTAGTCTTGGTGAGGCTAAATTGCCTTTAGATACTTAAATCAAAACAATGTATTATAGGACGGATGCTGAAGGAAAATAATATGGCATCTAATTGTCTCCCATTAAGCTAGATGTTAAGAAGATTTTCAAATGTATAAAAAACAGTACCACTCTACTTACTTTATGTATTACTTGTCACACCGCTATATGATCAAGTGTCTGACAAAGCAGCATGAGAGTGTGTGTGTGTGTGGGGGGGGGGGATGTTGGATTAAGTACAAAGAGACAGAGTTCACCATGACAGGGAAGGTGAGGCAGCCGCCACACTGTGCCTCACTGGGGAAGCAGAGAAAGATAAATGCTGCTCTTGCTTTCTCATTTTTTTAAATTTATTTATTTTTTCATTAATTACAATTTATTCACTTTGTATCCCAACTGTAGCCCCTTTCCTCTTCCTCTCCCATCCCACCCTCCCTCCCTCATCTCCTCCCATGCCCTTCCCCCAGTCCACTGATAGGGGAGGTTCCCTTCCCCTTCCATCTGACCCTAGCCTGTCAGGTCTCATCAGGAATGGCTGCATTGTCTTCCTCTGTGGCCGGCACAGGGGAAGGTGATCAAAGAGCCAGCCACTGAGTTCATGTCAGAGATAGACCCTGTAACTCTTACTAGGGAACCCACTTGGACACTGAGCTGCCATGGGCTACAGCTGTGCAGGGGTTCTAGGCCTCTCCATAAATGGTCCTTGGTTGGAGTATCAGTCTCAGAAAAGACCCCTGGACCCAGATTATTTTCTCTCTCTCTCTCTCTCTCTGTGAGGCTCCTGTCCCTTCTATCTCCCCCTTCTTTCCTAAGATTTCCTGCACTCTGCCCCAAGTTTGGCTATGAGTCTCTGCCTCTGCTTTGCTTTCACATTTTTATACAAGTCAGGACCACAGCATATGGAATGGTACCATCTGTGTTTGGGGTGCATTTTTCCACCTCAGTTTACCTAATCTAAAAAAACACTTATAGACATTCCCAAGTTTGTCTCCTGTGTGACT
>NW_026596109.1:12313567-12321216 GCF_907164565.1 Psammomys obesus | reverse complement strand
CTAAAAAAACACTTATAGACATTCCCAAGTTTGTCTCCTGTGTGACTATAGATCCTATCAAGCTGACCATCAATACTAACAACCACAAGTCCATCTTTTGTCAAACTGACAGGCAAACGTAGCACTTTCCACCCTTGTCCCCATCAGTCGTGGCCTCGTATGCGGCAAAAGTATTTGGTCTATCTCTGAAAGTCTGCAGAGTTGCAAGTCCCACCACTACTCAAAAGTCCAAAGCTGAAAGTCTCTTCTGTGAGTCAAGGTAAAATTTTAGTTGTGCGCTACCATAAATTCCAAACCAAGTTACATAGTTCCAACACAAGTAAAGTATCTCATTCTAGAAGGGGGATAAAATGCAGATATAGAAATGAATGGTCAGACCAAAGCAACACTAGAACCTAGCAGGGTATCTGGGGCCGCCCCACTCGCCCCACCTCTGCTATGAGCAGCACTCTCCCCACCTCTCCTGAGGTAGCTCCACTCTATGGATACAGCTTTTCCTCAGTTGACAAACCACATTCTGGGGTCTCCAATGTAACTGGGGTTTTCTCACTATAGCTTCACACAGTGGAGGCACAGAGTTTCTTTGCAGGGACTGTGGTCGTGCCCTGTATTACCTGGTCTCAGCAGGACACATTTTGTTGTAAGCTTGCTATAGTTTAGGGACTCTAGACAAAGCAATATCAACCAATGTGTGTGCAGATGTGAGGGAAACAATTCCCCGGGCAGTTGTTTTCAAGCAGAGAACCTCTGGAGCAGCACTCTAAGTTAAGGTTTTCTCCTTTCAAATGAATTTGTAATTTGATAAGATAGAGCTTGTTCCCACAGCCCCTTTCCTATTGTCCTATGGAGGAGCACAAAGTTCCTCTTTAATATGATAATCTCTTCAATAATCACAGCTACACATTCAGAATTCCCTTTGTCAGTAACTGTTAACTTCCTCTTCCCCTTGATAATTGTTTCTGCTCCACTTTTTGTCTATTTGTGGATCTGGATAAGGACACTAAGCAATAACCAACCACAACATAGTTGGAATGCTACCCAGTCTTAAAACTTCCTCTGGTGGATGGATAAATGGCTCAGTAGTTAGGAGCTCTGTCTGCTCTTCCAAAGGACCCAGGTTCAATTCCCAGCACCCACAATGGCAGCTCAAAACTGTCTGTAATACCAATTCCAAGGGATCTGACACCTTCACACTAATGCACATAAAATAAAAATTAAGTAAATTATTTAAAAAAAAAAAACCTTCTTCTGTAAGGAGTTGGTACTTTTTTTTTTTTTAATTCAGCCATACTCCAGTTCTCAGGAGATGGTAGTGTCCTTTCTAGTGTCTGAATATTTCCTATAGTATGTTTATGAAGGAAACAGCGTATGCTTTCATAATCATGAGAGGAGTAAAGAAGATTCCAAAGTTTAACCCCAAAAAAGTGCTTTTTTGACTTTTCAGTACTTTCAAATAACTGTGATTTCATTTTTAAAATGCCATTTTTACACATAATATAGTTCAGCAACTAATAATTTTTCTTCTCTTTTAAAGATACTGATCAAATTCTCAAGACTTTTAGTTGAATCAATGGGCATTTAGCCTTCAGATTGATTTTTAAAAGGTAAATATTTTATTAAAATATATAATTAAAATTTTATAAACCATAAATATATTTTCAAAGATGTAGGGTATGATGGTCAATTTGTACTCACTGTCAACTTGACAGGTCCTGGACTCATACAAGAGATAAACTTTTGGGCAAGTACAGGAGTCTGTTTCTAAATTAGCTCAGGTGGGAGAGGACCACTGTGAATGTGGTGGTACAACTCTATGGGCTGAAGTTCCAGGCCAAACAAAGAGAGAAAGCACTCAGATAACAGAGATTCATCTCTTTGTTTCCAGATGAGTGTGGTCAGCCTTCTCACTTTAGTTGTCATGATAAAAGGGAATCAAAATAAACCCTTCCTTGGGTTGCATCTGTCAAGTATTTGATCACAACAGCAAGAAAAGTAACTAGCACAAAAACTGGCATGAAGACTACAGTTGTTGCTATTATAACCCTGACAATCTGGTTCTCAGCAACCACTTAAAACTTCAAGCTAGAAAAGCCCTAAAAAGCTGTAAGCAGACTTTAACATCCCATTGTTAGGAACTCAGCAAATGCCAAGAAAAATCCACAGTGGAGCTTCATGAATAAGGACCAACAGAGGAGCTGGAACTGGATCAGAGGCCAGTTGTCTTACATTCTGCCCAAGAATCAGCCTGCGTAGGTATTAAAAAAAATAAAATAATACCTTTTTGGGTTTTTAAGATTGGGTTTCCCTATGTAGCTCAGGCTGACTCAAAAACTGAGGTTCCCTTAACTCAGCCTCTAAACTGCTGGGATTATGAGTGCTATGTGTTAATAATATAGCCAGCTTAATCTTCATCCTAAAGATGTGACTACTAAACCTCATATCGATGAAGAATCTTACTCAGGACCACACAGGAAACTGAGTGGGAAAGATAAAATTAATTAGGATTGGATAGTTTTACCTCATAGCCAGTTAAGAAGTATAAACTTAGACAACTATAGGGCCTTACTATAGACCTTGTGATCTAGACAATAGAAATTTTCTCTGGCTTAATTAAAAAATCACACCTAGAGACCTCCATATATCAGGTACTTTACAGTGCTTCTTCTCGACAACTTTGTAAGTTTACGATTATGATTCCATACATCACATACCAGGTTTCAAGAGGCAGAGAAATTTATTCAAGGGAAACTGGACTAACCTCCAGAGGCTATGTAACTTTCTACTCCACCCCTGCTCCAAAACAAGCCATCTGAGCACGAGAAGCCCGAGGATGACTGACCACTCTTCACATTTTCAAATGCATTGCTCAGGGAGACAAATCATTAAGCAGTTTAAAGGCAAACTTAGTGAAGAGTCTGAAATTTCATTTACTGCCAACCAGAATGTAAACCAAAAAGCTTATTTATTTTATTCACAAACCAAGGCATTTTTTTTTAAGTCACTTGTGTGCTAGAAAAATCACAGAGCTTTAATTTACAGCAGGTTGAAGCAAGCTTATTAAGAATGCTAGTTACCAAGAGCACATCCACTTGTCTGGGCTAGTCCATGCCACATTCTCATAGCAGGGTTAAATAGCGGTTTAGTCACCTCGTAAGAAAACACACTGTTAAAACGGAAACCACTAATAATGTTCTGGAACCAATGGAATATTAAAAGAGACGTGCATGTCAAGATCAATTATCTACAAACCCCTGTGAAAATAGCTTTAAAAACTGTATTAGTCATGAGGCTTTGCTGTGTCACAGTCCTCCACCGATCCAGCAAGTTGGTAAGTCTTAATGAAATAAACAGCAACAGTAATAGAAACAAGTCTTGAGGTTTCTGCTATGAACATCGTCTCATGTGCTGATACCAAGTGAGCAATCACAACTGAAACAACAATGGCTGCTAGAAAGCTTCACATTAGATCTGTAAGTTAATAGCATCACCAGATCCTTAGATTTCATCCTGTGCTGATCAGACATATTGAAGCCTTAACTAACTCAAGTGAAGCTGCCTTATTTTTTCCTGTCAGGCATCCTTGGCTCCATTCCAACCCCCAAAATGGCACTTTACAGAGAGAAGCTATCAGTTACCCATTCCAAATGTGTACTGTTTCTATAAGTCATAAAAGGCTCCAAAATGAGAGGAAGCTCCTCCCAAAGAAAGGTCTAGCTAACCTCTCATTTACAAGGAGGAGTCAGCTACAGATGTAAAGCTCTCTGCTTGATATTAGCATGATATAAACATGATATAAGCATGTTTTCTTGAAGCCTAACTTAGACTTTTCTACTATCTAGTTAAAAATACAAATAAATATTAAAACTTTCTTTAAAGTGCCATTTTCTAAAAGGTGAGTCAACTCCTCTGGTGTTCCTTTTTCCCAATTGCCTACTTTTAAGATTCTCCAGGCTGGTCCAACAACACTTCTAGTTTCTGACAATCAAAAGACTTTTAAATTTTGCCATTTAAAATTTGTTTGATTTCTGTTCCCCAAAACAGATTACACCTCAGGGACATGAGAACAGGATTAGCAACACTTTCAAATAGATGCACTTATTAGGAAATACAACAGTACAATCTCACTGGGCTTTGCTACTTACTGACTCAGGAACTGAGTACTCTAGAAGTTCTGAATCATTCATTCCAGAGTATCTGAATACTTGCTCTGAGCATTAAATTATACAATAAAAACTGCAGCCTCATTAATAGATCAGTCTGACTCTGCCCAGGGGCAGTCTCTCCTCATCTGCTTAGAAAATTTTACAAAGTTTTACAGTTACCGCTTTTACAGTTTTACATGTAGAAAATAATTAACCTCAGGAAACAAGTTATTGATGAGAATCTTTAAAATCACAGAAGCCACCTGAGCTGAAAGGTGGGTTCTATTTTAACTCTACTCTTTTACAAAAAGGCCAAAAATCCAGTAATGAATAAAATGCTTCTTTGTTTCTAAATGCCTATCTCTACTGCTTTTGTCATTTCATTGCTTCTGAGCACCCTCTGGTGGAGGGCAGAAGTGAGAAATAACAACTACATAGCTTCTCATCTAAAGGTTAATAAGGAAAAGGGATCTGAATGTGTACAGATTTTTCTTGTCTCTCCATATGACTTAGTCATCTAGAACTAGCTGATGAATGTGCAGAACCATATGGTTACTTACAGTCTATAATTTAGTTATCCAATCAGCACTTATGTTCTTACTACACATCAAGCACTTAACAGGATACAGATAACTTGGCCTTGGAGACTGGCTTTGATATTTAATGCTATTTCCCAGGGAAGCTGTTTGATCTCATGAGATCTCTGTTTGCTCATCAGAGACTATTTGAGAATAATTTCTGTTGACAACAAGGAAAAATGAGACGTATACACACGAGTCTTTGCCTCTACACAATGAGGAACAGCTGTCTTACATGTTTTCAGTAACAAGGCTGTTTTAACAGTCTGACATTGAGACAATATGAGCATCATTTAAGTGTTTTGACAAAAGCTTATGTAACTACACTTAACCTAATCAATATGACGTTTGAACACACATAATATACCACTTAATTTCTATATTACCTAATTATACTACCTAATACACTACTTGACATCTGCGGTATTCAAAATATGCTAACATTATTGGTTATTTTTAAGTGAACAAAGTACGTTTAAACTACGTAAAAGTTAATTTCTTCCTGAGTAACGTTATTGTAAGCGCTGCCCAATGAAAGGTGTGTCTGTCTAGCTATATTGTGGTTCTGAACACTTCTAAGCGCCCATCTCTAACATCATGTACTACCTGCTTATTCCCAACAGTTTTAAAGGTTTATTTTACAAAACATTATCAGTAAAAGTTGAACCTGGAGCTTGCAAAATGGCTCAGCAGATAAGGCACCTGCAACCAAGAACAACAATCTGAGTTCAATCTCTGGAACCCACTTGGTCAAAGGAGAAAACTGACTCATACCGTGGTTCTCCAGCCTCCACACATGTACTGTGTGTGTGTGTGTGTGTGTGTGTGTGTATGTGTGTGTGCGCGCGCGCACACACACACACACGCACGCTCACGCATGCATGCATGCATGCATGAGAGAGAGAGCGAGAGAGAGAGAGAGAGAGAGAACTTGTAAAGGCAAAAACAGAGCCTGCTTTGCCTGGGAATACAGCTTAGTGGTAGAGTCCTTGTCTAGCTAGCATATGTGAGGCCCAGGGTTCAATTCCAAGCACCACAAAGCAGACTCTGCTACAGGTGTCTCATTAAGTTATTATGAGATGAACACCAGTAGCAGAGTCTGCTAAGTCCACTCAGAACATCCACACATAATGCATGTGCACACACACACACACACACACACACACACAGACACACACAGACACACCTGCCCAGCTGCCACAATTAAAGTCGCCTGTAAGAGGAGTCTGTGTTTAAAACACTGATGGATTAGTACGGGGAAAGAACATACTGTGGTAGACCACTGTATCTGGATTACACTCCCAAACCTAGAAAAATTCTCGTGTTTTTTTCCCCCCATTAAAAGGTGTGGGGTGGGGGGGTGGAGGAACAGAAGTAAACTATATTCCCGGCCGCCCATTTAGTGTTCAAGACAATAACCTGAATCATCTTCAGTTATTACTACCCACTACTTTTTATAATCTCTATTTGGGTTTGTTTATACACTGGTCCAAATACCTTGAGAATACTGGTAACTAGGCTTTACCCATGCTATTAATCTTGCCTGAGTGTGCTTTACTGTTCTCATTATTATCTAGCTTATTGACATGTGAGGGGCATCTGAAAAGATGGAAATCAGTGTACTTCAGAACTGGTACCAATATTCTTAGACATTACCATCCACAGACAAGAAAATACAACTCATAGTCTCCCAGGACCACAAAGCCGGTAAATACTAGAGTAAATTCCTAAGTTCTCCCTGCCCTCCAGAGTACATGGTAATACTGGTAGTTGACCACAGCTTGTGGACATGAGACATAAATAAGCACCTTTTATTCAATTAGTTCCTAACAGCACCAGAAGCATAGATGGGGCTGAGTAGATGCAGGCAGGGTCAATGTAGAAGGCCAAGGAACCACAACCAAAAGGGAAAATCAGTCTCTAGAGCTCCCAAGGTAACAGTCTTGTATGACAATTCTGTCACTAGACAAGAGGTAGCCTTAAGAGAGCACAGCAGACTGCTTCGGGGAATACACTAATCACAGGACGTGGCTGTTTGAGGAAGGAAGAGAGTGTCAGACCAAATCAAGAGGACTTTAACCATAAATTCTTCTCCATGTCTTCCAAATCATGTTTAACTGTGACAAGGAAGTCATGATAAATATATATCACTGTAAGAGAGATTTATTTGGTAAGCGGATGCCACGTGCTTCCTTTTACTGACTTCAAAGCTACACTGCCAGAATCTGAAGTCTTGTGTCTACTAATAATTATGTGACCCTGGACAATTCTCCTATTTACTTAACACTCTAAGCCATAAAACTGCTGTGAGGTTGAGAAATAGCACAACCAATCTGTCAGCAAGAATACCTATATCACTATCTACTTAAGCTACCAATAGGAGATTCTAAGCTTGTTTTATGTAGATGAAAACTAGTATGATTTATTGTTTAACTATGTTAAAATTGAGTGACCACACAGCACTAGGAATCAGCTAAATGATGGGGATTATAGAGAAAGGTGACTAGTTTATGCGCAACAGTTTAGTAAGACGCGGATTTTAACAAAGTTTATGCAGCGCTAGCTCGTTTTGATGCCTAATCCTCATTTCCACAGCTTAGTAAGAATGACACATTACCATCCACAGACAAGAAAAGAACACTTATCGTCTCCCAAGATCACAAAGTTGGTAAATACTAGAGTCAATTCCTAAGCTGATTCCTGGCTTTTCTTGAACATCATTTTCACATGCTCTGCGAGTGTGGAACACTTAAAACTAAATTACCAAGAAAAAACTGTTACATTTTTAGGCTTCATCTGATTGCTGGAAATACAGAATTGTATTTTAAAATGAAAGGGGAGAAGGGAGGGAGGGAGGGAGGGAGGGAGGGAGGGAGGGAGGGAGGAAGGAAGGAAGGAAGGAAGGAAGGAAGGAAGGAAGGAAGGAAGG
>NW_026596109.1:12312005-12313557 GCF_907164565.1 Psammomys obesus | reverse complement strand
AGGAAGGAAGGAAGGAAGGAAGGAAGGAAGGAAGGAAGGAAGGAAGGAACTTCTCTCATCCCAGTACCAACCCTGCTACTTCCAGGATCAGAAGCGACTGCACTCATTCAGAGGGCTTTGACTGTGGTCAGGAATACCTTCTGTTAAATGTTATTTTAAAAAGTCTCTAAAGGGAGAAAACTTAAAAAAAAACAAAAAAACTTTTAATTCTAACATACTTCACAAAGAAAGTAAACATTGTCATTTTTATTATTTGTTGAATAAATTATACTTTAAAAATAAACTATATTTGTAAGTAAATCTGTTTATTTATTGCCATAAAATAAAATAACACTAAATTATGCTTGAAGAAAACACTGAAAAAGGTTTACTGAATTTCTGATGTTCTGTAATCCGCTCACTTGTAGCAGTGTTCGCATGATGACCTCAGGTTACTCAGTTCACTTCCCATGACAGAGTGACCAGTCCAACACAGAGCATTCTTCTAACTGAAAACCAAACTGGAAGGAATGTTCTGATTGTACAACATCTCCTAGTATAATGGGTAACCAAATAGAAAGTATGAAAGGGAAAAAAAAAAAAAGCTGTCAACAAAGCTTATTGCAAATAATAAAAACGAACCATGTGTTGAAGTTTAATTTTCTAATGTGTTGTATTTTATAATGATATTGTAATTCTTAATTAATTATGTTCTCCCGAAATATCTCTTGAAGGGATTCAGCAATGTATGTTAAACAGGAGAAAGAAATCTACCTCGGATGCAGCGTGTTCAGGTTGTAAAAGCAGCAGTGCTTATTTTCTCTCCCCACAAAGTGTTGCTGAGATAATTACTGCTGACAGCTTTATTCAAGGTTCATTTCACTTTTTCTGCTATTTTCCCTGGTTAGAAGTTCAACAGAGCCCATGGGAAGCCCCACCCCTCACACCTGTTAGGCTTCTTCGTGTTACTGAGGGCCAGTACGGACATGTCACTTCAAATTAGCGTTGTACTAGGGCGCTAACTGTGACAATTACTCATCACAGGTTTAATGTTAAAAAAAAAAAAGTTTCTAATTCAACCGCAAAATCAGTGTCACAAAATATAATTTCAACCTACAAAATCAGGTTGTACAAAACATCCCAAGAGTCACAGAATGGGTTTCCCTGGGTTAGCTTTAGGCAGCATTTGAATTATGCAAGAATGCTATACAATTGAAAACATTTCCTTCTAAAGACGACCAAAGCAAAAAGGTAAACAAAGAGGTCTGGCTCAGTGCATAAAATGCCTGCTGTGCAATCATGAGAACCCCAACTCCCAAGCACCCCACACTTGCTGGCCCACAAATGTAAGTGAAACGCTGGGAAGGAGGACAGACAGAGCGGCTCACTGGCCAGCCCAGCACAAACAGGGAGCTCCAAGTTCACTGAGAGGAGTGAGTGAGGAACATTCAGATGTCATCCTCTGGTTTCTACACATCCATGGAGATGGACGCACATGCACCCACACCCATACAACACACCACACACACACACACACACACACACACACACACACACACACACACACACACAC
>NW_026596109.1:12306182-12311995 GCF_907164565.1 Psammomys obesus | reverse complement strand
CACACACACACACACACACACACACACACACACACACACACACACACTCCGCAGTCAATTACATTTTACTATCCAGCAGTGGAAATAAATGGTTCTTTTCAGTTTTTGTCAGCTCTACTTGAACATGTCATTAGTTTTGTTAATTCTTTTGCAGAAAGTGATTTTAAAATAATAATAACATTTCTAGCCAAAGCAAAACAGCTACATCTAAGCTTATATTAAAAAAAAAAAAAGGCATAGTTTTATGGTATCTAGTGAAGAAACAAGCATTCTTTTCTGTCTTTAAACCTTTTGCAAAATAGAAAATTATTATTGAAGAGTTAACATTAACCTAAAAGAAAAACACCCAAATTCTTAAATATATTTCAGGCTGGTGGCTATAAGCCTCTGTTTCAAATGCAAATAATCTCAAAATTATAAGACGTCTGAAAAGACCCGGGATGATTAGAGGTGGGTACTATGGACTGCTGTGAGGCTAATTGTGGATCTTCAGTTAATTACTTTCTGCTGATAGGGGATTTAAAAAAATAAATAAAATAGTCTTTTATTCCATTTTTTCTTTTATTTGAACCTAAGGAAACATAGAACAATAAACACTATGTTCAAGATACTTAATTATTTGCTATTTAGATGATGAAGCAAAATCTGAGACATTTGTCTATATCAATGCTAATATACACTAGCAAAATAACTGTGAGCAGACCTGTATTTGCCACAATGTGTACAATTTTATTCACAAATGTCTATTACACGCTCAAAGGTAAAAGCAACTAAATATTCATTACCCATCTACTCACCCCACACAGATGCTGGAGGAGGCCAGCTAGAGTTAATGGAGTTTGGCATTGCAACAGACTCTAAAAGCACTAAATATGCATGAAAAGCCAAACAGAAAATAATAACACAGAGCTGTAAATTCAGTGAAAGAAATTGTTTGCAGAAAATCATGCCTATTTGGTAATGAATTACTTTATGGCAATCTTGATAAGATATGGCAATCTTAACAGCTTGACAAATTTTTAATACCATTATATACACGGAAAGTACACCAAAGTGCAGAATTTTAAAATTTTTTTTCATTTTCTAGCATTTATAGTCATTTATTAACAAAGGCTTATAAAAATGAACATAGGAAATCTAATTATGAATCTAGAATCTTAGGAAAATGAGCCCTTTAACTTATTCTGCAATCATAATATCTTCACAGGGAATTGACCGAAATCATCAATGATATGGGTACTTTTACCTCAAGTTGGTTCTTCAATTTTGTTGACTAAAAGTTTGTATTAACGAAAGAGCCTCATTATGTTAGAGAGCTATGATATTAATCTGTGGTCAGCTCACCATAAGAAAAGAACCTTTCACATATGCAAAGATACAACTTAAACCTGCTTTATATGCATGAAGAGTACCAGCCAGCTATCTGGCACATGCCTAGTCAATAGTAGATGCCATTTACCCCTCAAACACTGTGGAAGTCTTTGGATAGCAAATATAGGAGCTCTCGATATTTTTTCAGCAGTATCTAATTCCTTGGCAAAACCCAGGCAGTTATGCTAATAATTTTGGTTTCCACATATGGACACAGTTCTGGTAGCTCTATTCCTGGCTTTTCCTTCTAAGAAAAATAGTTTAGATTAACTACATAAAGTTAAAAACACCAATAAAACCTGGTACTTTCTAAAAATGAGAAAAACACTAATTTCACCTAATCCACATCACCCATTTCAGCCAAGTAGTTTTTTTTCCCTTCTGCTTATCCCAAACCCTTATTTAAGAATCTCCAAAATTTCTGATTTCCAAGACATGGAGGCACACAAATACACATTACTTCCACCCTCCAGGCGAGAAAACAGAAGTTCTGTGACTATTTCTTTACAGCAGACCTGAAATTTAATTTTAATTCAAGTGCTTCTGATTCCATAGTCTATATTCTTTCATCCATATGAAAGAAAATATTGTATTTATATAATCAGGCAATTTATATTTTATCATTTAATCTGAAAGTTAATATTCTCTTTTTACTTCCTTCCTTCTTTCCTTCCTTCCTTCCTTCCTTCCACCCTCCCTCCCTCCTCCTTTTGGCCCTGTAACTCACTATGCTGGCCAGGAACTAAAGGAGATATGCCAATCTCCGTCTCCCAAAGTCTGGGACTAAAGATGTGCACCACCATGCATAGCATAAGCATATTCTCTAGGACAATCACTTGTCTATAAGGTAACCAAAGCCCGAGGATTTCTAAGACTTGGTAAGAAATTATAGAGCGATCCCATGGGTCTGCAGGGTTCAACACTTTTCTATATTCTATCATTCAACATACTCCAATACAAAGAGCACCAAAGCATAACCCAAAAATCTCCTAAATGGTACTATACGAACTCTTCCTTAGCTAAAGTGAATTATCGAAACTGGCCTTTTTCCAATTTACTAACAGTAAGTCTTTACTTAACTTGTTTGGGGGTACTTACCATGCATTACTGTGAACAACACAAAGTAATAACCATCAGTCAATGGTCAAGCTCAATGAAACATCCGTTAGCCTTATGAATTCAAGGAGTATTCACCAAAGTGAGCTCTTTGGGGCTTAAGAAAGACTACATGGCACAGGAAACTGAGCAGTAAATGACAATGAGCTGTTCTCTATTCCAATAGGATGTCCTCAGGAGATACTATCAGGGGACTCCGATTTCCTAGGGAAAAGAGTTGACTGTATAATTGTGTTTAGGCACAGTGGTGGGCACAGTTGTGCACAAGCAACAGGCAACTCAGAGTTGCTTCTTCAGCCTACTCTCACCCCACAAATCTTGCTTGAAGGTCTAGTTGTCTCCATCATCAAATACTGCCTCTGTACAGTAGGGCCCTTAGTGTCTTCTCCTATATGAGGACCATATCCTGTTCTTTTTCATACTTGATGCTGCCTTTACCAGCTCCCAACTTTACTGACCCTTGCCTTTTTTGAGCTACATCTCCTCGGAGCCTCAAGTACCAAATAACTCAACATCACGCTTGAAGCACAATGTCAAGTGGATAATGCGGGAGGAATCTGCCGGAGTATATTCACTTACTGCAACTGCAGCATTTGGGGAATGACATTCCATTTTGTCTCAGGTTTTCAGAAACTTGACTTACATTTAAAAATTCCTTGCTGATGAAAAGGACATACAGCAAAAGGCTATAAAATTCTACAAGAGGGTTTTTGTTTTTTTGGTTTTTTTTGGTAGACAAGTTAGAAATATGTTTATAATAGAGATGCAGCTTCGTAACATTCTATTTACATACCTCTGAGCTGCAGCACTCCATGAGTTCAGCTGCTTATGTAACTACAGGCAGTAGAGAAACACCGATGATCTGACACAGGTGACTAATATGGTATCACATGCAGTTGGAGAAATTATGTCATATCCCACAAAAACTGATAAACAAAATGAGTGGTGCAAGACAGACAGATATGAGGTCAGGAGAAAATGATAAGTGGTGGAACTGTGGAAGAAGTAAGAAACCTTCACAGGAGGGAGGCAGAAGAAGAGAATGGAGGGTAAGAACCTGAAGCCAAATCCTTCAAGAATCTGCTTATATTACTCTGAGATCAAAGTGAAATTTAAAAAGATACAATCTTCATTGGCAAGACTCAACCTTTTTGGAATACTTACAAAAAATCTCCCCATTTTTGAGGTATGTTACATTATGAAGCATGTTTCCATAAGAGTTAATTTATTTGAAATGTACATTAGCTAGTTTTTAAAATGGGAAATTGGTGTTTGTGGAGATTATTTCTTAAACTTATTAAGTTCCTACTATGTAGCAGACACTGTGAATACCATAGTGATACCATAGTGATCACTTAAAAAAAAACTTTTCAAAGGCTAAAATTATATAGTTCAGCTGTACAGGCACTTGCTTAGCTTGCACAAAACTCCGTGTTTTTATTATAGCACACATGAGGGATGCACTCTAATAGAGGACTCAAGCATGTGACAGATTATTTCAAATTAATAACCACATATTAATGTAAAATAACAACTGTTTAAAAAACAGTAAAATAATTTCAATTAACAAATAATTGAGTTATAATTTAAAATATGGAAATTACATAGGAGATACTATGGAGAAAAACAAAAGGCTTACATCTAATGAAACATTTGGAAAAATGGTCAAAGACTGGAAACAACAGAAAATAGAAACAAGAGGCAATAGTAAAATGACCTAAAGCAAAAATCAGAGTATGTAAGCCATAGTCAACAAAGTTAAGGAGTTTGGCCATTGCTTGCAATAACTTAAGCAGGGTGCTATACTGAGTAGAGTTTTATCATTAAAAAAAAAAAAAAAAAAAGGTATTATTCTGATATGTGTAAAGAATTAACTGAAAAAAAAAAAAAAAGAAAGAAAGACACAAAAGCTTAGTATGGACACTTCTTCCAAAAAAAAAAAAAAGTGTTCAGATTCAGTAAGTTGCTAATACGTATCAGGAAAAAGCAGTGTGAACGAAGAATCCTGGAAGAAGATGGGGAGTCAAACATGATGGGACTCGAGATCCGCATCAAGGATAATGTCTATTTTACAAATGGAATTAGGATGATGGTGGTGCCATTTAGGAAGCTGGGGAATTTCAGAATAGGACTGGATGTGGCCAAGTAGTATATGAATTCAATTTTTATTACGTTGAACTCGTTTCTATTGTGTTTAACTTACCATCTTTTAGGATATCTATAAGGAGATGATAAGAAGAGTATTATGGAGCTAAAAATGGATGACTGGACTATAAATATAAATTTTTAATCATCATACGGATGATAATTAAATTTATAGGCAGAGGGGATGGAGAGATGGCTCAGAAGTTAAGAATACTGTCTGCTCTTCCAGAGGTCCTGAGTTCAATTCCCAGCAAAACACATGGTGGCTTATAACCATCTATAACAAGACATGGTGTCCTCTTCTGGCGTTCAGGCAGAATATTGTATATGTAATGAATAAATCTTTAAGAAAATTTACAGGCATAGTAAGAATACAAAGGGACAACATTATGAGCAGAATGAGCAAACAGAAATGAGCCCTACAGGTAGTCCAGTGTTTAATGACTCAGTAAAGAACAAGGACTTGCAAACGAGATAGAAAGGGAAAAAAAAAACAAAAAAGTCGGGAAATAAAGGGCTGGGGCAGGAAGGTACCCTCTGAATGAAAGGAAGAATAATTCAAGAAGCTTTCTATGGAGTCAAAAGCTGCCATAAGTGTGCCAAACACTGCAGAGCGGAAACTACTGGAATGGCTGTCCCCTCTCCCCATCAAGAGAATAAATGCTGTGTAAAGTCAGAACACAATGTTATACAGCATGACCACAAATGACATTAGAATACAGATCTATTTCACAAATGTAAAGTTAAACAGAATAAAAAGAATCAAGAGAGGTACAGATCAGATAACTCGGGGAGACCATGAGAGCCCACTCACCAATGTTCAAAACCAGGTACAATATCTGTGCTTCTATCTTTTGGACAAAGCAGACGTAAGCGGGGTTTTTGTGGTGTACGGCATGTTCTTTCTTAACCAAAATCTAGTTATGGTAATATTCATGAAATTTCATCAACTTAAACATTCATAATTCTCACTGAATTTCTGAAAGTATAATTTAATAAAAAGCACTGTGGCTCTCTGTTTTGCTTCACTGATACCAAGAAAGTTAACTCAAGGTCTCATGCATTTTTGGTAATGGTAACACCAAACTATATCCCTGGCTGTCAATTCTCTGGCTAGAGACATAGTAACCATTCATTCATTCATTCATTCATTCATTCATTCATTCATTCATTCATTCATT
>NW_026596109.1:12253893-12306172 GCF_907164565.1 Psammomys obesus | reverse complement strand
ATTCATTCATTCATTCATTCATTCATTCATTCATTCATTCATTCATTTTTTCTTTCTTTTTTTTCTTTCTTTCTTTCTTTTTCTTTCTTTCTTTCGGGGGCGGTAGAGTTGAGACAGGGTTTCTCTGTGTAGCCTTGGCTTGTAGACCAGGCTGTCCTCAAACTCAGAGAAATCCACCTGCCTCTGCCTCCCCAAGTGCTGGGACTAAAGGAGTGCACCACCACAACCGGCTGTAACTATTTTTTTCAATGTAGAATCTCAAAAAAAAAAATTCTTTTGAGAAAGACTATGTATTCTGTATGACGATGTGGGGACAGAAAAAGATGAGTGTCTTATTCCATCACCCTTGTCCTAATTCCTTTAAGACAGGGTCCTTCTTCAATAAATGTGAAGTTTTGTAATTTAGCTAGCTGGCCAGGGTACTCCTGGAATCCACCTCCCTGTGCCCTGAATGCTTGAGTTAGAGGCACAAGCACCCACCCCCTTTTAAATGAGGGTGCTAGTACTTTAAAGCAGGTCTTCATGTTCGCACAGCAAGCACTCTAACACACTGAGCCACCATCTCCCATGGCTGTATTTTGTTTGCTTTGTTTTGTTTTAGTAGCAATAAAAACATTAATCTGATATCTATTAACTCTAAAATCCTGGGAATGAGATGTTCTTAAAGACATGGTAATGAATAACAAAATTTCCAGAGAAGACTGAAAAGATAATCACAGTATGAAAAATACATCACTTAATGCAATTCACTTTCTTTTTATTTAAAATATCAAAGCCGGTAACATAAACCATAAATAAGAAAATCACTGAACACTACAAGGAAACACAGTGTTAATAAAAGTCAATTATGTATTGTTTTAAAATGCTGTATATTTTTGTCAGGTATGCAGGTTACCATTCTTCTTTACCCAAATTACAAAAATTGATCTAAATGCTATTAACAAGTTAGAAACATAACAAATCAGATCTCTAACCAATTCACAAACTGACTGAGCTTTTGTTAGGCCAAATTGCTCTTCTGAGACCTCAATTTTTTTCTTATGCATAGACATATTTACCGACTGTTTGTCAGCAACTGAGAAGTTAAGAGCATATCTTCAGTTTTTCTCATCTTCAGACCCATAAAAATCTCTACTTAGTCCACTCTGCTTATTTCCTGTGTAAGTATGAGTTATACTGAAGTTTAGAGATGATATTTAAAAGTTTTGTATTTCTGGTTAGATTTACACATTGTATTTGGAGTTAGTATTCCCCATGTTCTCCAAGGGGTAGGCTCCTTCCTTTTCATTGTCATCAACTACACAGACATGATTTCTGGCTCTAAAAGTTTCTCCTCCTCACTCATTGTGACTGGGGTTCTTCCGCATGACAATTAGCGTGTTCAGTTTCGAATGTACAGAGGGAAATAATGGCTTCATATGACCTTAATGATCTTTCCAGGCAGAACTCTATTTTCTTCAGTTATTTCTTGAATTACTCTCCTTTCCACTGTTCCCCACCACCATAGGCATTTCTTCTGAATTTAAAGAAACTCATATAAATTACTATTTTTAGAAGTATCCATTTTAATTATTCTACTGTTGAGAATACTAAGATTGCAATCTTGACTTAGAAATACACAAATTAAGCTATCTACTTCTAAAATCAAAGCAACAGTTTTCAAATTAAAACAATATACAATGATATATAAAATCTACATACTGAGACAAAACAACGAGTGTGATTAGCCAGAATCTTGGCAGCTTATTAGTCACACAAGTGGCTAAGTATATCACCACTCATATCTAAATCAACTTGTTACGTATGGTTGAGGGACACGTGATGGTTTTTCAAAGTTTATTTGTAATCTAAGTCCTGTATTTCTAACCTGTCATAATTAATTCAATCCTCTTGCACCCTGAAATCTCCACAATAATAAGAACTTTATCAGGCTGGTGTTGGTATGAAGTGCCACAGCAAACTGAAATCCCACTGGGAGCAGTGCACAGACTTCTCCTCTAAGCATCAAAAAGCTGTTATCATTTTCTGAATTACAGGAACTATAAAAGGACACTCTACTCAAGCTGCCGCTGAATGTCACCTGAAAAGCAATCACAAAAGGGCTCTGTCTTGGCTTATCTCTGAGCTCTGTCACTACGGCAACCAGCAGGGAATAAGTATCTGTGGGTCTATGAATTTCAGAATCCCATAAAAGCCAGGGCTAAAAAGGCATGTGCAGCCTCTCAGAGATTGACTGCATTAATACATTAGCAAATACTGTGAAACACTGGATAAATGTCAGCAATTATGGAAAAAGCGTCTAATAACGATATTCGTTGTCTGTCAAACTCCCATGAGGTTTGATATGTAACTGCCACTCAAAGCTGTCTGTAATTTTATCTCTTTTATACATCTGAATCCACATCATTCAAATTTGTACTTTGAAAGTAATAAACTGCAAAAGCAGTTCCTTCCATGTTGATCATAACTGTCAACAAACATACAATAAAAGAACAAAAATACTACCAATTGGCTTTTGGAAGAATCAGTGCCAATAATTGCTCCTGGATATTTATTTTTTAAAAAATTATTTTCTACATGTAAAATATTAAACAGTGTCACAGCACAGAACAGCAATTGATTTGACTACTGATAATCTCACACTGAGCTCAAAAGACCCCTTCCAAGCCAGGGTGCTGCTTTAAAGGTTTCTTTATACAGCAGAACATTTCTAAGAATGTACAGCCAATTAAAGACTGTATACACCACCATTTCATCATATCACAAAATCCTATAGAAATTTATTAGATCCCAAACTGGTTATAATTCTGCTTTTCATAAAAGTATAGGCAATTGGTAATATCTAAACCCATGGGTCTAGAAATACAATGTAATAAGCCAGGGCTATCACGCTTCACATTCATATTTTCACTGCTCAAGAAAATGACTTGTTAAGAAATCTTATCACATGTGTTACACCTGTTCAATGCAATAGACAGCGTGTTAACTTGCAAACACAAATGTCAGAGATTAAGTGCCACACATATGTACCAGAAGCAACCTTCTAGAATAGGGTCAGGAACAGGTTCCAAACAGAATGTTATTAGTAACAGATGGAAAAGGGGTGCATCTCTAAAACAAAAAGTTTTACATACAGAAATACTCATCCAGAAGTTACTTATTGCTACTCAGTGACACATTCAGTGTGAATATGGGCAGTATTGACTGTTATTTTGTACCTCAGGTTATGCTGGACAGTTTATACTAAAAGAAAAGGAGTCAGAACCATTTCTTGTCCTCAAATAGTTCATAGTCTCATGAAAGAAAGCTACAAGTATTTTTCTGCTTACTAGTTAAAAGAAAAGGTAGTATGAATTAATCGCAACAAAAATTTAGAAAAATAGTAAATATAACATACGTGCATTACACTTTCTTTAAATTTTTATTTATATTAATTACAATTTATTTACCTTGTATCCCAGCTGTAGGCCCCTCCCTCACTCCCTCCCAATCCAACCCTCCCTCCCTCATCTTCTCCCTGCCCCTCTCTAAGTCCACTGATAGGAGAGGTCCTCCTCCCCTTCCATCTGACCCTACCTTATCAGGTCTCATCAGGACTGCCTGCAATGTCCTCCTCTGTGGCCTGTCCTCCTTCGGAGGGCGGCGGGAGGAGGGGCAGGTGTCACATGTCAGAGACAGTCCCTGTTCCCCTTACTAGGGTACGCACTTAGATACTGAGCTGCCATGGGCAGGGGTTCTAGGTTATACCCAAACATGATCCTTCGTTGGAGAATCAGTCTCAGAAAAGACCCCTGTGCCCAGATATATTTGGTCTTTGTGGAGTTCCTGTCCTCTTCAGGTTTTACTAACTCCCCCTTCTTTTATATGATTCCTTGCATTCTGCCTAAGGTTTGGTTATCATCATCTGCTTTAATACACTGCTGGGTAGAGTCTTTCAGAAGCCCTCTGTGGTAGGCTCCTGTCCTGTTTCTTGTTTTCTCCTACTTCCAATGTCCATCCCATTTGTCTTTCTAAGTGAGGATTGATCATCTTACTACGGGTCCTCTTTCTTGTTTAGCTTCTTTGGGTGTACAGATTTTAATATGTTTATCCTATCTTTTAGGTCTAGTATCCACTTATAAGTGAGTATATACTGTGCATGTCTTTCTGCTTCTGGGATAACCCCACTCAGGATGATCTTTTCTAGATTCCACCATTTCCCTGCAAATATCATGATTTCCTTGTTTTTTATTGCTGAGTAGTATTCCATGTGTAAATGTACCACAATTTTTGTATCCATTACTCAGCTGAGGGACATCTGGGTTGTTTCCAGGTTCCGGCTAGTACAAATAAAGCTGCTACAAACATGGTTGAACAAATGTCCTTGTTGTGTACTTGAGCATACTGTGCATTACACTATCAGATTATTTATTCACAATCTACTACTTGATTTAAACAAGATCACATACATGAAATACACTTACAAAGTAAATATCATTGCATAAATATCTCAGTATCACTAAACACTATCTAAATAACTGGTAAAAATACTCTATTTATTCTGTATTTCCTTATTAATGATATGGCTTCTACTAAAAAACACAGACACATTAAAAAAAAATATGCCATCGTGAAATTTTTAAGTTCACTTACATTCAGACATTAGTGCTAACCTTAGAACTTACAAAGAAGAATCAAGGCAATTTTTGGCTTCTCTGTTTCCTTTATTGAATAATTAACAATTTAAACAGAAAAATTCATCTTAATTTATCTATTGCCCCTCTACAACTAGAACTGCGAGGAAACTATACCACTTTCAGCACATTTCCCCACTCCAGGCTAACTGAGTGTTATTGACAGTAAGAGTTTTAAACTTGAGGCGGAACAAATATGGTACCAAGGTCTGTAAGATTAATGAGCAAGGCAAGGCTCTGCAGTAGGCCTGTGTGTGACAGACAGATGATTACTCTGACAGCCAGAACCACAAGAATACCCCCAAATATAAAAAAATAGGATGATTATGAAGCTGCATGGAAATACTAAATTGGGGAGCCAGTCGGACAGCTCAGCAGGTATGAGTGCTGAGCAAGCAAGCTTGACAAGCTTGACAACCGAGTGCCATCCCCAGAACCCACTTAAAAGCAGAAGGAGGGAATGACCATACAGTTGTTATCTGAGGTCCACATAAATACTCTGGCAAAGTATTTAGCTGTCACTCATACATCATGTGCCTGCACGCACACCCACTCACATGCATGGAAACATGCACCGGGCGCGGGGGTGAGGGCACGCGCGCACACACATACACACACGTGCATGCACATATATACGTAGAATTTTTAAATGGCAGAATTGCATTAAACAGTCTCTGGAATCCTCAACACTATTCAAAAGTGGGAGTTGATGTCTACAGTGAGCCAGCATTCACTAGACCTAAAAGCACAGTTGAAGAGATGAGCTTAAAAAACAAAAAACCTGCAGGTATTAGACCTGCCCAAGCTCAAGACAGCCAAGATCCCAGCATAGACAATGGAGCTTATGAAGAACCACCCCTCTTGGTAGCTGGGGGCTGCTGGAAGAAGGGAAGTCAGTTTTTTTCAGGAATGTGGGCCCAGAGGCTGTCCATGCTACAATCACACCATGCACATACAGGCAGCACTAAAGCAACTCAGTGAGTATTAAATTAAGAGGGTGAGGAATAAGGAACAACATAAAGTTAGAAGGAAAATGGTGAGGAGAAGTGATTAATTATATACAAACACATCGTATGCATGTATGAATAGTAAATGAAATACCTGACTGAAATAGAAATACAAATTAAAGAAAATCAAGTTATATACTTCCAAGATACAATGGCAGAGGAAATATTCCTATTCCAAAAGAAAGGACTGAGAACACGGGGGGGGGGGGGGGATCAAACCAAGTAAATGCAGCAGGACAAACACCAAAGCCTTCAGTTCTGCACCTGGGACCTGAGGCTGACCTGGCATAGCCCGAGCTCTAACAACTGAACTTAGCCTTTCCCCTATAGCTTCACTTTCTACACCGCACATGACCTCCCTTTTGAACTGGTATCTGCAGTGTTCTTCACTTGACACCCCACATTTCTGGTATATATTTATAATATCCTCATGCCTTTACTGCAAAGTGCTGCCTAGTTTTGTATCACCTAAATACAAACTAGAGTCATCTGGGAAGAGGGAACCGCAAATGAAACTGACTTCACTAAACCGGTCCTCAGACCTTTGAGGCACATTTGTGATTGATGTGGGTCGGGGCAATACCACCCCTGAGCTGTCGATTTTGAGTATTGTAAGAAAGTAAACTAAGCAAGCCATGAAGAGCAAGCCAGACTTCCTCCATGGCCTCAGCTTCAGTTTCTGTGTTGATTTCCTGCTCTGACTTCTCTCAGTGATAGGCTGGTACCTGAGAATTATAAACTGCAATAAAGCTTTCCCTCCCATGTTACTTTTTCTTTTTTTTTTTTTTTTTTTTGGTCACCATATTTTATCACAGCACCAGAAACCCAGATTAGCCTTCATAGCTTCGTGCAGTGCCTACTGGAAAGTTCATGTAATGAAAAGGACCCTGCTGCCTGACCTAGTGGCTTTACAGAACCTTAGAGCAAGCCTCCATAACCCTGTAACATTTGCTTTATTTGTTTGTTTGTTTGTTTTGAGCTAAGTTCTAACTATGTAGCCTTGGCTCTCCTGGAACTCACTCTGTTGACCAGGTTAGACTCAAACTCACAGAGATCTGCTAGCCTCTGCCTCTTGAGTGCTAGGATCAAAGGTGTGAGGCACCATGGCTGGCTGTCCATATGCATTTTTAATGTCTGCAAAATCAACACAATGTGGAGAGTATGAACAAATTTTGCTACCAAACTAAAGTATAATCTGGCTGTCATTTACAACCTCATTAACCTCTAACTGCCTAGTTCAGTAGACAAGAATATCAGTAGGTAGCCTCACTGGATCAGGGCACCACTGCTGTGACAACCTGTCCAGGCATTTTTTCACATGCACCTACCTTTTAACTTAAGTTTGCTGTATTGAGTTTGTACTTTTACATCCTGGAAATTTTGATGAGTGAGTTCTTGTCCCCAAACACCTCTTCTATTATTCTGGGATAAAGTACTCTTACCTGTACCAATTTCTTTAACAATCATACAAATGCAAGTCTTTGTGAAATGGACATTTTTCATTCCCTTTGGGTATGTGTAGTTGGTATTGCTTTTAATTTTCTAAGAATCTTCCCACAGTGGCTGTACCAAATGTGTATTCCTCTCATTATTTACCCTATGTCCTGGCACTTTCATTTCCAATACTGTACTGTTTATCTCTAGAAGTATTATTGTATTTTATATATTTGTTTTCTCCTCATTAACTTGGTCTTTTTACTTAAATCCTTAGGCAAATTCATAGCATGTTTAATAGCTGTTTGAAGTTCACACATGTTGATTTCATTATCAAAATATCTTTTATGCATATGTCTTCTGATTGACATGTTTCTTGATTGTGGGTCAGATTGCCTTCCTTGTTCATATGCCCAGTAACTTTTGATTGGATATTAGACTGTGTTTTGCTTTGACCTGCCTATGAACTTGCTCCTTTTGAGTTTTATCTTAAGCTTCAAGAAATAAAATTCTCAAGTGGTCTTCAGTCTAGAGCTGGTTTACTCACTCCACTAAGGCATAACTCTTTTGGACAGTATCTGCTGAATGCCAGGTGTATCACTAAGGCACGCGGCTATGGTGGGTAAGCACTCAACTCTTTCCAGTCCTTTCTGCTGGCAGCTATTCTCAATGAAAACTCTATGATGGAAACTCTATGCAAACTTTTTCGGCTAGCGTTCTGACAAAATGTAGCTGTGGGGCTTGTAAGTGTCCTCCAAGAACAATGCAAGATTATCACAGAAGAATCTGCTCCTTTTTCAAAGCTTTCAAGTGTCTGTGATCACACCCCTGCACCTAGAGTTGTGTGTGGTAACAAACGCCTGTAATCTCAGTACTTGGGTACTTGGGAACCTGAAGTTCCCGGACAGAAAAGCTTGAAACAAATACCTTGGAATAACATTGTTTCACATTTTATAACTCTTATTTGTTTACACAGGGAAGAAAAGTCTCAGAGCAGTCACAACTTCATAGGCAGAAGCAACACTAAAAGGCTGAGATTTTCATAAACGGAAAGACTTGGAGAATCTTATCTAAGTGCTTATGAAGTTCCTTTTGGGAGCTCATGTCTATGTGTTCTCCCTTCTATTTACTGAGTAAATATTTCCCTTGAGTGTGCTCATCATGCTCCTAACTCCTTACTCTGTACAGAACAAAGTCCATTTCACAACTTTTCTTGCCTTTTAAAGGCAAACTTTTTTTTTTAACTGCTTTCAAATTTTTCTTACTCATGTTTAGTTTTTGTCTGTGTTATTTGGAGAAGATTCTGCATGTTGACAGGGGCGGTGACCTCCTGAAGCTACTGAGTCTCACCACCATTCAGAAGCAACATTATGATGACCTTGCCAAATAAATAAAAAGCCAGGGAAAATGTCCAAAGTTTGCCCCAATCTAGCTGCCCTAAGACAGGTTAACAAAGTAATTTAAATAGCATAAGATGACCTTGAAGCTACTCAAAGAATGCTTCTGAATCTGAGTGTATATATGATATAAAGAAGATGTTTACTCAAGGGAAAGGAGTTAATGTTTGTTGAATGCCTACTAAATGCCAGACATTACACTGGGGGTTGAAAACTGTAAAGGATCTTATAGTAGATATTTCAGGTTCTGTGGGCCTGGAGGTTTTTGTTACAACTACAGCCATGCCAACAACAGAAGGGAAGTAACTACACAGAATGTATACATAAACAGCAAGGGTGTGTCCCGCTCAACATTACTGATGTGAACTGGCAGATGGCGAGTGTGCTTTGGACTGACAGTCCTAGCTGCCAATCTCTGCATTGCATCACGCATGTCCTTCACACTAAGTAAATACACAATACACGTCTTATAAAAATGACAGCATTATGCTAGGGCACAGTGGAACACACACACACACACACACACACACACACACACACACACACACACATTTCCAACTCTCTGAAGGTTGAAGGAGTAATGGTCACAGAATCAAAGCAAGAACAGGCTGCAGAAACAGCCTGTTTAAAAACAAAACAAGCAAATGACACCTTCACATTAGGTGACCTAATGTGCTAAACCACTGAATCGTTACAATAAACTTTCAAAGATGTAAATACTGCTTTCATGTTGTAGATGACAAATTACCTTATGCAATTTATCCAAATAATAGCAATGTTGAAATTCAATCAACTCAGATTGGTTTGCTCACTTGTGTTCCGATTCATTAATTTATTATTTCTTGACACCTCTCTCTCACACCATTAAATCTTGGCCTGCGTGGAAAAAAGAACCTGGATGGAAAGTTTTCAAACCAAAGAATGGAGGATTCTGAATGCCAGCATAAGAATCTGTACATAAAAAAAGAGGATATTGGATTCCTGGTGAAGATAAGTAAGATAAGCTGAATGTCATTCCATGATATACTTTAGAAATATTAGGCTTACAGACGTGGATTAGGGTGGCTGCACAGAAGCTTATAAATGTACTGAGTTGATAATGTCAGTGTGTAAGTACTTGGTAGCTGTGGCGTCTGCAGCAGAACAGCAGCTTCTGTAAGGGCAGGGCACCAGTCAGGAAACTGGCTTTCACCTGACACCTGTTTACCACAAGGCATTAGGAAGAAATCACAGAAGAAAATGGTCCCCATCAGAAAGCTCAAAGCAAGGGGCACTCACAGATTATTTTTTTTATTATGATTAAAAAGGTGTGTAAGGACTGTGTGTGTATAAATTTTGTTTTATTTTTATAGAGATGCCATTGTGTACCAGATTTGCTTGTGCAATCTTGCATTGCTGATGTGAAAATACTTATTGTTTCAAATGCATACTCTCTAACCCCTGATTTTAAGCTGTCATATCTCATTTTTGGAGGTAACGTCCCTTACTCAATGACATAACTATAGAAGATCACTGGTAACCTTAAAAGAAAAAGGAAAATAAGTATTAACATCAAAACTAAGCATTACTTCAGATGACCATATATTTAAACTGCATTCATAAAATGTCTAGACATCACTGGGAGTGCTAAACTTACTTTGACTGTCTGGAAGCCAAGGGCGTCCTCGCTAACATGCAAGATGAGATGTCACCTCCTTGAAAAGTCCCTGTTCTCGCAGCTGAACTACACTACCAGTCTGAAAACACCTCCTACTGCGGAGGCCACTTCAGATCCCTATTTCCCTTATGTAAGAGTGCAAAGGGAACTTAAAAAAAATTTTTGTTGGCGGTGTACAGGATCTCATGTCCCAATAAGACTATAGCTATAAGCAAGAAAATGTTTTTAAGTCTGAAGAGATTGCAACAGTGTTTTCAGGGTTTGCTGACTTTACTTTGTAGCTGGAAAATAGCAGAATACCAAAGTCTATCAGGTTATGAGATCCTTTAAGACAATACAAGAATCTAATTATAAAAAGTCCATTTCTTTGTCCTGTTTCTAAGAAAAAAATTAATGACCATTATACTGAAGAGTATTTTTTATACAGTATGAAAACATAAATGAAGTCTTATAAATTAATCCTTCCTTACCTTCCTAAAGAGAAAAGGTCAAAGTGATGAAAACTTCATGCCCTAACATTTATTAATTTAAAATGCTCAATTCAATTTACTCTAACTTAAGTTTATAATATTTCCCATCTCCCCAGACTGATTACTTTCCTGATCTGTAGTATTTCCATAAATACTGGGAGGCCACTCTAATCACATTCTGTATAGTCAAAGCCACACAAAAACTATTACTGTGCAAACAACGAGTACAGAGTTCACTTTCAGAGACCTCTGTGGTCCACATTCTAGCCTGGCAGTGAGAAGCAGGTTTTCAGGTGCTGTCACTGAATGTGAAGCCACCCTACATAGTAAGTTATGGCACACTGTCCTGGAAAGATGTTAATTATATTTTTGTTGGTAACACATTTTAGACTGTTTACACAGCTGACATTTCTCAGCTGTACCCAACTCCTGGCCTAAGCTGTGAGGACTACCCTGTTCTGTAGCAGATGCCTCCACTTGAGTGTTTTCAGTAAGTACAAAAGCAACACCACCTGCAACAATACGGATTTCTTATAAAGCGCTAGCTTTACGTGTTTTTACGGTCCTAATGAAACAGAAGTTTCTGACATTTATTTGGCTAGACTCTCTCCAAAGACCACAGTTATGACTTGTTTGGCCTGAACTCAGACACTGGAGCTAGCGGATCTGCAGTGGCACCAGCTAGAAGCCACCTGGCCCTAAACATCTTTGTTGTGTCAAACCATGCAGCTCAAGGCACGTTCTGCCAATGTGGCAACATTTGCTTTTGGGAAGTGTGGGCAGGCACCACTTCACAGGTCCTGGAAAAAGGTGCAAATATGAATAATGAGGCAACAGGATAAAGCTTAATGGGGATTCCCTCTCATGCTTGCTGTGACAGATACAGCACCAGGTAGTGCTACAATTCTGCTTACTGAGAGCTTAACCTGCTGATTTTCCTAAATAATGAAATTACAAGTCTCATAAAGACTGACTCAAACTAATTCAATGAATCAGGACACAGACTGCATAGGTATCAAGGAACAGGCCATACTTTGCTTTATTTTTGTGTTACTTTTGAGTTTGTAACTTAATTAGCTTATTTCCTGGTTTCAGAAAGTGTGGAGTCAAAACAATTTTTTTGTCTAAACTCAGAACTTGTAGATTTACTCTGAAGCTTATGAAGCCTTGCAATTTTAAGACTTTCTCCATCATTTTCTATCCTTATGTCATTTCTGCTTGTTATTGGCTTTAAATTATAGTAAACTTCACATTTATAAGCCACATATATTAGTCAGCTCCAGTACTGCTCAACAGATGGATAATCTGGACTGCCTCTATCCTCATTCATTCCTCACTCCGCAGGTAATCTTGTAGCTAACTTCAGATACTTTTTCCTATGCTCAAATCAGTCAATTCTTGGTTATCACACTTGAGTTATTGAGTACAATACTGATGGATTTCTTTACTGTCTACTGTAAGTCACACAGTATAAATATGTTACCATTAGTTTTCATAAAATTGGTGGAAGCCAGGCCTGGTGACACACACCTTTAATCGCAGCACTCTGGAGGCAGAGGCAAGGACATCTGTGAGTTTGCGGTCAGCCTGGTCTACAAAGAGAATCCAGGCAAGCCAAAGCTACACAGAGAAACCATTTCTCAAAAAGCCAATATAATAATAATAATAATAATAATAATAATAATAATAATAATAATAATGACAATAATGTAGAAAGTGACTGGAATATAGAGAATTGTAGTAATGTACTAAGATCTTAACCATCTACTTCTAATGATGGTATTTATGTCTTATAATGAGTTTTAGACAACTCTAAAAGAACATTTCTGCTTTTTCTTGACTTCTTAGATCCTGACAGGAAAAAAAAGAATCAAATAAAAAACACCAAAGTGAGCAAACAAAACTTACCAAAAAGGCAACAGTTACAGCTTTGGTTTTGGCTGTGGCCAACCAACCAATAGTTCCAATGAGATACTAAATACAAGTGCTAGCAAAGAATACTAGTGTTTCTGACTGTTTTAAATGTTTGAAACCCACACAGTATTCTCCAAAGGTGCATGGTTTACACAGTAGCTTGAATCAAATAGTATCTTCATCAACACTGTCCTAGAGTTATCGTGTCTTCCAAAAGATTTTGTGTTACCATGTTAGGCGGCAATGGCAGAAGAATAGTAACTGTCCAAACACGCATAGTATTTATTAGAAAAATAAGAAAAGCTATTTCATTTCTTAGCTACAATCATGATTTGGTATTATACTACGTTTACAAAGTCCTCGATCCCTTTTTAGCATTATTTGTTTTTAAAATTATATTTAACTTAGAATTCCTAAAACATCCTCCTGTTTGCATTTTAAAATGTTATGGGCTGGAGAGATGGCTCAGAGGTTAAGAGCACTTGCTGCTCTTTCACAGGACCTGAGTTCAGTTCCCAGCACCCACAACGGGTGGCTCCAAACTCCTTGTAAATCCAGCTCCAGAGCATCTGATGCCTTCTTCTGTCCTCTACCAATAGAAACACACACATAAAACAAAAAAGTGATGGAACCCTAATGGCATATTGCCATGGCCCCGGGTCAGAAAAACCCTCTTGGAGTAGACAGGGACTGATGGAGACCCTCAACTGCACAGTGCACATAGAGTGAGGGACAGTAGAGCACTCAGCCCTAGAGCAGATGTCTGCATGTACCCCGGGCCTCAAGACTCAGAGACCTACGAGCAAGAGGAGTGGAATGATTATGTGAGCCAGAAATGGTGGGCAGCCTCACAGATACAAGAGGGTTGATGCACATACAAGCTCACACAGACTGTGAGTACTACCCAGTACACGAATTTAGGTCAAACAAAACTCCAGTACAGAGAGATAAGAGTGGGCACAAATTCTCACCCCCAGCTAGGAAGTTACTTGCAATAACAGCTGCTAGGAGAGGAAAAATCACTTTCTTCAATGGAGTGACAATGAGTTATCAACCATCCTTCAGCACAGGCCTTATGCTCAGCAAGTTAGCCAACACAGACTCCAATATACTGTATAAACTTCAAAAACTAAACAAAATATTTAAAACAAACAACAAAACCAACCCTAATGCAAGACAGTTATCTGTTAAGAGCAGGTAGGTAAGTAAATATGGGGAGAGAGGGCCAAAACTTCACATCAGTGGGCTTCTTAAGATGATAACATTTATCCTTTGGAAAAAGAGTTAATTATTGGGAAAATAGCAGAGAGGTTTCCAAATTTATAAGAAAAAGTATTTATAAATTGGTATTTTGAAAGATAACCTAATATTTTCTGATTTTCTTATGGTAGTGAAATGTATAGAGCTATCTAAAGATATTTATATCAACTGTAAAATATAATAATTTTTAAAGTGCTAGAGCACTGAAACATATGCACACATACACAGACACGTATTTGTAAATGTATGGTAGGTTGATTTGAAATATCTATGATTTAGGAAAATTCTTCCTTCACTCTGAACATCTTATTAATAACAACCCAATATATTCTCATCAAGGAAAAGTTTAAGTCGACTTAAGTAATAACAAGTCGCTGACCCTGACACATATCATTACCAGTATATTAATGTGTGTGGCTTATGGACATTTGTTCTGCAAATATGTTCAAATTATTAAAATCTGTTTTTAAAATTCTGACATGACTTGACATGAATAAATGTTATTTTAATGTAAAGCTCAAAGCACTTGATTCTGCCTATAAAAGCCACCTCTACTGCCCTGGGGAGGTCGTAAGGTGGACTGTAACTTACTGAGTCATCAGTAGCAGAAGCTGGCCAGCCCTCCCATAGCTGATGTCGGACAGGTATACTTGTGAGGTCATACACATTTCTCTTCACCTATAAAAAGAAAGCGACATAATTAAAACAGGACTGACATTATTTTACAGTGTAAAATAACGGTAGCTTTAGTTCATTTCTTAAAGACAAAACACTAATTCATATTTTCCTTTAGCTTCAAAACAACAATTTACAATAACACAAGTTGAAAAATTTTACAAATTAAAACATGGCATAAATTTAAGAGCAGAATTCCAGTGAAGGCTACGTAAAGTAATATTCCAGAAGTAATTTGCTCTCGTGACTGATGTTTTTAGTGTGTGCATGTCTGTGCAGGTAGAGAATGTGCATGCGAGCGTGGGTACACTCAGGAGCTGCAGGCACCAGATTCCTGAGAGCTGGAGTGACAAGGGCTCGTCAGCCCCGCCATGCGGCTGCTCAACACTGGATTCAGGTTTTCTGCAAGGACAGTATGTATGCACTGTTACCACGAGTCCTCGCTCCACACCCATCCTGACTGTTTCTGATCACTGGCTGAATTCAAGCATCTTTTTTGTTAGGAAATTTCAGGTAATGCTTCACTGAGAGCTTATTACATTTACAAATGTTTTTAAGTAATTCAGTTTTAAAACTTAATGATTCAAACAAAAGTATATTTCAAGTTCCCATTAAAAAGAAGAGATGAACTTTGGTTGAAGGGAGTAGGGATTGAAGTTATGTTTTAGTTAAAGGCATAGAACAATATAAATCAGGTTTTGTGATTTCTATGAAATCATTCCAACTTCAAAAATGAGGTTTTCATTAATATAGTATCTTAGCTTCTCCTATAAACAAAATAAATGCTACACTGTGAGTTCCAGGACAGCCAGAACTACTTAGTGAGACCCTGTCTCAAAACAAGCCTAACAGTAACTCTATACCTTTCATTTTAAAAAGAGAATAGTCAAGTCAAAAATAAACACGAGGTTGTACAGAGTACAGCTTTCTGCTATCCAGTGACGAGAAGGAACATATCTTGCTGATGGCAGTGGTCCACTGTGGGGCAGAAGAACCCTAAGGAGCCAGCTTGGACAGTTTAGAAGACCCCTGCAAACTCATCCCCATGCCAGAGTCATAGCATTCTTTAATTTCTTAGCGTTTTTTTCTAAACAGCAAACAAATCCTATTTTATTCTTCATTTCCAATTAAAGTGGTTAGCTCTAGTAATGAGGAGGCAGTCCAAATTACCTAGCTCTTCAGTTTTCTCTAACATTTGGGTTAATTTTGGGGCATTGCCCTTACGGTCTATAGCTAAGATTTTAATATGACCACTGACAGGAGCTACTAAATCATCTTCTAAATGCAGTGCCATGCTTCTCAGCTTCAGCACTGCTATCATATTACTCTGTACTATATACAAACATATCAAAGCTACCCTTCCAGTGAAGCAGTAATGTACACATACCAAGGAAAAACCAAAACAAAACATGGAACTCAATCTATTTTTATCTTTAACATCCACTTGGGGGTGGTGGAGAGGGGTAGGTGAGTTCTGAGGAGGTGAGGACAGGGCTTGATCCCCCGCTCAATTTAAATAAGCAGCTTTTCTCCACAGTCCCTTAGCAATGCTCAGGTACCATGCAGTATTTCGCTTATAGTCGTCCCAACTTTGGAAACTTTGATCAGTCCTCACCAATCCAACAACTTAGCCAAAGGCAACTGGACCAGCCTTTAAGCAGTTTCACTAGTTGAGTCTATTTCATTACCCTTAAATATTAGTATTCTCAGGGACAAATGGGCTTCAAGAATCCAAAGCATTACATTCATAAAAGAGAAAAGACAGAAAAGAATGCATGAGGAATCTTTAGACTTCAAGAAAAAAATCACTTTCCTTAAACTTACGTTTGAGTTCCTAGATACACCAAGCTCATCAGTTATTTTTTTAACAAAAGCAGAAAACCTCTGTGTGTGCTGGGAAAGTGGGGAGGTTACCCCAGCACTGGAAACTTGCACAAACTTGATGGGTGCATAAACAAATAACTTTGGAGTGAAATTCCTTAATTTCTACCTTAATCTCAAACTATAATGATACAATATCATGAAATAAACAGCAGTTTTTGTTTCATCAACTCACATATAACTACATGGAACTGAATGGCATTCCCCTGCTATTCTAAGCCTGAAAGGCATGTTCTGGCTATAGTGCTATGTTGGTATAAAGCACAATGACAGACTGATGTGCTGAACAAAGGTGATCAAAGTTAGAGCAATGTTAGCCATTGCACAAGTATTTGGCTTCATTGTCCTTCCCAGAATGACATCTGTTAAGCAAGTTGTCATAGAACAACCCAGTTAATGCAGGGAAAACTTAGCTTTGAGAGTACCATGTAAAGCATATTAAGCTAATGTTTGATTGTTCCAATGCAAAGGCTAAATTAATTCAAAAAGTACTCTGAGATTATGGCAAAAGAAATCTTAGGCTAAATCACTAAACAGCAATTTAAGTGAAAACAAGTTAGCTTTTTAAAATTAAGTCCATGCTATAACCATAGGCAGACTTTTACCATTATAAAGCAAAGTTGTAATAGAAACACCAAAATGGTGAGCTTAATGAAAGATATAAAAAATTCCATTGCCTTTACTGATTAAAAAGTTTAAAACACATTTGTGTAATGAGGGAAAAACTAAAAACTACACAAATCAAATGTAAAATTAATTATTTTTTTAAAAAAAGTAGTCTTTGAGGAACCTGAAGGACAAAACCCAGTTGTGTATAAAATGATGCAGATGAATTTGAAGTTCCTATAAAACAGATCAAAGACACGTTGTTCTTCTAGAGAAGGAGGGAGACTAAAGAGAAAATCAGGGGCGAGAAGCAGAGGAAGTGGGGCAAAAGATCCAGGGATAGGGATGATGGAGAGAACAGAAAAAGGAAATGGAGGGGGAAAGGCAAAAAGGGATGGGTGAGAAACACAGGAGAAAGAAAAACCCTGAGCATCTGAGAAAGGTAGAATAAAGGAGCACACAGAGGCTGGGCTGCTGGAGCTGACATGCTCAGCTGGTATCACTGTCACATTTCTGATGCAGTTTCATCTTTAGAGACTGTTAAATTCCAGTTACAGAAGAACAAGTGGCACTTCACTGGATACAATTTCCTACGGGACCTTTTTTTTTTTTTTTTTTTTGGTCTTACACATTTTCTTTGCTCAGCACTGGCTCAAAATCAAGCTGAACCTTCAGAATCTTTTATATTCTTGCTTTGTGTTAAGCTCTAAATATATGAGATTTTAGGCTGCTAACCCACACAAATGTTTCATTTAGTTCTGAAGAAATGTAATAAATACTTTGGTTGCCAGCTAAACATTAAAACAAACTACACTATATTTGAATTACAACTTCTAGACAAACCATAGACTTTTTCTTTTGTTTGCTTTCTAGATTTTTTAGAACTTTTCTTCACTGCTTTAGATACAAGTATGTGAGTGTACAAACACACCAGAAAACTTGAAAAGGTACAGAATTTGTCAGTTGCTTTCATTGCTGATGTAGCGACATGCTACAACTAATTTTTTTAAATGTTAATTATCTCTACTCAAAGTCCCTAGTTCCTCAATATCTCTGGGGATTCTGATAATAAACACAGCACTGGAAGAGGCACAGCTTTCTCATGGCATGTTCAATGTTAAGTATATTCATAAGAACTCATCTTCCCCAAACTTTCATTTTAAATTCACTTAAAATTTCTAACAGCTTTTTTTTTTTTGAGTGAAATTTCATGAGAATTTCTTAAGAGAAAAATTCTAAATGGTAAATTTTAAAATTTAGACTCAAGTAAGATTAAACTCAAATGAGTTATTTTTAGCTATTCCAACTGCAAACTGGAAGGCGTATAAAGCTTAGTAGATAACACTGTCAGTTACAATAAAATACTCGCTTGTGAACTAAATACTGATAAAACTGTCAAAAGTTTTCTGAGGTAATTCTCAATGCCATCTAAGTATGTGTTGTGGCATAAGAAAAGCAGAACTAGAGTTCTAATTCTAATCCCACAGCTATCACTGTGGGCAAATTGGCACAGCCTTTCTGAGATTTAGTTCACTCAACCTTGGAAGAGACTAAAACAGGATCATTTCTGCTTTTCAATGCTATAAAATCCTATGATTTCCTGAAGATATTGGAGTTAACCCTGAGTGCAGATAAGAAGATCTAAATATATGCAAAACAAAGATATAATGAGGGAGTTTACAAACATTAAGGCTCTAGCCGCAATTTCCCAAAGTGGAAGAACAGCAGTACAGTGAATAAAAGACATCAAAAATAAAAATGAAAATAATTTCAGGTAAGAAATAAAGATATGAATATTTTAAATCAATTTTTTTCTTGGATAAATACATTTCAGAGTCTTTACTTTTCTTATACTTTAGTAAAAACCTAATTACTATTTCTCCTCATAAGATCAAATTTTAAAATATAAAGCCTGTCACAATGGTTTCTGAAGTAACTATTCCTTTAACTATGTCCTCAGTGAGACCAGTCTGGCCAGAACACTGCTATCTATGTGTTAACCAGTTACAACTTTTTTATTTCACTTCATTAATAACCTTTGAAATTGGGACCATTAGTTTTTATTTATTAAACATTTTAATGTAGGAAAATGCATTTAATGATATGGGTTCAAAACAGCTTTTAGTTGGTTCTGGCTTTTCTGAATTATGATACCAGCACACATCATTGTCTTTATAAAAAGTTTCAAAAATCGACAGGCATCCATGTGCTTTTCCTGCCACTATGAAAAGAAAGTGGGGGGGGGGGCGCGCTCTGGAGATAGTGGAGGTTATCCAGATTTAAAATATATCAAACTATGAACTGCAACTGCATGGAACAAGTAAGTGTTTTCAATGGTCTGTTTAAATCAAAACAAGGCACACAGACCAGGCTGAGTTCCAGTTTCCTGGCAATCCTTGGTGCTCTGAAAGGCTTCTGATTCAGAACAGGCTTTGAACGCGTACTACGTATCTAAGACCTTTCTTTTTCTTCTTTTTAACATATTGTAGATGCACTGCAGTTGCACATGGATTTGTTTTACTAAGATGCAAGTTAAACCGGAATAAAAATCCTTCCTGAACAGAAAAACGCTTGAAACCGGATGGTGCAAGGGGAATGAGAAGGTGGCATCAGTAATCAAATGTTAATTAGCAAGCTTTCCCCCCTTCCCCCAGGGCTAGCCTGTGTTAGAGAATTCAAATCAGAAATCAATGCTCCAAGTGTTTAACTATTACTTCTTCTCATTAACCATTAAAAGACCAAGCAATGTTCTCCTCATAAAAACAGTAACTCAAGAAATTCTTTTTTTTCAAATACCATCTTTCTAAAAAACAATGAAGAGTCCTATAAAATTCAAGTGCTTTTTTCAACCAGGTTTCAAACCAACTGTATTCTACACTTTAACATCTTTTGATTCTAAATGAATTCTTCATTCTCAAAACTGCACCTTCATTCTGCTTTTATCATACTTGCAGAACATATTTTGCTTTTTCCCTATAAAGAGACAGTGCAGGTGGCATTTTATCAGATTATTGGGATGTTGATAATAAAGTAAATCAAGTAGAGAATCTAGTTTAATAACACATAATTGTAAGTGGATTTTGGCCATCATGAAAAACTACCAAAAATAAGATTAAGCCTTTCCACTAGAAACACAATAATTATACTGAAACTTTGATAAGAATAAAAATACTATAAAAATTGCAAAAATTCCATCATTTTTAAACCAAACCTAAGTTGTGGATTTAAATAAAAATAAGTTTATATCTTTACTTAAAAGTTAAGTCTATATTTAAATATAAAAGTTTTATTTTTCTTAACTCTTGTTTCCCAAGCTGGTCCTGAACTCACTGTAGACTTCAAACACTCTGATTCTCCTGCATGCATTACCAGGTACACACCACTACACCAGAATTATGTGGTACTATGGAAGTAATTCATGACTTCAAACATGTTATTAAATTACTTTACCAGCTGAGCTACAGCCACAGCTCTCAAAACATACTTGTGAAAGATCTATAAAAGTCTGTAACAGATGAGAAAACAGGCTAGACATCACCAATGTTAAAAAGGCTAAATAGGAAGAACTTAGTGATAGATCAAGAAAAGGTTTAGAGAAATGGTGAAGTAGCAAATAACGACTTTATAAATAGAAGAAGTCAATGACTATTCTATGACAGTAGTCCCCAAAGCAGCAGTGGCATCAGCTGGAAGAAACCAGATGCGTGTTCCCTGAGCCTCCCGGCATGCTGCATACCCTGGGCCTGGCAGGGTGAGTTGTAACTGGCCCTACAGGTAATTCTCACCAGTCTCATGTTTAAGATGTACAACTTGTATATACAGACTCCTCTAGGCACCCACACCTCTCCAGCTAACTGATTTTTAATTCTTCAAAGTCTATGCTTAAGGGATTCTGTCCCTTTTATGAATAAATAAATTTCTAGAAATCCCAAAATTTTGTTTGGGTTAACAGGGTAGGTGGGACTAGATGGCAAATTGCTGTCACTGAAATCCTTGAACCTTGTAAATTTACAATCTTTCAATAAATTCTGACATTATAGAAAGTCAAAAATATTTTCATCTATAGTTCTAATCATAGTGAACTCATGACAGACTAATAAATGTCACAAAAGAAAATAGTTGGTTTACTGTCTTTAGTGAATAAAACAGCAGAAAATAAATTATCTTAAAATCTGCCACATGTAAAATTAAGTAAATTAATGAGTTTGTATCATCAAGAAGGAAAATGCCAATTAGTAAGTAAGACAGAGAAATAACTGCCACAACATAGGAATATTTTTTAGAGTCTTTGGTTAGGCAACATTCATTCTATGAAGTCCAATTTCTATACTATTCCTACTGGTTCGATTTATATACTATTCTACTAGGGGTAAAACGTGTTCAGCACAGACAAACCTCTGGGTCAGATCCCTCAAAGAACAGAGGACAACAACAACAACAACAAAGGAAGACAAGACATAGCATTGTTCATGAACCAGAAAGTACTTCTAAGTCACAGATGGTTTGATTTTAACTGTGAATTTTAGTGGGTAAAAGAAGGTGTGTCTGAAACAATGCACTAGTTAATCACAAGGACAGCATACATGGTATCAAATATTTAGCTACAAGCATATTCACTCTAGCCCTGTCCATAAAACACAAAATGGTACAATCTAATATTCAGCAGTACAATAGATAAATAAATGAAATATGCAACACTAAAAGTGGCCATGCTGAGAGAGAAGAGAGCAACTAGTCAGGCAGTTTTAGAGTAAGGATACCCAAGGTCTTAGTGTCAGAAGGCAGTTCTGTTTCCTTGTTCTCCTCCAATGAGCAGACTTTCCGGGAAATAACCTGAGGACTTGACCCAAACAAAGAGCACCTGGATCCTGGGTGGATGAGCCAGCTGGGCTGTGCCCCTCCAGTGTTTCACACTAATCAGCCAACAGACCCACAAAGCAGCCTGATGAACCTGATTTTGCTACATTACAGGAACCCTATCTTCTTTCTCACTAAGGCTTTTTATAACGAAATTTCTAAGATTTGGCTTTCTATTCAAAGACAAGTCTTTTCTACTCAAATAAAATAAAAATTGTATCCTTTGAACTCATTTTACTCACTTACTGAATGCTGTATGGCTGAGATTCCAGCACCTTTACTACTGAGTTAAAGGCCACCTGAAGTAAGAGAGAAAGCCTCCATGGAATTCAAACCCCACAGTTTTGTTACACTAAAGCAGGTCCTGCAGAGTATATTCCAAAGGCCAGTGAACCTTCATCTTCTTCTAGCAGCAAGTTACATAGAAAATCACCATTTCTACTTGTTTTCATGTCGTCTGCGGTGCTTCTATACTGCCAGGTCAGCAGGGTGGAATAGATCCCACAGACTGTAGCTTGAAAACTTTTTAATATTTATTAATTGACCCTATAAGGAAAAAGAAAAAAGCTACTTCCCAACAGAAGTAGATAATATTACTAACTATTGCGTGTTAAAAGTAGGGGCTATGGTCATAAACAGGACAACTACATCGCCTCCTACAACAGTCAAAGAAGATTATGGAACGGTGAAAAATTGTAAGGGCCGCAGAAGCAAGGAGAGGCACAGAAGACTGACTTCTGGACACAATGGCACTCTAGCACCCCTGCACTCACAGCAGCTGTGGGGTCCAGCATGAGACCTCGAGACCGGGACTGACAACACACACTGCCATGGAGGGCAGAGATGAGACGGCCTCACCCCTCCCTCAGAAATGTCTTCTGTGGTGTAGCCACCACTGTAAAACACTTGCTCCTGCAAACAGCCCTAATGAAACTAATTGGGCTAAAAAATAATAATAATAATACAATAAAGGACAAGATAGGAAAATAGATGAGGGACTAGTGGAAAGAAGAGTGAACCTATTAGGAAAGGGAAGAAGACACTGAGGACAAAGGAGGCTAGCAGAAAAAGAATAGGCTGGAAATACAGTACACAAATGTATGAAAATGTCACGATAAAACTCATTCTGTACAATTAACACACGCTAACATTTTAAAAACTAGAGGTTGAGGATGTAGCTCAGCTGTAGAGCGTGCCTACTATGTATGTACAATGCCCCAGGTTCAATTCCCAATGCCACAGAAAAGGGAAAACAAAAAGGTTACAAAATAATGTTCACTTTTGCTTAAATACATGCACATACGTTACCACACTTTATCACTGGATAAAAAAAACACACAAAGACTGACAACAATCACTAAACTTTCTTCTTTCTGTCATGGGGTTTACATATCTGTATAATTTCTTTTTCATCTTTAATAGGAATTTTTAAGATGTTTTGGTTAGAAGTAAACAAACTTAACACCAGAACAACCTGGGGTTTTGTTTCAGTTGTCCTATTGATGGTCTGTGTGATGCTGAGTTCTGAAGTGGGAGGAGACTGGACAGCTACTGAGAGCCCTCAATAAAGCAGCTCCCGTTTACACTACTGCGCCACCCTCCAAATAACCTTTACTGTATTATTATTATTTTTAGAAAAACAGAAACTGAAACTCACATAAAGTGACTGCTTCAAGTTTCCTGTACTTAGTAAATGGTGAGTATAGGGTAGAATTTAGCTCTGTGAAACTCTAGGGTCTAGATTCTTTCATAATTACTACAGATTTCTTAACCTGAATTTTGTCTGTAAAATAAAAAGTTGTGGTAAATTATCTTTAGTTCTTTCCACCTGACACTTTTATAATTGTAAATAAGAAATTTCCTCCTCCTCCCCCTCCTCCTCCCCCTCCTCCTCCTCCTCTTCAGGACATGATCTCACTGCCTAACTCAGTCTGGCCTGGGGCTCCCCTGTCCTAGCATGTGAGATTCTGACCACCACATAGAGTCACATTTCCTAATCTTCTATGAGACCACTGACTCTGAACAGTGGTCATTCAGTAGAGACAAACGAGAGTGCTCAGCTATAGGCAGACTCTATCGAAAGTGCAAGAAAAGCTTTTTGATAACTGTTGTACTGACCAACTGTTGTACTGTAAATACAGTTGCGGGCTGTGAACTTTCATACTTTAGATGTGGTATAGGAAGAACAACTGCCAAAGCAAACAGCAATTGGGTATTATTATATATGAATGCTGCCTCCATAGTACCAGGGCACTTCCTGGGGTCACAAATAACCAGGAAACAAACAGTAAGATGATAAGACAAATACAGATACACACACACACACACACACACACGGGGGGGGGAGGTGGAGACAAAAGAATATTAACATAATAAGTAAGCTTTATCAATATGCCTGTCAGCAAATACTCCTCTTATGATCACTGACCAGTGCCTTCCGAGTCCCCCTCAAAGTCTCCAAGTAGAGTAAAAATACGATGAAATACGCACTATAACCCTGCTACATCTACTTGGCCAATGTACAGTAGGTCTACCTCGTTATCCCAGTTTTCTTTCTCTCAACCAATGGGCACTCTTGCCAATTCCTATTTTATACTTTTGATTTGGATAAGTGAAATTCTTATTTCTAGAAACAGCTTCTGTTGTCTTTGCAACTTCTGAGTTCTAACATGAAACAGAATCTGAAAGAAAGAGGATATGAGCAATGTTTTAAACTACTATGCATATCATGTCATTTTTGTCCCCCCGACCCCTAGAACTGAATGTTTTTTAATTTCAGGTGAGTTAAAGCATATACTTATGCTATGTATACATACAAGCAAATTAAGTAGTTGCTTAAATAGCCTTCTTTTAGTTAATGATTAAGTTACAATGATAACGCAGACTTCAGACACTCTTAACTAAAGAGGACAGTTCAATAAATATTTCAAAATTTTAAATGTTGCTATTTTTGGCAAATAAGAATTTTTATAATGTGGGAAAAAAATAAAACAAGCGAAGAAAAACCTGTCAATCCTCTCCTACTCTGGCAGTATCACACTGAAGCTCAGACATGCTGTTTATGTTTGCTTTACTGCATTCTACTGCCCATCCAAGCCTTTGCTTTCTCTGAGATGTGAAAAAAGTGGTGGGAACCATTAGTAATAGCGCTTCAGTCTATAATCAGGTCTCTAATAATTTTATCTTTTCTTCTTAACAAGAAAATGCAAATAACAAAGACAACAAAAGGACTTAGTGTTGGGGTCTGCCATGAATACTAACATGGCCTGGGGGTGTGGTTCATCAAGTGAAAATAAACCATTCAAGTCACCCACATCAAGAAGAAAGTTTGGGAACAACTAGGCCAGTGTTTGCATTTGGAGCTCTAGAGTCAGAAGAGTTGCATTTCCCTTGACTCTGCTTAACTTGGGCACCAGAGACAACCTACTTAAGCTCTCCCTTAAGAAATGTAAACTAAGTTTCTGCCAGGAACAGCCCCATGATACTTAATAGTACATTTGATAAGACTTTACAATTCTAGCTTGCACTTCTCATTATCAGATTTCACTATTATTCTTTAGAAGATGTAGGTGAAAGAGTCAAGAAACCATCTTCAGAAAAGTAGTTATGTTGGCCAAGAGCAAAGTTACAAAAGGATAAGCACGAAATTACACACCTAGTTAACTTTGATTGAAACAGAGTTGGAAACTGGTTCCAAACACCAAGCGAATGGACACTATAAACGAAAGCCTAATACACATCAAACTCCAAGAAACGTGGTTGCCAGTGTTCAGAAGCTCTCTGTAACCAATTTTTAATTAAGGCACTTAAAATCCCAACCCAACGGTTTCACTGTTAAGGCTGGCTCTAAAATACAGATAAAGCTTATTTAGAAAGAAAATAGTAGAAACACCTTAACGTTATCACTTGAAGTATTATTAAGATGGGGAAAAATTAACAACAGGAGTCATTAAATAAGTACAAATTTTAAATAAACTGTCTGAAGTCTCCTGTTTAAAAATTTACTCCTATTTATTCATTAACAAAGCTATTCCTTAGCTCATCCCTGCCATAACCTGCTCTATTCAAAAACCATATGGGAAAGGACATAAAAAACCGCCACAAACCATAGACTTCTGGTATTAGTGCTACTCACAGCATACCCCATTCATTATTCTACCTCCCTTGTTTAATCTATCATTAAGATTCAGTGACCCTACACTAAATTTAAAGCAGATCCTTCCTTCCTCCCATGCCTAAATTCACATACTTTTCTAGTTGGGGATGCCCTCAAGTATTAACAACTCTACGGGGTTTCTCTAATCTCAGCTCTGAACTATGTCATGCTATAGAACCAAGAAATTGCTGTTTTACATCTCTTAAGTATGGAAGCTCCATACAAAATGACCATATAATTTACTTAATAAGATAAAGAAAGAAAATCACAACTTATTATTTTTTTCACTGTATATGACAGAAGAGGCACAGAGAGACACTGCCATGTTGTCTTTCTAAGTAAGACATAGGCATTACTTCAACTATATCCAGAATTTTAAATATTGGTAAAATTTTCAAGGATTGCTATTTTAATAAGTGATGAAACAAAAAGAAAAAAAAAACTTCATTGTTCTAAATACATACTTGATAAATATACAGGAAAAATTAAGTTTTTAAAAAGTTAGTATTTTAAGATAAATTTGAATTTTAAAGTATAAAAAAAAATCTCTAGTGATAATGAGATAACACAAAGGACAGAGTTACCTTTATGACAGACTACTAAAAGTACAAATCATACAGCTAAATTATTTTTCAGAGTGACACTTTTATTGTTTAATAATGTTAACTTAGTGTCTAAGAACTATCAATGGAAGTATTTAGCACTCCAAAACTGAAAAGAAATTTAAAAGAGCAAATAACTGGAAAAACAAATCACAGCTACAGAGCTATACTATAATCATTAACGAGATTGGATTAAGATATCCAAAGTTTCTTTTAAGTGTGATGTAACTGCCACATTATTTAACCTAGAATCTAATTATCCAACTCCTTCATTCTAAAAATGTTTATCTGAGAATGATTATAGAGTAATTTACATGATTCTAAAATAAATAAAATGTGTATTCCTAACAGTTTTTATTTTAGTTATAATTCCAATATTATTGGGGGTCAGGGAAGAGGGCAGAGTCCTTAAGGTACGCATGTGACAGGCTTAGAAGACATGAAGGTGTGAGGGTCACCCCAGACTCGATGCCCCAGCTTCTTCAGTAAGTACTCAATGGCAACCTCTTACTCAAGTGCCTTCCGTACAGCAAGGAAAGTGCTATCATGTTCAGGGAGCAAATCTCTCATTTTTCCATTAAGGAACTATTTACTGTAGTTAGAAGTATGAAAATAGTTGCTTACAATATGTATACACTGGACATAGGGTTTTATTTTGTCTATTAAACAGGTAAATTTCAAAAAGAAAAAAAAAATGGGGGAAAGTATAGCTGGGACCATAAGAGATACTAAAGAATGAATACCCACACTTGTGCCTCCTGAGAGCTGGAGAGAGCTTTGTGGTTGAGAGCAAGGACGCCTCTTGCAGTAACCGTATGAGATAACAACTACCTGTAACTTCAGCTTCAAGGAATCCCACACCTCTCTAGTCTTCAGGAGCACCTGTTCTCAGGTGCACATTCCCACACACATCATTTTAAAAAATGAACTTTTCCGGAAAAAAAATCTGCCTCCTTACAAGAAGTAGATACTCACTTTATTACTGTTAAAAACAAAAACCACATAAATTAGGGTGATCACTGTACATCAGGAATTAGTGTGCATATTTTAGGAATAATACATACTGGTACTAATACCAAGTGGAAAGAGAATTCCCCCTTGAACTTACAAACTAAAAACTCAGTTCCAGCTTTATCAAGCACATTCACTTGAGTGTTAGTAATTCCTGAGCATTCATTCAGTTGTCCAGCCAGACAACAAACGTGTATTGAATATATAATGTAAAGCAGGGATTAATCTATAACAGCAACTATGACAGTTTCTGCCTTCGTGGAGTTTATAATGGTGTATGTATGTGTATGATAGTAAGGAAGAACAGGTAGAAATGGGTAGAGCAAAATAATTTAAGAGTAAGTGCTACAAAGGATGGTAACAGATTCTTCCTAGTTATTTTCTACGTAAGATGGGTTAAAATCTTGATAAAAATGTACAGGTATAGGCAGAGAAACCATGGAATGAAAAGTTTCTTTCAGGTGCTTTACATACACACATATATATTATCTGGTAATTAAGTTCAATACATTTACTATTTTTATTTATTATAAATAACCTGAGGACCCAAATGCCTAGTAAGTAGCAGAAGGAGGATCCAAAAGGAAATCTATGAGACACTGCAGCACTTAATACTTTACTGTATAACACCTCCCTGAAAACCAAAACTAAAAAAAGTGTTTCTTCTGTAATTATCTCCTTATTCCCTAGCCACATCCCCTACCAAAGAAATGCTATTCTGCTCTCTGGCTTAGCAAACCTTTCTTTCATAGATTTGGGACATGTTTTAGTTCAATGAGACTAAAAACTCATAAATTCCAAATTACTGTCATGTACAAATTAATAAAGTTTACTATAGAGATAGCTAACTCAAAGGAATATTTCAGAGATTCTGATCAAAGATATCTTGTCTTCAAACACAGTTGGGTGTTGTTTGTATGTTTTTCTTCAAGTGAATAGATATTGTCATGCATTCCAAAATAAACGGAATGTCCATTTGATCGTATTTTATTTTTGTCATGTTTCACTGAAGAATGACAGTACTGAGTAAATTCAAACATGTCCATCTTGAAAATTGTGGCTGCCTGGCAATCCCAACCAAAAAAGCCATGTTATTCTGAGCACTAGTCTCTGACACATCAACATTACAGCTCATTCTTTATTAAGCTGTATATTATGAAAGAAAAGATCATGGAAACAGATGTTGCTAACGGCACGCTACACTGAACTTCACCTCTAATCCTGTGCATTTCAGGATGATACCCTTCTGTATTTCCTATACGTCTGTATGTATATGACTCTCTTCTTCATCTAGCCAACATTCATCAAGCATTTCCCAAGTTATAGACCCTTTTACAGTCACTAGTGCAGCAATCTCAAATACAAATGCCTAGCATTACAAGGAACAGATGTGAGTGAACTATGACAGGAAATGGCCAGTGTTAGCTTTGAGAAAGTTTACTGAATTGTTATCAATCATCAATTAATGAGCATGTCCTTTCCAAGAACTCTCCAGACAAGCCACCTGCGTGAAACTGTAGTGTGGGACTAAACACCCCCAGAACCTTTGAATCTTTAAGGTAAGTCAAGAGACAGTCTCGATTAGTTGTTTTTGCTCTAAAAATGTAATAGTCTAGCTTTTAAATGCTGGCAACAGTTCAAATTTAGCTCCAAGTGGTAGCAAACAACAATCTTTCATTGACAGTTTCCAAAGCCCTGCAGGAGAGACTCAAAAACAGATAAAGATGTGATATCTATGCCTTACAGGAAGTGACAGCCCTCTCGAAAAATACAGCCAGAAACAAATACGTACGATACAGTATGAAAGTCAGAATGCTAAAGACATCAATAAAGTATCAGGTGGCGGAGTCGAGAGCAACTATGATGACCGCAGCTCCCATTTATTGAGTGTGACGGAATTGATCACTTACTTTGCACATTTTATGATCACATCAATCTTGGGGGTAAGGTAGGGCCTGCTTTACTATGTGGAAGACCTGAGCTGATCTTTATTATTTCCACCCCAAAAACTATGTTTCCTCCTAACGTATCACAATACCACCACATCACTCCAAACAAGTGTCAATTTTCTGAAGATCAATTGCAGAAACATCTGAAAACAAAACTAATTTGTTTTCACTCAACTTATTTTGGGGAAACCATTGTATATTCTATAAAGCAATATTTAATATATATCTTTGAATATCACTGTCTGAATTATACCTGAAATTCTAAAGACTTAAACAGTTGCATATATTCAATGCGTAATAAAAAGTATTATCTAGTTTATATAGTGAACTATAGCGAACATTTAAATAACAGCCACTATATCTAAGTACCCTTCTAAGCACTTTACAAATTAAAAATAACTATTTCCATGCCATTAATAGATGATACCAAGAGAGTATAAAACTTACCTCAAGTTGAAAGAAAATATATTACTATTAAGATGAGCCCCCCCCCCCCCCAGGCTGGAGAGACAGCTCAGTGCTAAGGACACTCACTCACTGCTCTTCCGGGGGACCCAGGTTCAATTCCCAGAACCCATACGGCAGCACACAACTGTCTGTTCAGGGGATCTGACACCCTCATACAGACATACGCAAAATACCAGTGTATGTAAAATAAAAATAAATAAATAATTTTTAAAAGATAAGCCTCTCCATCTCACTTGTAATTAAGAAAATTAAAACAATATACCACTCTCTCATTTCAACTAGGCAAAAACCTCATTTCTGTTTATATTAACTTTTAGAACAGTGTGCACTATGAAACAAATCTCACCAAATATGTTAACTAAGACAGAAAACATCGGTTTATAATAAAGCTGCTATCCATTACAAACTAACAGTTGGCTTCAAGACCTTCACTGCTCCAGCCAGCTTGGACCACACAACCTCTTTCCATCAGCCCTTCCTCTTAACCTCCAAACTATTCCACAACACACAACCTAAAAACTGCACCAGAAATTTCACCACTCATCCACAAGTCCAAACAGCATTAGCCTCATACACAAGTATACAGGGACTGAGTAACGAAATAACTTCGTTCTACAGAAGTCACGAGGGTGCTTGACATACATTTTGAAGAGCTCGTTCATTGGTGTCAATGTTAACCAAGTGTCAAGGGCAAATCCATTGATTCGTGTAATATAGAGAATCCTTTTTTTCTACAGTCTATACATTTTATAATATTCACAATTTTTATGAACAAAGCAGATGGAAGAGTGTAACAGCTGAATAATTTATAATGCAACATTAGTTAATATTTAAAAAATATATCTTTTCTGTGCCAGATCCCTCATATACCAACATAATAATTAATACACGGTATTCTTCCACTACTACTTGTGGCAACTAAATCACTGATGAAGCCAGTTCTGATTTATTTTTTTATTGAGTCAACTAACCATCCAGTCCCACATGCTCTGATACCAACACAAACCCCAGACGATAGAAGTACACCTACAGATTTGGTGGCCCTACTTTTCTACTCCAGTATTTAATGGACAATATAATATAAAGACAAGATACCTCAAATGAAACTTTCTCCAAAGATAGTCTTCTTTCCTTTCAGAAATAAAATACAACCTCTTGCCCAGTTACATGAGAAACCTATGCATCTCCAAGCCCGCCTTCTTGCGCTTACTGTCCACTTCTTTTCATCCACAACAAGGCCACTAGCATCTCCCAGCTGGACTAGAACAACACGGCCTCAATGGTCACTGTCACTCACTTCTGCCTCCTGCAATCCATTTTATACACAACAGCATTTTTAAAACACTCTAGGATACTGTGATTTCCCTAACTAAAACCTCTAAAGGCATTCTACAGCACTTAGAATGATGCGACTCACACCATCTTTCAAAATTAATAACATCATTATCCTCCTTAGCCAACAGTTATTTGTTTAAAGATAAATTCATGACCAAAGCAGATTCAGCTAACTCAGCTTCACTATTTTCCCTGTAATAGAAAATGCAAATTTTAAATGGCATTACTGACATTATTAACTGGCAGAAGAGAGACACTATTCCACTGGATGTACTACTAGTGCACCTCACTGTAGAAACCCTGACCAAAAAAGAAATTAAAACCAGCTCAAAGATAAGAAACCAGAGACCAGCAAACAGTTTATACCACTTAGTGCTAGACTTATGTTACACTTACTAATTAGTCAAATATTTTAAAAATTAAAAAAAAAAAAAAAAAAAACTAGCTGGGCAGTGGTGACACACACCTTTAATCCCAGTGCTCAGGAAGCAGAGGCTGGTGAATCTCTGAGTCCAAGGCCAGCCTGGTCTACAGAGTAAATTCCAGGGCAGTCTGGGATACACAGAGAAAAGCTGTCGGGGGGGGGGGGGGGGGGGGAGGAGAGGGGAACCACCACCACCATCACCACAACAACAAAAACCCAATCATGTGTCAACCACTGAATAACTTCTCTAACAGGCAGAACTTGATGTGATTTAAACATGAAGAGACCTTTTCCCCCTTACAACTTTATTCTTTCCCTTCTTTCCACTTCCAATATATTGATTTTTAGAGACCAAGTTAAACTACTGCTTCCTGGAAAACCCTTCCCTCAGCCATATAGGTAAAACCAGCCTCTGTCCACATTCCCTATGGTTAGATTTTTGTTACAGCCTGGTGCCTCTCCAAAGACTCATGTACTGAAGGCTTGGCCTCAAACGGTACTCAGAGGTCAAGTCCAGAAGAAATGAATAATGAAAGTTCTGCCTTAAACCAATGGATTAATCTAGAGATTAATCTAGAGTCAAACTTTTATAAACTTCTGAAAGGTAATGGTATTGTGAAAGGTAAGGCCGAATGAAGGAAAGCCATCAAAGAGGGTGTCTTGCCTGGTCCCAATCAGCCTCTTTCTGCTCCCCAGGCACCATGAGGTGGGCATGAGATGAGTTGTTATCTGACGTTGTTCCTCATAACTTTACAAACAAGGGACCCAAGTGACAATCGATTAAAACTTCTGAAATTGCGAACCAACATAAATTGTTCCTTCTCTTAAGTTATTTTCTAATGCCTTTGTCATGATGAAAAGTCTAACAGAAGCACTTTTAATTGATCTTTAATATGTTTATCTCCTCAGATAAAAATTCTACACACAAATCATCTATTTGCTGTAAGCTACTAACCAGGCGCTTAACACACAGTAGGAAGACTTTAAATATTGAAAATTTCCGTTATAAAGCCAGGCTCTTAGAGCAAAAGCCAAGAGGAAAAAGAAAGTCACTTTCTCTGGAGGATGCAACATTTGAGAATGGCCTTAAGTACTTCTACATACAGACATAAAGGATAAAAGTAGTTGAAACAAAAGAAGCTCATACAATGCTCATATGAAAAGAACAATTATCATTGCTTTGTAGATGGGGGAGGTCAGAACCAGGGACCAAGTGGTGCAGAAGACTTCTCTTGAGGATTTCATACCAACTGCCCTTCCGGAAAATGCCCATCTCATTTTCTGTCCTCTCTTCCTTTATCCCTCTCTTCATCTTCCTTTCTCTGCTTAAATCTGAATTAAAACATTTTCTTAATAAACTTTAACATTATTTTTAAAGTGTTTTTTGTTGCAAGTATTATGATAACAATTTTAACTGCACTAATGTCATTATTTATAAAAGATATCCTGAGAGATGTCACCATCTCAGAGATGAAAACCTGGGCCACAGAGAGTTGAATAACTCTTCAAAGTCAGTAAGTTAGAGAGTACAAAGTGCTAATCAACATAAGACAGGAAAAGAGTGAGTTTACTCAAAAGATTCTTAGCATCAGTAAAATTTTGTTGCACTTACTCAAGTAGGTGCTAAGGTTGTACCAAGGAATAGGACAGTCCTTTTGGTATATAAACAAATGTATTTAAAACTTGTGGTCCTTGCACTATGGTAGAAATAAACTAATTTAATGAGAGAAGCTAACAGGGGAAGGGAACCTAGGTAGAATGGAACAGGTGGTGATAAAGAAGAGTCTTCAAAAACAGCATATGAGATGAGATCTGAAGAGCGAGGAAACAGTCATACAAAAGACGTCCCAGATGGAAAGACAAGGGAGATGTGTACTCCTAAGTAAAGGAGCCAATGTAATATTTTAAGGTGGTTAAGTAGGGAAGAAAAAAAAAAAAAAACAAGAAAATAAGAAAGAAACCAGATGATGTAAAATCATTCCCTCATACAAGATCTCTGTTAAAGAGTTTGAACTCTGTTTGGCGGAGATAGTATAGATGTTTTAAAAGTGGGCAAACCCACGTCATTTGCTAACAATAATAAAAGTTAAATTTGGCGCTTTGTACCTGCTAAGCAAGTACTTGATTACTGAGTTCCATTTCCCACAAACACACTTTAAGCATATTACTTGGGTTGCTATATTAAGACTAGACTGAGTTAGAAAAATAAAAATTGCGATTGTGGAAGACTCAGAAATGGGCCACTGCTGGAGTGCAGCTAAAAGATGATGGTAAGGGGCTGGAGAGATGGCTCAGTGGTTAAGAGCACCGTTTGGTCTTCCAAAGGAACCAGGTTCAAATCCCAGCACCCACATGGCAGCTCACAATTGTCTGTAACTCCAATTCCAGGTGATTTGACACCCTCACACCAATGGCCATAAAATAAAATTCAAAAAAAAAAGGATGATGGTAAGAAGTGGATGTAAAGAATAAAGAAGGGGTTTAAACTGGGTGATGTGTAGGTTTTAACATCTACTTGGCTGGAAGGTCAAGGCTTTTAAAGTGAATAAACTCTGCTCTTACAATCTTTCTGGCCCCTTTTCCACAACTGTGAGGAATAGGAGGAAGCAAAAGGAAGAGAGAAAATGATGGAAATATAATAATTTTTAAAGGACTTCATTGTATCGACACTCCTTCATTTAGTAGTAAACAAGTTCACAGTTAAGTGTTTAGTTTATTCAAGGCCTCTCTTTCTCAGTGTAGGCAGCATGTAGATTCTAAAGTCAGATTGTCTGGATATGTGCTCTTTCTAATGCTCTTTCCAAAGGTACAAGCAATTCCTCTGTGATGAAGCATAGATATTAAAGGTTTGCTTTAAAGCGGAGCAAAACTTAAGTTTCTAAATTTAAATTGGAGAATTTAATATTTATAATTATGTGAAAAGAAACAGTTAAGTATTGTTGCTTCTTAAATACTGGATCACAATTTGTTCTTGGAAATAACAATCAAAGAGCAAAGAATTCCCTCCACAAATGCCCCAAACAGATTGACAACTTCACTGTACATCCCAATGTCACAGCCTTAGTCTACTATCATTAAGGGTTTATTATTTATATGAACATCTATAGTTGAGGAAAATAAATTTTCAAGATTTTTTATTTATTGAAATTCATTTCAGTACTTCTAAAATATGTTATAGATGACTATAAAAGCATAACACAGTATAGTTAAAATATAAACAACTGTACATGTAAAATAAGAAAAGTACCTCCCCCTGGGGGGTGCAGCCTTGCCAGGCCACAGTGGAAGACAATGCAACCAGTCCTGCTAAGAACTGATAGGCTAGGGTCAGATAGAAAAGAAGGTTCTCCCCTATCAGTGGAGGAGGGAAGGGGCATAGGGGCAGAAGAGGGGGGGGGGGTTTGGGAGGAGATAAGGGAGGGGGCTACAGTCTGGATACAAAGTGAATAAATTGTAATAAAAAAATAACAAATAGATAGACAGACAGACAGATAGATAGACAGATAAAGCCTAATAAAATGAGAAAAGTAGCAATTGCTACATATTTGGTATGTATCTGCAGTGTCATCATCCTTGTAAATGCAAATACTAAAATAACTCAAGTCTGTGCATTTAGTAGAATGTGAAATGCAAATTCTAGCGGTTAATACAATTAATAACACCACCAAAAATGACTGCAAGCACAGTCCACTGCTAGAGAAAAATGAAACAGGAGTGAAGTTCTAGAGCTTTGGATCCCGTATCTCTGCATCCAGATAAGAAATGGCTTGCTCAAAACAGATACTAAGACTCATAACCAAACCTTCGGCAGAAGGGGAGTAGGTATGACAGGGAAAGGATAGGAGCCCCACAAGGACCAAATATATCTGGGCACAGGGGTTTTTTCTGTAACTGTTTCTCCAACCAAGGACCATGTATGGATATAACCCAGAACCTTTACTCGGACAAAGCTCATGGTAGCTCAATAACCAATTGGTTTCCCATAGTAAGGGGAACAGGGCCTATCTCTGACAGGAACTCAATGACAGGCTCTTTGACTCCCCAACCCCCAAGAGAGGAGCAGTTCTGCTAGGCCACAGAGGAGGACTTCACAGCCAGCCTTCAACATACCTGATAAAACAGGACAGGGTCAGATGAAAGGGGAGGAGGTCCTCCCCAATCTGTGGACTTGGAAAGGGGTAGGGAGAAGCTGAGGGCGGAAGGGTGGGATTGGGAGAAAATGAGAGAGTGGGATACAGCTGGGATACAGAGTTAATAAAATGTAACTAATGATAATAAGCAATAAAAAAAATGTAAAAAAAAAAAAATGGCTTGCCTTGAGAAGAAAAGGAATCTATAGCTAGTAAAAGAAAGTAGCTTTTACTGTAGACACAGGAAACTACTGGTTTTAACCCACATGAACTATTTATGGAACCAACTGTTCTGAATAAGGGAATTAAAAAAGTAAACTTTTCCAGGTTGAAAACGAAAACTTAGTTCTGAAAGAATATTGATAACAAGAGTACCTAACGTTTTATAAACATTAGGTGCCACTGATAGCTTTATCACAAGATGCTTTCAAACAGAACTAACTCATAGTGTTCTATCACATTACTTAGAAATCTATCAGAGACTAAGAACTTAAATGTCAAAAGTATGATATGGTTCAAACAGCTCCTCAATGCAATAGAATAGATCAGAATCCTGGAAGTTTCAACTAATTTCCAAGAAAAGAAGTGTCTCTGATGTGTCTTCTTCCTTAGTTCAAACGTTTGAGCGCAGCATTTAGGTGGACTCCTCTGAGGGATGGTCAGTAAGAAGCGATTACATATTATAACAGGAAGCTGCTTCTTCAGGTACAAGCTGGCCATACACTGCACAGAGCATAAAGTGCCTGAGAATAACTCTCATTGTCAGATCTATGTGCTTCCTCCCATGTCCCCTATGTTTTTGAGACAAGGCCTCCTCCCTCTTGGGCTGACCGTAAACTGGCCATAAAAACAAGGATGGTCTTAAGCCTCTGATCTCCATTCTGGGACAAACCCATAGGCCATCATGCCTGACTGCATGCTTTTATGACCAGTTTACAATGACCCTGATGTCAAAAAGCAAAAAGGCAAGTAACTGTCATAATTTAATACAAATTTGAAATGTTTATTTTCTTTGCATATGATTTAATAATAGCCTCATATATACATTCTAAAAAATATTATAGTACATTTAAATGTTTTAACCCAATTAGGAATTTTCTGTTTCATCTGGTCAGTTTCAATTGCTTAACTTTTCCATAGAACAGTCAAGTATTTACGAAAATGTAGTCACTTGGCCACAATTTTTTTAATTACATTGCTTTAGTAACTTTAGATCAAATTTCCTGACGCATATTTCGGAGGAGCACCCAGTAATTGATTAGCAAAGATATACCTTGAGAAAAATAGTGTACTTGCACCTAATTAGAACCGTGTATTTTTGTCCTTTCAAAAATAATCAAGAAAAAGGCATGTCTAATGTTTTCTCTCCTAACTGTTCCCATGTATTTAATCTAATGGCTAAAATGAGAACAGACAATAAACTTAAAAATTATACTGCTCATTGATAGCTTATTTAGCTCCCTGCTTATAAAAGCAGATTAACCACATATTGAAGACATATTAGTAGCATAGATTTTTGGGCAGAGATTTCAGATATTATGGACAATTGTAAATATTACACATGGACCACAAAACACAATTTCTGAGTAACTTGATATTTCTAGTATTTGGCACATGCAAATCTTAACATGTTAAGATTTGAACATGTTTATCATTTTAAATGTTTTTAAAATTATAAATTATTTCAAACTAAGATGATAACTATTACCCAGAATTGTCAGAGAACAGTTTATTAAAACACAGATAAACATATGGCTATAGAGTATTCTTAGAAAAGTTAAAAACCGCACTGACAGGGGCTGGGAAGACAGCTCAGCAAGTACAGTGCCTGTTGTATTGGTGTGAGGACTTGAGTGTGGATCCCCAGAGCCGACTGCAGCCGACTGCAGGCCATGGCTATAATCCCAGCAGTCCCACGGCAAGACAAGATGCAGAGATAAAAGAATTCCCAGATGCTCTGGATAGTTAGCCTAGCAAGTGCAGCAGTGAAAACACAGGAGACGGTCTCAAACAGGGCAGAAGGAAAGGAACAAGAATTTATTTTGTCCTCTTCCCTCCACACAAGTAGTATCACCTGCATGTCCAAATGTGAGTGCATGCACATACAGGTATCACACACAGACACAAATTAAGTAACTTTAAGGCTGAAGTGTACTTTCCACAAACGCTGCTGTTGGTACAATTGGAAAGGCTCTTGTTGGAACAGAATACAAGTTGTCTCAATGCAGTAATTTAAAGTAATACTCCAAATACACAGACAGTACACTTTGTTATATTTGTGGTTCACTATTTCTGACTAGGGAAAAATAATCAGTTACCTCTTTTATTGTGAGAGGAAATCTTTGAACTAATTTAAGAAGGTTCACACTAAATTCCAACATGGATATTGAAAGGTTGGGTGAGTCAGCCAACAGATACCAAACTTAGTTCAAGCTAAACCAACCAAACCAGAAGAAACAGCTTAACAGGTGAAAAAAGTCAAACACTATCTTTACTGTGTGCATGCTTAGTAACCTTGATTCCTAAGGAGACTTAAAAAGACTGTGAAGGAGAAAGGTACAGTCCAGGTTTGGAAGTTCAGTCACTACAGCAGGGTTCAGACAGTAGAAGAATCAGGTAGCTGTTTGTTTGTTATTAAAAATTAGGTCTTTCTATACTAGCCAACCTGACTTTGAACTCCTGGGTTCAAAAGATCCTCATGTCTCACTTCCCACCTGAGTACTAGGACTCCAGTTATGCAATCTGTGTGCCATAAAAATGTTATTTGTTTCCCTTTCCTTACCCAAACTAATCAGTATCTTTACTCTTCAAAAAAAGTGTTCACTCTATCCTCAAATATGTATCTATTACAATAGGACAAAAATACTGATGGAAGCACAATGAAAAATAAGTCACAGAAAGTCTGTGTTGATGTAAAGTCTCTCATGATAACACCTCTACTACCCACAAAAGTTGGCAGCAATCCTCTTGAAATGCTATCCCACTAGTGCAACAAATGCCAGAAAATAAACATCAAGTAAGAATGTAAATTCTTTCATATATTTAGCCCAAATGCTATGACCTGTGGGTCCAAAAACTTTGTAATGCTCAATAATTTTAAGTTGAAGACTTCTTCCAGTTTTACCTCCATAGAAAGGAAACCCAGATACTGTCTTTAATTAAACTCTTAGCCAGCACTGGTGACCTGAAACTCTTTAGTGTTTGCGCTAATCTTCCTTTTTGGACAATTTACATTTTGTTAGTGTAGCTCTCTCATATGCCCTTGGTATTCCACATTTACTTTTTACTTTTATGTACACAATTCAGCTATTTTCAGAACTCACAAAGTTCTCAAGTCACCATCACTAAATCACAATCTCACTCCAAAAAGAACTCCCTCCCCTAAACAGGCAAAGTACTTGACTAGATATGCCCCCAACATAAATATACAAATGTCCAACAAACCCCATGTTCTTCCTATAATAGGCCATTAAAAAAAATGCAAACCAAAATACTATGGAAATACCACTTTAGGCCCAATGGGATGGCAAATCAATTGCAAAGATTTTCTTTATGTATACCAGTGTTTGCCTGTGTGTATATACACACACCACGTGTGTGCCTGGTACCTGAGGAGACAAGAAACAGGCAGCAGATATCCTTTCTGGAAATAGACTGACAGGCGATTGTGAGCGGCCATGTGAGTGTTAAAAAATCAAATCTGAGTCCTCTGCAAGAGCATCAGTTGCTTCTATCAATAAGTCCTCTCTCCAGAGCTAGCTACTATTTTTCAAAACACACACACACCAAAAAAAAAAAAAAAAAAACAAGTATAGGTGAAATGTAGAAATGCTGAGACTTAACAGTATAAAAAGTTCAATGAAGCAGAGAAGACAGACACATACGTAAAGGTTTAAAACTTATTTTTGGTAGCAAAAGTTGCTACTATTTCACATATGAAAACTCTAAAACTGAAACGTGAAAGTCAAGTCACTCAAGGATAGAAGAACATTACATAACTTGTTAATGGTGACAAGAACAATGGCCCAACTCCACAGACAACAGCACTTGTGGGGATGTAAACTTACGCAGTCACTATAAAAGTCATGTGGAAGCCCCTCAAAGAAGCAAAATGAGAACAGCCATATTGATCCTTGACAGATGTGTCAGGATCCTGGGCAAATAAATGAAGGACTCTAAGTCAGCATACCAGAAATACTGGAACATCCATGTTTACTGCTGTACTATTCAGAAGCTACAGTTCAGCCTAGATGACCATCAGCATATGGACAGCATGAATGAATAAAAAGAGTGCACTACATATAAATCATAGACTTTTATTCAGCTGTAAAGTAGAATGAAATAGTATGCTTTGAGTTATGACATGTACATATGTTAGTACATAAACTACATTCATTTTGCAAATATCCTTTCCATTTTCTTCCATTCCATATAAAAATGAACATTTGAAATTAAAATTAGCATTAAACAGGAGTATCCTTAAAATATGTACTATGTTTCTGATACTTTAGTGACCCCCGTGTATGTACACGTGTTCTATTATCAAGATAATACAATGAACAAGAAATGCACGTTCTTAAAATTCCCTTTTTACAATATGATGGATAAAGGGAAACAAGATTTAATTCAAAATAAATGACCTGAGATTTAAATTATATGATGATGATAATAAGTAACATAGAAAACATACTTCTTTCAAGATAAATTTTCATCACATAAATACAGGCATATAACTCTAAGTGCTTTTGATAATAATATGTACAAGACTATTTTCAATACCAATAACAAAGTCTGAATATAATATAAATCTATAGCAACTTGCTTTGGAAACTGAGTTCTCATAAAAATTCAGAAGCCTCACTATTGCATAATTAACTATATTATTTTAAGTGTGATGCTCATGCTACTTTTCCTCCATGGTGATTATAAGACTTTCTATAATAAAAATAGAAGACAAAGGATTTTTTTTATTATCATTTGCTATAGTAACTATCTGACACCAATATGCCCACAAAAATTATGACATTAAATTGATGAAAATGTGTCAAAAAGATTTCAATTCATGTAAAATAAAGCTGGGGTTAGAAATATATATATTTTTTTCTAAATATTTCAAGATTGCTAGTGGTTCCACTTTAGATTTATTAATCTTAACAAAAAATAGAAAGATAATTATACAAATGAATGCTGTGAAGGTACATATTCAAGAGGTCCAGCAGGCATATAAAATGTTCTAGTACTTATTTTTAAAATCTATAAAAATAAAAGTCCATCTCACTCTCTTTTAAGGTATTTTCTCTCTACAGGACAAAGTGTTTTATTTATTACCTTATTTCACATTTAATTTTCTAAAACTACTTACTATGGAACGGAGTCCTAAGAAACAAATAACTGGCAAGGGAAAATATGTTACTATTTAATATTCCCATAGCAGACAGCATAAAAACACTTTAAACTGTATCAGTCAAGTAGAAAGAACTCATGGCCCTACTGACTGCTATCAATGAAAGGGAAATTTAATACTTATAAGAGACTTATTTTCACAATTTCTTGCCGTCTTCATAAGGCCATCCTGGACTTCTTCTGCAGTACATTTTATGCCCAACTACCAAAACATTAAGTCTGGTCTGCATCTCCACCAAGCAGAAGTTACTAAATGCCACATTATCCTTCCAGAAAGGACACACCTTATGGTCCTTCGCACAATGTTTGTTCTGGAAGAAAAACTGTTCTCTGAATGCCTGTAGTCATTTCAGGAGCTTCTTCTGGGGTTTGATCAGATCAGTTTGTTTGTTTGTTTGTTTGTTTGTTTGTTTTTTTAACTTACCCATACAACTCCCTGCTTTTAAGTGTTATGGCTTCAATTATTCAAGATTTGTAAACATTTGACATTTTTAATACCAAGTTTCTATGAAATTTATCATAATCAATGCACTGAATAGTTGTAGTAGAAACAAGGGGAGAATATCCTTGTCTTACTCTACACTGCATACAACATTTCTGGACACTGCAGGTTAAAAGTGTGCTGGCATTTTTTTAAATCCAATTTTTGTATTGTTGGTCCAAATATAATTTGTTTTTCTCTCTCATAGGACTTTCCCAGCATTATTCTTTTGCAAAGTACCTTCTTTTCCTTCATCTTTTCCCATCAATGTCCATATTCAGAATTATTTTTCCAATTGGCCTCCCTCTACCCCCATGCATTAGCTGTAAACTAGATGTAAAGCTTGGTGTCCGTCCAAAAATCTTATGATCAAAATACATACTTAGCAAATTGTTTGGCTAAATCTTTCATGTATGATGAAAGATTATTACCACAATTCATTAGCAAATTATAGACTTTGAAATGTAGGCAGACAAATATTTGGCCCTGTATCAATCAATTTGGACCAGCTGGGTAGAAATTCACACAATCCCAGGAAACTTGGGAAGTAGAGTGCTCTTTCATTTTTCATTCACTTGAAACATTAAAGAAAAATTATCATTCTATAAAAATGTCCTCTTTTCAAGAATTTAGCTGAGTGATTTTAGAATGAGTTTTATTTTCAGTCAATTACTGGTTTAGAGACTTAGAGACCAATAAACTGAACCATTTCTCCTGCAAAATATTGTGGAAGAATAATAACTAATCTACAGACTACTCTCAATACTCAACCATTATCACCCACTTTTAAAAGTTAAATATTTAATAAAGGTTGTAATGCCCTTAAGTAGAAACAGAATACTTGTCTATCCACCAAATGGGCACGGAAAGTGGTTTTACAGTTATTCACAATAAACAATGTCATTCCATTCTTCCTCTGGGGTTCTCTAGCCTGATTGAGTGACCTTGCACAAAGAAGATTCTGATTGATTCTACGTCTGTCTGTTTTGGTTAAGCTACAAGGCCACATACAGGGACAGCTGCACTTTAGGAGCAACTTAAAACACATTTCGTCCTAGCACCATCTAATCCAGTGCTTGGTACAAGATGCATGGAAAAGTCAGTGTCAGAATTACACAATGACGGCTTTGCAGCGAACAGATGCTTTTGCCTTGCAGCTGTAAAACCCCAGGACAATCCAGTGCTGTACTGTCTGGTCACGCAATGACCACAAAGCAGGAATACATTTTGTCATTTATACACTGTTTGCTGTAAGCTTTTAAAGTCTCCCCCCACCCCCTAAAAAGGGGGCGGGTGCATATTGAGGGTAATAAAATTCCAAACTAAGCAGATTTTTTCTCAAAGTATATTCAGACTGATGTTTGGAAATGAATAATTCTTTGACTACATACAGCTGAGTCATATTAAGTGAAAGAAAAATATCATAGCCTGATGTTTTAGGAGGTTTTGTCCAAATAATTGTTGGTTTCTTAAGATGTATATGGAAATTATTTTCTACAAGTAGAACTTACCTTAATATACCTAGTCATAGTCATAAACATAGGTAGTTTATGAACATTTTATATTTATTTACCCATCCTTTAATCCTTGGTGGCTTTTATTTGGCTCTTTGTTTTTACAGAAGGAAGAGCAAAGAATGGGATATTATTGCATGGCTGGAGCAGACTTAAATGTTAAAAGATTTCTCATCTTGAGTAGTGTGGTGCTACAGAAGTTGATGATGAAATTTGCGGCCTTTCACAAGGAGGTGATATTCAGAAATCGAAGGGTAATGGATTAATGCTGAAATAAATTCTTCCTGTATTTATTTATCAATCACTGTCTCTGCTGTGGCTGAGAACTGGCCCTTAAGCAAATGACTACACAGTCACATCAAACCACTTCTGCTAACTAAGGTTCTGGCTCTAACACCAGTTCCACTTTATCTACAATTTAAAAAAAAAAAAAATCCAGGACCTTTTCCTTTATTTATTTTAATTTTGTTCCTTTTCTTTCCTAATCCATTTTTTTAACTATTTTCTCCCTAAGGATACCAATTCATTAACACCTATTTGTTTACAAATTTCACTGGCTGCTTGTTAGTTGAAGGTTTGGAGGAATTCCTTTTTACCGTGTATAATTTCAATACAAAAATCCCAAAGAAATGACCACAATAATAAAGTTCATTTCAAGTACCAAAGAGGGTGTGCTATCCTCTTCAATTGAAAGTCTGAGAAATAAAATTTTTGTGATTCTGAAAAGTAAAACAATTTCTGTGGTTAGTTTTACATTTTTATATTTTATTTTCTAAGCATATTACTAAAACACAAACATAAACAGCATACTTACTAGTATATTGTGTCTATTCAAACATCAATTCCAGCATTATGAAAGCATTACAAACTTAAAGACTATGAACCATTTACAATTATACCCTTGATATGATTTTGTCTGTTTGTAGCTATTATTAGAAAATTCAAATAAAGTCAGTACTAAGGAGTTAACAAAGATAATCCATGCCATTAAAATATACCAGAGGAAAATGACTGAAATGTGTAAGTTTAGAGGTGTTTAGAGGCTATCTCATCAGAAGCAAAAACAAAGGGCACGTATTTTTAAATGTGTCAATATATAGATTACCTACATACTTTGTCATAAGAAAATATAGCATTCCAAATTACAGTATTATAGATGAATACCTTGAAAGTTAAGGCATAACTATAATTTTTTTTAAAAAAAGCTACATTTGTTAAATATTTCATGACTACTGAATAGGCAGAATTATACTAACAAAACTGTGAATATATTTTGTTTGAAAATACAGTTCGGCTAAGGTTATTAATCATGTGGCATTGATTCATACTCAATACACCTTTACTTCATTATATATGTTATGCAACTGTAGAAATTTGTTAAAACACTTAAGTAAATAGTTCCTTTTTAAGCACATTTTATCATTTCGGTTCACTACAATGGCAATGTACTTTTAAAGTATATGTTTTACTCACAAATACATAAATAAATCACAAACCAAAAGCTAACAGATGTGTGACTTCTAATTAGTTATAATAATCTCTGCTTCAATGCCATTAGAATGAGCCTTTCTTTTCTTTTGAAAACTAAAAAAGCTTTCCTTTGAATTTTAAACTGTCAGGGTGCTTCAAAGTCAATGTACAAAATCTGCTTTGATTAAAATTTTAGACATCTACAGTGATAACTTTATGAAAGGAAAATATTAAATTATAATTATCCTAAACAGACACAGTCTTGTGAAACTAACCCTGCATTCATGTTAAAACACAAAGAGCTGAATGTACTGAATGTGATTCATCCTCGGACACAAAGCTTCACCACAGTCGACTCAGTCAACTGTTGCTCTTGCGTTTATACTCATGGTGCTTAAATAGCGCACTTTAAAACAAAAAAACCTCCAATTGGCTTTTCATACATCCACCCTCCCCAAAAATAACGCACTTGAAAAACTCAAATGATATGAAAGGCTTCAAGGCCTCTTTTCTCCCTTTCATACCCTTTTTTTTATTTCTGTTTGCAGTAATCTGCCTTTCTCTTTCTCTTTCTCATTGCTACAGAGCAGGCGAGGAGGCTCAGAGCTTTGAAAAGGGGGCTCTGTATGTAATGGGTCCACTAGAATTAATTTACTTGCAGCAAATCCATTGAGCACAGAGGTTCCCCCCCCTTCTCAAATCATCTGGAGTCGAGCGCAGCCCCAGCCTTTGTAATTCTCGTAAAGCTCTTAAAGTGCACAGTAGGTGTTCATGAGGACCATCTGGTCAAAAGCAAAACAAGCTGCTGCTTTTGCCTTTGAATGGAATGAAGCAAGTGTGAATTAGTCTCTTCAATTAGCACTATTACAACCTGTCAAGTGCATATTGTAAAACAGGATTATTACAGTATTGGTCACCAGCGCAATTATTTACTCTCTGCCTTTTCTTGCATAGAAAAATGTCTTAGGTTTATTACTTTCTGATAACTGAATGCAATTTCTCTTCACTTAGGCATTTCAAAACTATCAACACACAAACCACAGATTATAAATATAATATAGGCTAAGCTGTTAGGATACAAGTATCTTAAGTAACAAAGGGCTAAAACATTACCTTTCATTTCTAAGAAAGTTTCATTTTTATTTGTGAAACAGATAAATATATTTGTTATTAAATAATGTCCAAATTAATGTAATATATTTCTAGAATAAGAAAACTATTATCATTTCCAAATAGCTACACCATAAATATTACTTAAATTTATTCCTAAGGGATACAACAGAAACACAGAAAATTCCAATAAGATAATCTGATCATTAGAAGCAGTACCATTCAACAAGCCTGTTTTAAAATGCAATCTGAAATCAGTAACATATATACATCATAGTCTCCTATTTTGGAAGCTGAATAATGTCTTGAATTCATGCCTGGTTGATAAAATCACAATCTTTCATTCTTACTAAGATGTCATTTTTATTTTAGGTTTTTGGTAAAGATGATATATGCTAATTAAAGCTGTTCATTCTAATTGAGCTAATATATGCCATTTATCTTGCAGTAAAAACAAACCACTTAAACTTTTAATTAAGTAAGCACACAACTTAATTTACCCTCTTGCATATGAACATTCTCAGCTACCTCACTTTCTTCAATTCTTTGCCACAAGCCCCACCACCCCATATTGGAAAACAAACAACCCCCCCCCCAAAAAAGGCGCCTAATACCTCAAAACATTTAAAGAAAGGATACAACAGTTAAGTTATAATCTACTTACTACTAGAAAATTGCCCACTAAATATAATTTGTGAAGCACTAAACATTTCAAAACAGTTACTGGCCACCAGCCTTAAACAGCAGTCCAAAACACACATTATTAGTCAAAATTAGAAAGCACCAAGGACAGACCAAACACGCACAAAAATAGCACACGGTTTAAATTTTACAATCAAAATTAACATCGTGATTTCACAATTATTTTTAAGAACTGGTATGATTTACTTAAATTACTTCCTTGATGCCAATTCTACCTCAATTGGCTTCCCACTTAATCATCAGTTTGTATAACATGGTGCGAGTAGTGAAATGTGCTACTTGCTCCCTGTGAGATATGGCTTTGTAAGCTGTCAATTTTCCCCTTTCATTCCCATTAAGAACTAAATCAACATTAGTAAGAATAGTGAAAATTCTGGGGTAAAGTGAAACTTGGAAGAGGATTTAAATAATTCTAAAAGCTATTCATCACATTTCTCTCTCATTGTAATCGATAAGTAATACTCCATGATTCTGCATTAAAAATACTTATATTTCTTATCTTTGTTATTTCAGGTCAGGTGTCTGTTTCTTAAGTTTATATGGCAGCTCCAAAAAAAAAAAGGAGATATTTGCCTAACAGAGGCTTTCGCAATAATAAGGGAGACAACAAAGAATCAGTTTCCAAGGAAAAGCTGGCTTGATTTCAGGGACTGTATATCCTTTTCCACACCTGGGCTTAGGATTTGCAGAGGCAAATCAGTCTTTCTTCTCTGTGTTAGTCCACCCCAAGCGTATTTGAAACCAAAGATTTTTAAATTATTAGAATCCTTACAATTAATTGTTTAAAACTGAATTCTCAAAAGTAGAGAACTGATTAAAATAAGATAGGCTTATTTAAGTATTGAAGGAATTTTGATATTTTAAAATGTGATTAGTATTAATTTAGGGTGCAAATTGAAGAAAGTTGGGGCTGTCACAGTATTATTACAATATTATTACTTGATAATTTTACGAGGTATTGTGTGATCATTAAAGAATAAAAATTTTACTTTTGATAACCACTTGAAACTCTCTTCTTCTAGCCATCTCTAGAGGTTACTGCCATGTCCTTACATAAAACATGTAACTGGAAAAATTTGTAAAGGCTTAAAACATGAACAGAATGAAAACCAAAAGCACTCAGCTGGAACGCAAAGGAAAAGAGTCACAGCCAGGATGAGCAAACACTTGTACACCATCAGTTTATCATCACCAATGCGCTAGACCACGTTACTTAGGAATTCTTTTTTGAAATCCTAACTGCATCTTAGCACTATTCTCCAAATCGGTATTTTCAATGATTTATTTTGTTCAATTAATAGTTAGAATCGGTGCCCATGTCAGTCTTAATCATTTAATAGTTTTCTGCGTGAAAAATACTTTAAACACTTTCTTTTAGAAATTCAAGACTTTCAAAACATTAAGAGCGCTTTTACCTAGGAAATAAAAATAATTTCCTTTATTGGAAAAATGATCAGATGCTTTTAATTGATTCCTTTAAACTGTCTTCTGTGTGCGCGTGCATGTGTGTGTGAATATACATAATATATACATACATAACTAGCGGTCACAATTTCTTTCTGGGCTTACTGTTGAATGAAGATTTCTGAAATTGGTGACAGGTTAATTTGCAATTGAGGATGCAGGACATGAACAGGCGTCCACATTAAAAACAAAAGTAGTATATTAACACTGAGCTACAAATTGTTTCAAGTACTTAGTGCATCTAAACTGACTTACAGTAGCTTAGCAAGAAATAAGGCACTGTGAGTTGTATGGCTGTCCACAGGGAGCACCTTTCCTTCCTGGAACTAGCCTCAGCACAGGATCCCATAGGTCCACGGAAGCGCCAGGGAGCTATGCCCAGCCAGTTGTTCCACAACCTTTCTCAAAGTTACACAAAATAAAGCAACCTGCGTCGAACTGTCTACTCACAGAAAAGCAATTTTCATTAAATACAATATTTTTTCTTAATAACCAGCATTTCAAAATATTATTTTAAATTAAAAAAAGGAAAAAAAACTATTATTAGGAAATACATAAGAATATCTGTCATTAAAAAAAAAAAGTTTCTGGAGCATTTTTAAAAAGGCATTTAGAACATGGTAAGAAAAGGATTTCAATGTTTTCAAGTCCTTGACACTTAAAATATATTTGATAATCTAAATAATATAGCCGAGAACAGTTTCAGCCAACTGTGGCACGCAATGGCACATTTACAGAATTTTAAGTATTTCTTTTAATAATTAATGTAGTCATTTTGAATCATTCTGCATAGGATATCAGGTGTGAGCAGATTGCATTAACATTGCTTAAACATTTCAACTTGTCAGTATGGCCAACTCGATTTCGGAAATATTTGCAGTATTTTCCCATCGAAACAGTAATAAAGGCAAAATAAATATATGCCACTACTTTATAATCACCGAACATTAATGAATATTTTATGTCTTTTTAAATCTCCCTGTTTAATTTAAAAGGGTGAAATTAAGTCTCCTCGCTGCAATATGCCAATTATCTGTAAATCAAACAATAACTTGGCCATTATGCTCCTTTTTGTTAATATAAGAGAAGCTAATTTGAAAACACCGAGTGGCATTTTTAGACTATCAGCTTAATAGTCCTTTCTGCCCTCTTGTGGGAGAAAGTTGAAACACACTCAAATTAGTTAAACTAGCAATGCAAGGGGGTTTGGGATTGGGAGAAACTACACACAAAATTTTAGCTATAAAAATTTCATGCAGAAACACAGTCCTATATTTATCTATAATGCACTATATTCCTTTTCAAATAAAAAATAAACCAAGAGAATAAAATTTAGCTCCTATTATCTTGCTTTGTTGCTTAGCGGACGGATTATGAAACTAAATTCCCTAGTTTAATTAAATGTTCACATACGTAATTTAAATTTTGTCTTCAAATATTTTATAATAAATCTTGCAGAGCCATGACTTTGCAAAAAATTAAAAATTTAAATTTAGAGCAGAAATACCCACTATAAAAGTTAAAAATGAAATGGCAATGTACAAGCATAAAATTCTAGAAAATTCAAATAAATAAATGGATGAATTTGGAAGAAATTTCTCTGAATTTAGAAGAATTCAGAGAAAAGGCTGAATGTCAATATTTAGTTATATAACAGCTATTCACATTATCAATGAAGAAAATAAACTTAGAAAAGTGAGTTCTTTATGACAAATTCAAAGGATAAAAATTCACTAATCAAACACGTAAAATAATTAGTAGTCATTACATAAAATGAAAAAAATTACTTGTTCTTTCAAGATGTTACTAATTATTTTAAAAAATGTGGTCTTAAAATTGTGTGTAGTAATCCAAGATTTAGCATGATCTAGTCTCTTAAAAAATCAGTAATAAAAATATAAGTAACTTTTATAAATTGTGAAAATTAATATGAAACAGTCACTATTTTATTGTTTCTAAGCATGGAAGTCCTGTCAAAGCCTCTAATATTCCTCACCCCTTCGCAGAGAAATCCTGGCCTTTGGATGGGTGGGGCCAAGAACATTCCAAGAAGGTACCTTTTCTCTTCTCTCATAGGAGAAGTACTTTTCAGAGACAGTGGTCCTCCTTGGCCACACAGAAGAACACATAGACAGTATTCAGACAGTCTGAGCTAAATGACAGTCTCCAACACCTTATGAATACTGCCCAAAGCTAGGACTGAGCTGCTTAAGAAAAGCCTCTTCAAACTCCTGTTTAAAACAGAAGCACACACAATATAAACACATGACACATTTGAGAGTGACCTTTCAAGTAAAACAGTAACACTCCACAATGAATGTTGCCAACAATTCCCAGGAAAGTATTTTAAATAATTACTATAAAACCATGAAATATTTTGTACAATAATAGATTGTTCATAAGCAAGGTTTTAAGCAAAGTGTTTTAAGAATTATCAAGAGCTCCCACTTACAACATTTGTATTTTTAGGTCAAGTCATTTAGTGTATCTACAGTAATCATTAATACTCCAGTTAATTAAAAATAAAGAACCCAATAATGAAACATAAAGAGTTTCTACAGAACAGATAAGCCTCTTTAACAGGGTCAATGTGAGCTATATAATGAGCTACCTTTATTCCTTAGCTGTGAGACAGAACTCACCTCTTGAACAGTACTGCTTCCTGAGAAGTTCAGGTTGTACTCCCGCTGGACCTCTCGGTGGGTGATGATCAGCATGAAGTTTTGATTTAATGATTCCTGCAGGGCACTGAAAGGGTTGAAAGAAAAACAAGGAACTCAGAGATGAGCAAGTTCTAGCTTGCTTCACAGCTAGCTGCAAAAACCCCAGGAGTACCCTAACCTCCACACAGGCATGTCCGGGCCCAATGTTATCATCTCTTCAGCATCTAAAGGCAAGAAAGCATGCTGAGAGCAACCAAGGGGAGCTAACCTGTTAACTCCTTCTCTACCAAGGTGTTTTAAAACTTCTGCTGTAAATACTTCAAACATGCACACACTTCCTATACACACTATTGTCTATTTACTTATTCCTCCAAAAGAATCAATTGTCTAACTGCTAAATTATATTTGAGATCTATAAAAATATTTTATTCAAATGTACTGTATGACTAATCCACTTCTATTAAAACAGCTGTCTAGAATAGAACTATAAAACTATTGTTTATACTTACAAATGCTGTATAAAAATAGAAATTTTTTCAATAAAAATTCAAAATTTTACAGAATTGTAACGGCTACACCAAAATTCATTAAAAATAATCATGCTTTCACTTAGGATTCAGCAATATACAGATCTCAGAAACTGAAGTGTTCTGAGCAACACTTTCCCAAATGTCAGAGAAGTGTAAAACAAAACACATATTTAATTAGCCAAACAAATTTAAAAATATCATTATTCTATTTTATATCAATATTAAGAAACCTAAAGTTCATCAATAATGTAATAAAAATCTATTGCTATTATGTTAGGATTATCAGCATTTCCTGGCTTGAGTGTAATTTTGCCATGGCTATAGCCTCAGAAAACATTCGTTTGTGCCACATAATTCTGGCCTACTTGGTTCCTCTTTTGCCAATCGGGAATAATGTGATAAACACATACAGAATAAAGATTAAAACTAGGCATTTAATCTGTCTGGCCTATTGTCTCCCAAAGAGTTCACAGGTTAATAACAGACCAGAAAGATATTTTTAAAAAGCACTAACATATATAATCAAATACCAGTAAGAAATTTTTAAAAACTTATATCCAATTAAAATCCAAGTTTATTGAGGCAGGAAATGTGTAGTTTTCTCTTTGGTACTTAAGCAGAATACCTGGGACACTGAGATATCTGTTTAGTAACAAGCAATTTGTACGTTTCCACAATGACTCATATTCACCTTCATCTTTCCCACAACAAGGTTGCCTTTCTGGAAAACTATCACTCTCACTAAAGTAGTACATATTGGTTGGTTGGCTGGCTGGCTGGTTTTTAAGACAACATTAGATAGGACAATGCCTTGCAAAGGAGTTCAATCTAAATCAAAATCTACAGTTCTCAGAAATCCTGGGTCTGATAGGGATACAAACACATCACTGCCAGTAGAATGGAAATCAAAGCTCCATGAGAACTGAGAGGGTTGCTTAAATCTGCTCTTGGTCAGGGGTAAGAGTCCATGAAGAGAAAAAGCAATCTACACACACACACACACACACACACACACACACACACACACACACACACA
>NW_026596109.1:12242128-12253883 GCF_907164565.1 Psammomys obesus | reverse complement strand
ACACACACACACACACACACACACACACACACACACACACACACACATTGATATCTGAAGGATAAACAGGATCTTAGAATCAAAAACTAAAAAGATACATTTGGGAGGAGGGGGAGCAAGGGAGAGAGGATACAGTTTGTTGTATACCAATCTATATTCAAAATATAATTCTAGTTGCTAGAGAAATAGTGAGAAATAACAGAAAAATATGCTCCTTGCTTTCATGAAACTTAACATTTCTAATAAATGAGACAAAAATGAAGTAAATAAATAAGTAATTTTGGAGAGTGCTGGGTACTATGAAGAAAGTAAAACAGACTATAAGATACAAGATAGCAAAGAAGTAGGAGAATCCCAGTAAAAAGAACAGTTGAGAAGGCATCTCCAAGAAAAAAAAGACTTTTAAACTGAGGTTAGCATAAATCAAAAGCGATCAGCATAGTCACTGCATAGGAAGGCTACTGGGAGGTTTAAAGAGGAAAATGCTAAGAGCTAACTTCCACTTCCAACTACGTAAGATTTATCTGTGTGCTCTAACTATGGAGAGAAAAGACTAGGCATGGGGAAGATAGGCGAATAGATTAATCCACAAAAGAAGTGAGGAATAGAAGGAGAAATGGTAAGAATATTAAATATAGAATACAGGTTAGAGGCAGAAGATGGACAATTAGCTGACGGAGGGCAAGAGAAAAATACAGCCTGAAGATTTCCAGTCTGAGCAAACAGAAAGATGGAATTTTATTTAACAAAAAAAGTTCGGTACAAAATTTGAGAGTGAAGTTTTAGATTTGTTAAGTTTGAGTGCATACTAGAAAGACAAAAAGAAGTTTCAATAGTACATACAGTATAGGTAAATGTAAGCATTAAAGGCCAAGGAAAAGGTAGACTCAGGACTTAAAAAGTAGAGGCAAGAAGATCAAAGTCAACCTCAGTTACAAGGCAAGTTTGAGGTTAGCCTGGGCTATGTGTGACTCCATTCTCTCCAAGAAAACAAAAAACTAAAAGACAACAAGGAAACAAAACAGCCAAGTCAGAGATATAAGAGCAGAAGAGTCAGCAGCATGCAGGCATATGGGAGATTTGTGCCAAATGAAATCATGTGAGGAAAGAGGTTGCTAAGAGAAAAATAGAAAGATCAAGTTGGAACCCTAGAACATTCCAACCACCTGAAACAAAGCAAAGGAGGAGCCAGTTTAAAGATTAATTGTGAAGAAAAGAATCAATAAAGCCCAATATAAAACAACAACAAAAGCAACTGTTTCAATTGGAAGAGTGGGCTCAGCTATGCCAAAGCTGAGACACTAGCACACAAAGGCCATTTTAAAAGGCCATGTGCTGGCCCTATCAAAAGGCTCAGTATGAGAGAAGTGTGACAGGTTGAGTGAACAAGATCCTTCCTCCCCTGGGCTCAAAGCAGAGACAAGGGAGGAGACATTTCAACTGCTGAAGCCCTTCCTTACACTGAAAACCAGACATAGCCTCCCAACAATGTTGCAGGCAGAGACAAAGGCCCAGGAATCCACCAGAGTGTGACCATTCCAAGCAAGCTACACACACAGCAGGCTCCAGAAAAATCTCAAATTTGGAATTTCTCTTCATCTAGTCCTCGGACAAGGTATTAAAGTTTGATCTGAGCTGTGAACACAGAGACGCCTGTGTTGAAGGCTTGGTGTCATTTTGGGGTGGTAGAAATTTTGGGAGGCAGGGCTATTTCCAGGAAGCAAGTCGTGTCATATAGGAGGTCTCTCCTTGAAGGGCACGTTGAGATCCTGCTTCTCTACCTTTTCCTCCCTCTCTATCCCTCCCACCATATTGCCTTGCCAGATACCCCAAAGTGACATGCATGAACTGACACTTCTGAAACTATCAGTTAGACAAAACTTTTTTCCTCATTAGGAAAAGAAGAGGGCCTATAACGGAAGACTACAAAACTAAGGTAAAGAGCTCAGAATTTCAAAACCTTTACTATTTTATATTTAGAAATGAATTTATAAAATATGTATATTTTTGTGGTTGCCTTTATGCAATTTCTTAGATTTGTTTCTTGATTTTGATAGGCGACATGGGTAATAATTTGCCGACAAGTCTGACAAGACCAGCAACAACTGCCATACTATTTAGAAGAAAGCATTTTAGTCACTTGTATAATCCCTGGGTAGCTGTGGAGATGGTGCGTACACAGAGAGAGATGCGGGCGTTAAACTGCTGGAAGTGAGGAAGGCGGATCTGCACTTTGCTCCTACCAAGGTCAGCTGTTTGGCCATGGCAAGTCAGTCACCCTTTCAGCAGTATTTGATGAGTGCCTAAAATATAGAAGCCCCATCTGAGACATGACTACTCTGTAAATAGTTTCTTCTTCTGGGAAAAGGAAAAAGATAAATTCTTCCTTTAGAGGACTATGAATATTAAACTTTAAAGAGCCACGAGCAATTTTACATTGCATAAGTTATAAGGTGGCATATTATAACATTGACAACAGAACACATGAGAAGTGCTCAGACTTTAAAATTTCAGTGACAGTGCAACACCAACAAAAAGATCCACAGTGTCTTTGTGGCAATTACTTTTCATGATTTTTGAGTTTATACCAGGGGGAAAAAAAGAAACAAACAAAAAAAAAAAAAAAAAAGTTTTTTGATGAGGTTGAGATATGGCCCAGTAAATTAACTGCTTTTTCCATGATGAAGACCTGAGTTTATACCCCAAGCATGCAGGTAAAAGATGGCCCATAAGCCGAAATTTCAGAAATGGAGGTGGGGCGGGGTATACACAGGAATATTCCAGGGCTTACTTGAGCAGCCAGCCTAAACCAAACAGTAAGCTCCTGTTTCATGGTGAGAGACTATCTCAAGTAGTAGTAAATAATAATAATAATAATAATAATAATAATAATAATAATAATAATAATAGTAGTAGTAGTAGCAGCAGCAGCAGCGGCAGCAGCAAAGAACGACCACCACATTGACCTCTGGCCTCCATGTAGAAATGAGAACACCTACACACCACACATACACACACACTCTGCTTTCTGATCATGGAACATACTTCTATATTGAACCTAACATTAGCCAGAATCATACTTGGTTGTTTTGGTTTTTTGTTTTTGTTTTTCTTTTTAGTGGGCGGGGGAGGCATTTCATGAAAGTCTTATTTCAAGTTGATCTACAATATGTCATGATCCTAGGGAAAATGATTTATCTCCTCCTGGAAACATCCTGTCTCATACTCTAGCCTGGTTCATTTGCTTCATCATCAACAATTAACAGTTGTATATACATATACAACTATAACATATGAAGTATTAAGAACTTCATGTCAACTACATGAAATTATTATCATCACTTCCATTTCACAAAAGAAACTGACACTACTTTTCTTGCTCAATGTCACATACACAAAAATGTGGCATTTTTTTCTGAGGCCTAACTACAGAGATTACAATCATGACTTGCCTTTTGGGCATGAAGGAAGGGAGCCCAGTTAAGATCAAATTTCTGCCTTTACTGAGTCTGCTGAGAAATAGGCGGACCAACATATTTTCACATGTGGTATCATGTGAAACAAATTCTAACACTGATTTTTCTATAGCATTAGCTACAGAAACACTTTAAAAATACTTCAATTAGACCATAGATGTTTTCCACAGAAACTAATATGAACAAAATGTTTTGTTTTGGTAAGAGTTCTTTAGTTTTCCTTAAGACAGGTAGGAAGGAGGTAAAGAATGTGTTGTTTAGTTTCCCTAGTCTGAAACTGTTACCTGAGCAAAATGCTACTAACTGGAAACCTACATACTAAGTGGAACCTAGGTCAGTGCATCTAGGTGCAGTTTTCTCCCTCCTGGTCCTGTAAGAGGCAGGTGAGTCAGCCACAGTTAGAGACATGCATGCTCTAGCACTCACCTAAGATGCAGAGTCATCAATTCTACGTCAACTATGGACCTTTCAACTCAAAGGAAGATTGTCAAATAAAATTAACAAGTAGAAAATAATGTGATGCTTTTAAGTAGCATATTTTCTCTTAATTTTAAAAAGAAAAGGTAAAAGGAAATAGGTAAAATTTATGTTTATTTAAAAAGTATTTTGTTATGGTGCCAGAAGTCACTGTGCAAGAAATCCCAAGAGGCCCCAACCCAACACAAAGAACTACAGGCAACTAAGAAAAGCTGGGAGCAGAAGAGAACATAGTAATTGTTATCCAATACCAAATGGTCAACCCTGAAAACATATATAAATACGAATAGCATTATACACACTGAGGAATACTTATTTATATAAACACACATACAGAGAAAAAGAGAGAGACTGAAGAAGAATTTTATTCAGAAATAATTTTGTACACACTCATATATGCATGTAACAATAATAAAGAGGAGGTCATGAATGTGAAAGAATGCAAAGAGCAGTATAAAGTTTGGAGGGAGGGAAGGTATGGGGGAACTAAGATTGAGATTATATTATAATCTCAAAAGATAAAAGAAATAACTTTAAAATGTAATTAATTTATGGGGGAATTGTGCACCTCAGTACACGAATGGAGGTCGCAGGACAATCTGAAGAACTGGCGCTCTCCTTCCACCACGTGGGTCGAGTGATCATATTCTGGTCCCCAGGCCTGAAAACAAGTGCTCTACCTACTAAGCTATCTCACCAGCCTTCAAACATGCAAACCTTTTAAAAGCAGCACAAATGTGAGAGATGGTTTTACCTGAACATAACACATATACTCTTTATTGTGTTTCTCTACTGTGATTTTTCTTTCAATCAGGATATTTGTACTTATCAACAAAGACATGTTTCACTTTCTATAAACAAGCATTACTAAAACTATTAGTCTTTGCTTTAGCTAACAAACTAAAACTAATTTTTTAAATGTAATGTAAATAATCAAAATTTGTCTGAGGTAGTAACTGCAACAAATTAAAATAAAGTAAATGAGATCTAATCATATGAGATGGCTAACAGGCAAAGTAATAAGCATTTTACATATTTGTTATATAAATAATTATGTATATGTAATGTTCATAATTATGTTACTGCATTCATCAGGCTTTCTTTGAAAGCCAGCATTATTACAATGTCCAGGTTTGCTCCAAACTTGCCTAGACTCAAATGACGCCTCTGTCTCAGCCTTTTCTTTTTTCCTTCTGAGACAGGGCTTTTCTGTGTAGCCTTGGTTGTCCTAGACTCACTTTGTAGACCAGGCTGTCTTCAAACATCCAGAGATACACCTGCCTCTGCTTCTGCCTCCGCAAGTGCTGGGAATACTGGTGTGTGCTACAGCGCCCAGCTGTCTCAGCCCAATAATTGAGGTAGAAGGTACGAGTAACCACACCCAATTACTTTCTTAATTTTAAAACTAAGAGGAAGAGAGTATCCAAGAGGGAACAAGGACAGGTAACCAATTCCCCCAAAAGACTCTGTACTATAACTAAGCATTAGTATCTAATCTGGTAATGCAAATATAGAGATAACTTCAGCAAAGTGTCTTTGCTCTTCTTAGTCCACAACTCTTGCTTCTTCTCTCGGTACCAGATTATTCCTGGAACAAGCCCATTCCAATCTAACTACACTTCCAAGACCAGAAAGCTATTTGTAAGATGCCTGCACTCTAGCAAATGCTCATACCGTGTTAACTCAGTGGCTTCATCTAAACCTTCTCACTATCTTCTTCACTTGTTTTCAAGAAGAAACTGTGTAAACATAAATTTTAGTACACAGACCCCTATAATCTACCTGAAATTCTAATATAGGCATTTTTATACATATGAACACAGAATGACATATATTACTGCTGATTAGTGATGAAATAAAAAGTTTAAAAAATAGGATAATCATCTTGCTATTTTTTTTTTTTTTTTACATTCAAAGAGCATATCAGCAAGTCAGAAGATCAAAGACACTTAGAAATAGTGGGTTTTTTCAAGGTTAACTTAAGGATGCATTTTTAATATAGAAACAGCATCTGATGGTCAGCGAGATGGGTCAGTAGGTAAAGGCACTTGCTGCCAACTGACAATTCTGAATTTGATCCCCACTGTCCACATCCTCAAAGACAAGAACCACCGTAGACAAGTACTCCTTCGGCCACACATGGGAGCGCCATGGTGCGCACACGCCTGGACACACATACACACACACACACACACACACCCCTGCACGTGCTGTGTGTGACCATCACAGGGTGTGCTACAGTGCACATGTGTATGAACACGCACACAAACATACACATACTCTCGCCAATGGTCCTCTGACAGCCACACGCGTAATCGATGGTGCACATGCACACACATGTGCGAACACACAAGCATGCGAACATAAACCATTTTATTATTATTATTATATATAAAAAATTTCTCCTCTCAAAAAGAAACATTATCTGATCACACGAAAGCTACAGAAGTTCATAACTGCTAAACCACAAAAAAAATTTAAAAAAAAAAGACTTCTTCCTTCCAACTAAGTCACAGCGTCATGTTGCTATCAGGGGCACTGTGTCCTCAATCAAGAACAGTAACAGTAACCAAAGGATCCTCTTAGTGACTCCTTCAGGCCAGAATCCCCTCTGCAAGTCTAAAGTATGCCGAAGATTCAGTTATCCTAAATCATAGCCAGTCTACCTATCAAGTATGAAAAGATCTCAGTAGGAAAACACTCACTGTTTCAAGTATAAATCCACCCAAAGTAAAAAAGAGAAATTTACTCTTAAATGTTCATGTTCTCCCCAAAATTCATGTTGAAACTAGTATGATATATAGTATCTGAAGGTGGTGCTTTGTGAAGTAATTAGTCTCAGAGTGCTATGACTGGATTAGCATTCTCACAAGAGAACTAAAGAGTAGTGACCAATTTCTATTCTAAAATATGAAGACTTTGCAAGAAGCTGGTCAAGCCAGGATGAAGGCCCTTACTAGGAAGTGAATCTGCTAGCACCTTAACCTTGGACTTCCTCAAACCTCTGTGAATATAAAACATAAATGCCTATTTAAGCCAACAACACAACTGACTATGTACACTCTTTTACAGTTTCTGCATCAAAAAGAAGTCTGTCATTTGGTTTAATTTAGGCTTTTGAAATGGTTATTAGATAATTAAGAAATGGAATAAAATTTAACCATATTATCAGTGCTTAAGAAATCCAGCAGCTGCCATTCTTCCAATTAAATGTGCCCAGACAAAATACAACATACTCTTGATCATCCTTCGGGAAAGAAGTTTGTTTTAATTGTTACTTAAAATACTTTATGTCTAATGACATCTATATGGTCAGTAGTTACACTGACCAACTAACTCCTTGGGTTAGTTATGTATGTAAGGAGGAAAAGTATCAACACCAATACAGACACTGAAAGTGTCGTTTCATTTCTGCTATGTGTACAAGTTATTTCTTTTCGTGAGCTGGATATTTAAAAAAATGTAAATACATCCATATAAAATAGGATCATTACATCCATTTACATCAGATCATTTTTTTAACATGGTGTAATAACTGAAACCAGAATAGTAACCTATTAAGTTTCCATAAATTTCTATGTTTATCATTTTAGAAAAACATAATTTGTATCTTTCTAAATATTAAAATTGTCTTTTGCCTGTTTTTGATATTTTGTGATCTACAATTATCTTTTTATACTTTGAGATACATCAGATTTTGAATTAGAAGCAAAACACATGGTAATTTAAATTTCCATTCTAAAAGTCACATGAGCTCTTGTCAACAAAAGACCAAATTTACTATAATTATGGATTATTTACACTAATACAAAATAAGAAATCAATATGTAAATGTAATGTTTGTTGTAGCTAATGCAGCCAGCAATGACAGATTAGGTTCAAATAGCAATCAGTTTGAAAATCTGGCACATATGTAAATGAGCTAAGGCCTTGATGTTTACATATGATTGTATTTCATTGAGGATTTAAAAATTGTCTTGGGAACAGCATAAAAATAAAATGTTAATCTTTCCACTATAAATATGACTTGAGCTATTATCATAACCAAAACTAGGTTTTGCTTCTGTCCAGCTAAACCAACATGATACTAATAATTCTGAGCCGAAGATTACATCATTCTTAATTAACACTCTGCTACAGTTGTTAACATCCTCCAAGACACCATGTTATCATCACCACAAGTTCTGTAGCAATCTTAAAACCATGTTTAACAAAGGTTGGTCTCTTAGTCTGCAGCTACTTTTAATTGCTTTCTTTGCTGGCAATTAAATACATCTAGACAAACAAACATTTCATTTTACATAATTCCTAATAACATTTTTAAAGATAATTTCAAATTCCAGATGGCCTTGTGCCAATAATTACAGTTTATCAATACAGTGATTTATTGGATTCAACAAAATGTCTCAACCAAAGTCTATAAGATTAATCAAAAACATGGTAATTAGTGGCAATACTGATGCATTGTGGTCTTCAGCAAGTAGAAAATAGTAAAAGTACAGGAACGCAATTCCAGTCATTGAGGTAAAGTATAAAGAAAAGGGCATATTTGCAATGCATTGATTTTCTTGCTTCATGAATTAGTGAGCAACTTTCTGGCTGTCCATTAAGTAGGTTCCCATCATAAAGAATACCTGCAGCTCTTTTTCAAAGTGTGATGCTAACAAGCAAATCTCAGTGGTCACCAACTTATCAATAGGCAGTAAACTGTATAAATGGATTTGGTACATCACTCCAATTAGATGTGCTGTGACTACCGTTGATGCTTTAATTGGGGACAGATTACTTTTTCATTCAGAATGTCATCTTCTTAAAATGAGCCACTTTCAAAGAACTCCTTATTAAACATTTACCAATCTAATACTTTAAAATCCTGCTTTAAAAATTCTAAAAATAATGTTAATTAGAATGAAACTTAAGTTGACTAGGAATCACAATGATGTACTTAAAATACTGTATTTGTCAATTTATTACTGAGAAATGACAAGATATTTTATGAATCATATCAAATTGTTCTGACTGTTCTGATTTTAGGTTCTTTAAATATTTGGGGAAATAAATATTTGTGAGAGCAAAAGTCTAGGAATGTGGTCAAGTATGAACATGATTCTTTGAAACTGGCATTTTCGTTTATTTTCTTAATGTGTGTTTGACTGGGTTGCTCAAATCTTCTACAGCTTACAAATTAAGTAGGTAAAATTGATATATAATTATGATTGGTCTGTTTTTATTTGTAATTATGTCAAATTTTGCTGACTTGAACATACAAGTCCACAATTGTTTTATTTTTCTTGGAAAATTGTTCCTTGGTGCTTTTTGCCTTAACATGAAGCTCAAGCAGCATTAATATTATACTACATCTTTTATTAATATTAGCCTACTGTACTTAAGACATTATTTCCTCCTCCTCTATTTTCCCTGCTACTACCTGAAAGAAAAGTTTGAGGATCCAAATTGAGAATTTCTGTCTTGGTTTGTTGTTGCTGTTTTGCTGTTATCAAGTCTCACTCAGTCACCCTAGCTGACCTCAATAAGCTACTGTTGCTTCAAATGCTGCTTCTAAGACCTTGGACTACGGAGACAGCAGGCATATATTACCACACAAAGCTGAGGGCCACTGCTATTAATAAGGAGGTTTGATACTATCTTGTTTATAGATATTGTTAAGATACGTGATTTATTTAGCCGTGACATGTTGCTTTCTTCTACTGTTCTCTTCCTATACTTCTTTTTAAATTCCTATCTAATGATAGGACTAAGTTGTTTTTTTTTTTCTCGATGAATTCAGGTGACTTTCTTTAGTGTTTATCACTCTTAGTTGTGATATTGATACCTAGGCTTATGTTTTTAAGTGTGGACTAAAGAGAATCAGAGTGTCTTCAAAGAAACTAAACATGTCCCATCTCTGTCCTCACCTTACCTTTCACTCAACTTCCTCAGTGATTTACTCTATGGATTTCAGAAAAATACTGTGTGCAAAAGGCTTGGCAAAAAGCCAGCCTTCGTGAATGGCAATTATTATGTCACCATCACTTATCAACTATTTTACATTTTCTTGACATCCTTATTCTCCTCTGAGTAATCCATATTTTCTATTTTAGCATTTTTCATAATTTGGACTTATCGTTGCTATTAAAACTATTAAATCCAGAACTCAGAAATACTCTCCATTTGTTACCAACTGTCTACCTTTCTCTCCCACTGCCTCTAACTGCTGGCTAACTTGATTTCAATACTTAATCCTGGACTCCACTCCTGTCTCCCTACTCAGAATTGACCCTTGGAATCACCCTTAGAATTCAGGCATTGAAGCCCTAACCTCCAATTTGATGGTATCTGAAACACAGTCTTACAGAGCTAATTCAGGTCATAAGGTAGCCTTAATCCAATGGGATTGGTGTTCTAATTAAGAAGAAAGGGGAAAAAAACAAAGACAAACAACAACAAAAACTAGTTTGCTCACTTTTTCTTTCCTTGCCAAGCAAGAATACAATAAGAAGTTGGCAACCTACAAGTTAGGAAAACGTCTTCATCACAAACTGAGCTAGTCTGAATTTCTGTCTTGGACTACAAATCTGGAGCACTAAAACTGTGCTGGTAAACCCCCGGTTTACAGTATCCGGCCACAGAGACTCTGCACACTAGCATTCCATACCCCTTCTGGGAACCAGGCTCTGCTTTGTCTAATTTGCTCAAATTGTTCTTATTGTTCTCCTCCTATTTCAAGTAATTCTTGACTTTTAGGCTCACTTCTGTTTACAATCAAGTTTTCTGTGAATGTAACTTGTTTTCATTTCTCACTTATACTTTAAAATATACTAAAATCCAATTCTCAGTTCTACTACTCTACCAAAATTTACCTTAACAAAAATCAATTAAATTCTCAACTAAGTGACCTTTTGAACAATCATGTCAGTTCCCGCCTCAGCACTTGACACTTTTCACTTGAGACTATGCCTATGTGGGAAGGTACAGTGTTTCTGGGAAAGTGAGGAGTCAGTTTAAACATCAAATTCTGAATTACAGACAACAGATAAATGAAAGCCTCCAGAAATGCAAGTTTGTAAATAGAAGTTTCTAGTTATCCAAACATCTTTTAAAAAATCTTAAGGCTGAAAACAGAATCCAGGAGAAGGTACAATATGAGAGACCGCTGAGTAAAAAACTCTCAAGGAGATCAACATTTAGAGCAAATGAGGGGAAAAAAGAAACACTACCAAGGAGACTAAATGAAATAGTCTGAGTATTAGGATTGGGACAAGCAATGAGAGGTAATTAATGAATAGGTAAAAACTCACTGAGAATAGAGCTTGTCTTTTATCTATTGATTAATAAAGAACACTGGTGAACTGAATCATCCCTATAATAATATGAAATGTGAAAATAACATTTTCCCCTTTTCTAATTTTGTCATGAACCATGATTTCATTTGCAGTTGTGCCACAGGGAAAATGCTTCACTCTTTCACTTCCTTACTGAATTCTGTCCTTAAAGCCTTTGTGACAGTCTATCAACAGTCATAAATATTATGACTAAAGACTTCACTCGTGCATTCTCAGCTTGAAATTGTTTCTTAAAAATCAAACTTTACATTAAAATAACTCTGAAATCAATTACAAATGTTCAAATTATAATTTATGTTTGTTGTAATTTTTTGGCACCAGAAAAAAATTGTCAGTACAAAGACTCAATTACCAGGCACCCCCTAGTGGCAGTGAAATCCAGATAGGAAGATAAGACATGAAGGTGCAATCTTCTTTTTTTTTTTTTTTTTTTTTTTTTTTTTTTTTTTTTTTTTTTTT
>NW_026596109.1:12158586-12242028 GCF_907164565.1 Psammomys obesus | reverse complement strand
ATTTTTTTTTTTTTTTTTTTTTTTTTTTTTTTTTTTTTTTTTTTCCAGTTTTTAAGTGAATTTTATTTAGTAGCATTAATTCTATAGCAAAGATATAAGAATGATGGAATTGCATTAAAAACCTTCAAAGCCACACTATCCTATTATCAGACTTAAATATTAAGGAGAGTACAATTCTCTGCTGAAAATTCTATTTAAGGAGTAGGTCTTTCAGCACCGAAACAAATCAAGTTAAGTTTGGTTTGTTTGTTTTTTTTTAAATCCAACTCTTGGGAATTCCAAACCATGACTGTTAAAAACAGGGTTTTGTTTTGTTTTTGGTTTGGTTACCCGTTGTATCAAAATATGCATGCTAAAAACAGAGATGGGACATTTCTGTTGTTTACATACCTTCATTTTTGGAAAGCTAAAATGTCGCGAACAGTGGAACACAGACATAAAACCCATCTTTTAAAAATAGCACCTGGAGTATAAATAGTTTAAACTATCACCTTTGAAATGCTTCATTTTTCTATATAGCCCTTAAGTAAAATTTTTAAAAAGATGAAAAACACTGTGCGGCCCGTCTTTTAACTTTTAAAAAAAACAAAAAAACTTAAAAACGCGTTTGCAATTTAAAATCTTCCAAATGCCCGCGCTCTGCAAACACTCTCTAGCCAGCCTAGCGGGATGACAGCAGGCCGAGCAGTCTTTGAGGAAAAGCTGCCTCTAGCCTGGGGTACAAAGCAACCCCCTTTGATCCTTCTCTCATTCTTCTGCAGATGGAGGACCGACAAACAACGCTCTCCTTTAGAGGGGTACACACGTCCCTCTCCTCAGCTAAGCTCCCAGACGCCAGACCCAGGACAGGCCGCGAGGCCACGAGGAGCTCTCGGGGAGCCAGGCCCGGGCGGGTCAGGGAGGCGAGGCGAGGCGAGGCGAGGCGAGGGGTCTTCCGGGCAGGCGTGAGGCCCGGACTCCGAACAAAGCTCCGGCCCAGGAAGAGCAGGCCGCCCCGCGACGCACGCTCACGGGGCTCCGGCGCTACGCGAGAGCCGCAGCGCGCCGGGCGGCCGCCTTTACGCCACTGGCTTGGCCCCAAGGTGCAATCTTCTTAAAGAGATTGCTTTGTCAGTACAATTTAAAAGCATGTATTTATATGTTTTAGTAAATAACTTACAATACACTGTCACTGAAAGAAAAATTCTAAGTTTTTAATCAAATGAATAAGCATCTATAAAAATGAGCTTTTTCTGAGTTCTCAATTAAACATGTACTGACACAACTTTTTCAGTGCCGTGAGTCTCTACACACATCTCCTCATACCGCATCACTTTTCTTGCTTTGAACTTTCCTAATTGTTCCTGCCCATGAGCCAGCATAGATGAAACTTGGTAAAAATCAACAAGGCAACTAAAACCACTTTTCATTCTGCACTTCAGCACTATGATAGGCCCTGCAGGCCTAGGAAATCACTAATTAGTAATCACAGGGCAGCTACATGCCAATAAAGATGACCATTTCCATGAGCCCAGCATAACATTTTGGTAACAACAAAATCAGCAGTTAAACACAAACACCATGAAACTCCAAAGTCAGCTTAAAACTAGTTCTGAAATAATAGGAGACTCGGGAAACCACTATTTTGTTACTAGTACACTCAGTATATGCAGACCACGTGCTTCACCTGACGCTACTGAATGACCTTGTCACTGGGTACTGCATCATTACACACTATACTGAGCTCCACGGCTAAAAGTGACAAGTCTCTCTAGCCAAAGAAAAATTCTGTGAGAACCTAAGTAGGTGTCATTTTCTAGTTTTATTCTGTTGAACTCATTCTATTTTCCTCAAAGTTGTATCTTCTTTGGCAATGAGAGACTGGGGTTGCATTTATTCTTTCTCCCTCTAATCCTTCACCTTCAATCAAAGAACAGTCTTTTTGGTTCCCCACCCCTTAAGTGCTGGCAAGAAACTCAGAACTCTGAATACAGTAGGAAACCCTGAGCGATAGCTCTTTTCTGTCTCGATTATTTTTAATACACAGGCATTTTTCCACAGATTTTCTTTAGAAGAAGCTTCTACCACAAATCAAATGAATAACCTAATCCAAATCGTATAAAAACTGATACATTTAACAGTTGCTGGCAAGTTAAAGCTTACATAAAATTTTCACTTGTTATAGTTGTACACTGCTTCTAGAAATTGTCCATCAAATTTTTACTTTCTTATTTCAGGAAAAGAAAATACCTTACCCAGAATGACCAGATGCTGAAGGTGGTGGCAAGTCTGGTGTAAGGACATAAAGACTGTTGTTTTTTGGCAAGTGTAATGACTTTAAGACCGTCTGGAATAAAATAAAGGAGAGAAGACAAAAATAAATGATGACTTTGTACATTATTAATTTTTATAATTCTTGAATGCGTTGCAACTTTTAGTCTGGTCTTTGATCTTTTGGTAATTTCCTAAATATAACAGAAGAGCAGCTAAATCCAAACCATATTGTTTCTGCTATTTTCACTTTAAATTAATATAAATCTAAGCATTACAGCACAATAAAAATTTTAGCTCATAAAAGTATACAGATAAGAGCACAATTAAGAGTCATTAATTTCGCCACTGAAGTATATTCATATTATAGCAAAAAAAAATTAGTAATGCAGGCTTTCAGAAAATTTTTAGACCTAGTAAAAACTCATAGAAAGCACCTCAAAGCAGGAGTTCTTAATGCTGAGGCACTGCAGCCTGGGAGGCTGTGCAACTTGGATATGGACTCTCGTAAGAGAGAGCTCAGTCCTCTATCCTTACTCTAGACATCTTCTGTTGTTAGATCTCACCATTGAGCAGAACTCATATACACTTATGTATTCACTGTCACAAAACTCACACACTTTAGACGCCCAGTCTGATGGTAAGCACTTGCTAACATGCTTTCTGACAGCTATGCACATCAGGAAACTCACTTCTGCATCATGCACTCAGGGCGTGCGTATTTCTCACAGAACTTTACTGTATTACTCCTCTCTACCAGGACCACCCTAATCACAAAAGTGGCAAGAATAACCTAGGCATCCTGATTGTGGGGGACAATAGGGAAGGGACTTATGTTTCAGTAGGAGTATGATAGTTTTGTTGCTAGTTGTTGTTTTATTGTGTTTTGTTTTGCTTTGTTTTTTTAACTAAAGATAAGACAGGGAATGGGGATGAAGACTATGAGTTAGGGGAGCTTTGCAATTTTAAATTGAATAATCACTTTGCTCACTAAGCAAAGATTTGAAGGTGGCAGGGCAACAAACAAAAATATACAGAGAAAGAGCATGTCAGATGAAAATAGCCAGTACCAATGTTTAAACAAATAAATATAATATTTAACTTTAAAACGATGGCAGAAATAATGGATTGAAGGCATGAGTTGGAGGACTGTTGGAGCTAGACTATTAAAAGAAATGAGTTAAAAGGTAACAACTGTTCGGCAGAAAAAAAAAAAAAAAGCAAAAGGAACTTGAAATTAAGATGAAAGTTTTCTACCATTGTTAACACAATGTTAATAAAAGCATAAAGAGATGGGTGAAGCAAACTGCAGTGAAAGATTTTAGTAGGGAAAAGGTCCATGTAACTCAGTGGCCAACGTAAGAATCATTCACAAAAACCTGAAATTGCTAAGATGGCTGGAGACTGCTGAGCAGGGCCTAGCGCGCCTGCTATCCTACAAAGAACTGGAGTTTGGTTCCCAGTACCTTGGCCAAGCAGCTCACAACCACCTGGAACTCCAGCTCCTGGGATCCAACACCCTCTTTTTGCCTCTGGAGGCATCTATAGCCACAAGTACATAGACATAAGGAAAAAAATAAAAAATATTTTTAAAAAATTGTCTAACTCTTGCTAAAATGTAAAATTATATTAATAAGAATTAAGAAAATAAGGAAGGTAACTTCAGTAAGTTATCAAAAGGAGATATAACCTTTTGACATAAATTCGGAGCTAAAGAAACTCTGATAGGAAAAACAGATAATGATTTAGAGCTAAAAATGAAGACATATATTTTGATATTTATTCCAATTGTATGAAGACTGCCAAAATAAAACCAACACTAAGAAGACTACAAAGGAAGCAACTTCTTGAAGAAGATAGCCTTCACTCAGAAAAGGACAGTAAAGAAAATATACATGAGAGAGTTTAATAAAAATAATTTTGCTAATGATGGATTAGTTCCACGGCACACAGCAAAAAGGCTTATGGCATTGTAAAAGAAGGAAAAACAAGACAGGTGTAGGATGTGACATGAAGATTCCAGAGAGGAGTGATTTGGGAATCTCAGGCTCCTTACAGTGATTGGCTTAAAGAGGTATGGGTAGCAAAGTTAACCCTGGCAGAGTCAAATAATAATGGCAGGGCTGTAAGTGTTAAAGAAGCAAAGAGTGCTTAAGAAATCCTTACTTAAGGATTCCTTAATTCTGCAGATGGGGGGGGGGGGGGAAGACACCTGGAGAAAGGTGATCTTACCCAAGCAGGCCACAGGAAGAACTTTTAACTGCTCCATGAGAGGGCCCATCTTACTAAGTGCAGTCTTAAACAAAAATAAATACCCTAATTATTGACATTAGAATAACACTTCTGCTATATTCCACTTCTCTGCTCCTTCCTCTTTAGGTTGTCTATTGCCCATTCAATTAACTTCACAAGCTAGTCATGGTTCATGGTGCATGGTTTGAAAAGCAAACACCACAATATATAATCACTTACACAAGATTACAACCTACCAGGACACACCAAAGGCTGAGATTTTATGTCAAATATTAACACCTTTTTGAAACTGATATGTTCTCTCAATAATATTAGCATGCAAACAGTGCATACATATACACACAGGACTTTATTTTTACCTTTTACCTCTTCCTGCTTCATGAACTGCAGAGAAATACTCTCAGCACTGCCATACAATGCCAACCAAGGCATCATTAAATATTTAAGATTTATTTATTTTATTAGGTATACAATGTTCTGCCTCCATGTACATCTAATCACCAGAAGAGGGCACCAGATCTCATTACAGATGGTTGTGAGCCACCTTGTAGTTGTTGGGAATTGAACTCAGGACCTCTGGAAGAGCAGCCAGTGCTCTTAACCTCTGAGCCATCTCCAGCCCCAAAATGGACCCTTTCTTTAGGCCAATTATTCATCCATGAACCTTTATTGATACTGATATACCAAGAATTCTATATACACTGGTGTTGGAAGTGGGTATGGCCCGTCTTCTTATAATATCATGGTGGAGAATCATAGGACCAGAGCCAAATGAGAAGTGTTTGTAGAAAAAGTGTTGTGTATGTAGAAAAAAGCTAAACTCAAAAGATAGAAAGGAGCCATTTATATAAAGATTCGTAGGCAGTAATGATTGCAGAGATTTGACCAGTATCTTTCAGGGATTGGGTAAAATGCTTGGTCCTAGTGATAAGATTTTTAAATGAGCATGGCATCAGTGAGGGTAAGCAAAGTTCAACAGTTACTGTAAAGCTGAGAAAGGTTAAAACCTGTATTTCAACAAACAGGCAATATACTTCAATTAATGTTTTTAAAAGCTCACTCAGGCTGCTGAGCAGGGAATGATAGAAGTAGCCATGAAATGAAGGTAAGAAAACACTGGTAACATTACATTAGTACAGGCACAGATACTAAGTCTGGATTTGGCGGTTGCAATAAAATACTGAAAAGCAGCCTTGGTTAAGAAATATTTTAGAAATATAATAAATAGGACCTACAAAGTATTCTTTCTGATATTTTGTGAGGTGTTGTGAGATAAAGGAAAAGACCCATGGCAATAGTTTTTGCTTTACTAGTGGTTACACAAGGCTGCCATTTATTGAGGAGAACTGGTGAAAAGCAACCCAGGAGAGAATGAAGAGTTCTCTATAAAGAATGTCTGTCTGAGATGCCAGGAAAGTCTGCAAGAATGTAGTTGGCTATAGTGACTGCACACCCAGAAGCCCAGCACCTGGGTAGCAGAAACCTCCATTCTGTGGTAAACCACCACATTTGGTTTGAACACATCTGAGAGCCTGGCTTGAGAAGCAGGGCTATCCCCCACCATTTCAAACGCAAGTAGAAATGTCTCCAAATCTTTTCCCAGGTCTGGGAATAGCCTGCCCCCCACCAACACACCCCCAACACTGTGTTAGGGAGAGAAGATAACACAAAAGAGGCCAAGAGTAAAAAGATTTTGCCCTTGAAAACAGCTAGAAGGTAAAACACTTCCAAAAGACGTTACTATTACTTATCCGGGGCATAAAAAATGCCTGCAGTGAAGAAGGAGAGCACAAAGTCCGCTACTACGGCGAGCTCAGCCATGGAGAAAGAGCTCAACGATGAGCTAGCTCCAAACAACTGCTCAACTTCCCCGGTCAGCTTTTGCTGGATGTTGCAAGCAATCAATTTGATGATGTTATCTCTACCAGTTGCTCTTTGTCCTTTTACTTGGAAGTCTCACCGGAAGGGACACTATGGATGGGGAATGTCAGCTGCCTGACTTAAGGGGATTCCCCAGATTAATTTCCCTTGGAGGCTTTGAGTACCCAATCTGATGATGTCTTGTTGTCTACCTACCTATCGTTTGTTACTTGTTCTTTTACTTTGGCTTGCTATAAACTCTATTACTCATACAAAACTGAAAATATGGCTATTGTAGATCATTCTCCAGACTGTACAGAACAGAAGTGAAGACAGAAAGATAAAAAGTTCAAAGACAGCTTTAAGTACTTAATGAGTTTGAGAGCAGACTAGGCTATCTTGTCTCAGATAGCCAAGAAAAAGGGAGAGCAAAGGAAAAGGGGGAAAGGAGGAAGAGAAAGGGAAAGAAAAAAGAATAAAAATTCAAGTGTTAATTGTCAACTTAAACATGTGAAATAATTGAGGTATGGTATGGAAATATAAATTTGGAAGCAATCAAAAATAATGACATATAAATAATAGAAATTGCACATGAAATAGTATATAAATAAGTAACTGGAAGTATTGCATGTAGCCAAAAGCCTGTTCAAATATTAGGATAATACTTTAAGAACACTTCAAAATGACCACCTTCCTCTTAGCAAACTACAAATGGATGCAATATCACTTGATTAGTGCAGGTTTCTTGAATAAAAAGAAACTGATTTTGTTCTTGCTATTTATTTTTATCAAGATTGTTGAATTACTCATTCGTACCTTTTTAAACCACGGATACTAAAATAGATAAGGGGTAGGACTGAAGATCAGTTAAGAAAAAGCTTAGCATGTGGCGGCCCTGAATTTCAACCTGAGGACTACATAGCATCAAGAAGCAAAATAACTAAGGACACAGGGAAAAACAAGCTGCTTTTGTATGGTGTGTGAGTTAAAATAGCTTTTACATTTTTATATCATTGGAGAGGGATCAAAAGAACATTTCATGACATGAAATTTTATAACATTAAGTCTATGTCCATAAGAAAAGTTACACTTAAAAACTGTGATGCTTCCTTTTCATATTATGTCAGGGGTGTTCTCACTCTTTGGGAACAGAGTAAAACAGCTATAACAGAGGCTGGATAGAGCCTAAGTATTTATTACCTGACTGTACAAAGAGGCCTAATGACTAATAGAGCACATCCTCAACTGTATCCAAACCTTCAAGTCCTTACCTGGAGTCTGGACTTGTGTCTCAATGAAACTAAGATGAACTCAGTACAGGAACTTGACAATTAATATATATATATAATATATATGATTTATAAGCATATATATGATTTACGGGCACAACTTACCACAAACCATTCATGAAATAATGAACCAAAATATCTTATTTATGCCTGGCATAGAAATACAGACTCAGTAATAATATGAAGACTCGTAATTATTTGTACCATAAACATACAAAACTTTAGCGCTAACTCATTTCTTTCTTTCCATTTCTGCTCTCTCTTAAGAGCACAAGTGAAATATTTTAACCATGAGGCTGGGCTTAAGGGCTCAATAACAACAGCCACTGCTACTAGAAACCATGGTACCTTCCGTAAACTCTCAAGATAATAATTCATTCCATGCACCTGCCGCTAACCAAGGAAATGAAGAAACATTCTTACCATTTACATTTTCCAAGTTTTAAAAGTTTCCTATTATCTCTGTTCCATATGCAATACTTGGCATAAATGTACTCAGTGTGTGTGACTTCTTTCAGGCCAGTAAGTAATTGGTCAGTAAATTATTATTCCAGGGCACTCACTGATACCCTAGGAGGTTTGAGAAAAAGGTAAATGCTCTCAAAAAAGGTACCAACCTTCTAAAAAAAAAATTACTTAGAAATAGGAAAAACATGCCACACGGAGTTTTTATTTGCATAGCTGAACTCATTTAAAACTATTACTGCCTTATTTAAAATTATTTAACTTGAAAAACATTATTTGGAAATTAAACTAAATTACTACTACCAAATTTACTTCTGACATACATAAATTATGTAAAATTAATTTTTCAGGATGAATGTGGTGATGCTTGACTAAAATCCCAGTACTGGATTGGGGGTGGGGACAAAAATAAAAGGATCAGAAGTTCAAGGCCATCCTCAGCTACATAGAGTTTACGATCAGCCTGTGCTACATGACACCCTGTCTCATAAATCAAGCAAGCAAGCACACAAAGCTAAAAACAACTTTTGGCATCACTTAGTTATTCACAATTTTTTTTACAAGTCAGTTAAGAAACTCACACTGTCTTCCACATCTCCAGTCTTCCAGCCTTTCAACAGCATTTTAGGCACAGGTATCTGAAGTTCATTTTCTAGAATCTGTTTAATCTCTCCTGCACAAATAAGAAGAGATAAAATATAACTGACAAGGCAACACAGTCAATAATTGACTATATCGACGTTAATATCTAGTATACAATACACAGTCAATGACATTTGACTGCTGAATAATTGCTTTAAAATTCAGCACTCCAAATTTAAAATCTTCTTGACAAAACAATATGCTGTTCTAATGAAGAACTTGGGCTATAAAGATAATGACAAAAATATTTCACAATTTATTAAATAGCTAATTATGTACTTCACTTTGATCAATGCATGGCTTTCTAAAAAGAAGTAAAGTATCAGTAGTTAAATAATTTGAACAGAAAACAAACTAACAAGCAATACTGTTAGAAACAGAAGTGAAGCCTATTGTCTGACTTGGAATAATGTAATGCCTGCAAGATAAAAGCCAACCACAGAGCAGTTCTGATATAAGCCATGCGGAAGGTATGTTCTGTGAATCCTAGAAGCCTGAATAATAAAAACCTAGAACTTTGGAGGTGGCACCCAAGATTGCATGGCTATGCTCCTGGCACAACAACTCAAGCCTCTGTGCCTATTTCCACCAGCAAGGGGACTTTGAGGTTGGCCACTGTGTGGCTCTGGTTCAGGGCTACCTTCAAGTTACCCAGAACACTGCATTTCAGCACTAGCTGCTGGCCACGGACCTTCTGCAATTTCCAACAGTGTCATTTTCTGGGCTTGCCACAGGTAAAGGAGCTCACAGCCAACACTGGGCTCAAGCTCTCAAACTCCTTCCTGAAGCACCTTCACCCAGAGAGGATTCCCAATGGAAGCCTGCAGAATTTCCTGTCCATCCCATTCCCCTTGGTGAGAGAGATGTCTGTCTACATGAGACTACCTTAATCTTTGTAATCCCAAGGTATTGTAAGGAACGTTTCAAGGAATAAACAGCATACTCAAAAGGCAAACCTCATGTGGACATCCTAATTGTCAAGTGCCATACACCCAACCAGATCGGCTTCTCACAAATGCCTACCATGTTCTCAGCATATAACATTAGTGGTACAAAACGTAAGGTACCTCACTATAAGGAAAATGCATTTTGCAATGAAAATTAGAATTGACAGTGTGCTTGGGGAAAATACTTGCTTGTTGTTAGTTCAGCGTCTATAAAATAGAGGATAATTTCTTTATTTCTTCCCTGACCCAGCTGTCACTGAGTAGAGAGTTGTTCAATTTCCATGCGTGTGTAGGCTTTTTGCTATTGTTGTTGAGGTCCAGCATTAGTCCATCATGGTCTGATAAGATACAAGGTATTATTTCAATCTTCCTGTATCTGTTGGGGCTTGCTTTGTGACCTACTATATGGTCAATTTTGGAGAAAGTTCCATGAGGTGCTGAGAAAAAGGAGTACTCTTTTTTTGTTTGGGTGAAAGGTTCTGTGGATGTCTGTTAGGTCTATTTGATCCATGACAGTGGTTAGTTTCATTATCTCTGTTTAGTGTCTGTTTTGTTGACCTGGTTTTTGGTGAGAATGGGGCACTAAGTCTCCCGCTATTATCATGTGAGGATCTATGTGTGCTTTAAGCTTTATTAATGTTTCTTTTACAAATGTGGGTGCCTTTGTATTTGAGGCACAGATGTTCAGAATTGAGATGTCTTCTTGGTAGATTTTTCCTTTGATGAGAATAACATGTCCCTCTCCATGTCTTTTGATTAGTTTTGGTTGAAAGTGTATTTTAGTAGATATTAGAATGGCTACTCCAGCTTGCTTTTGGAGTTCATCTGCTTGGAAACCCTTCTTCTAGACCTTTACTCTCAGATAATGTCTTTGTGGCTGAGGTGTATTTTTTGTATGCGGCAGAATGTTGGGTCCTGTTTACACGTCCATTCTGTTAGTCTTTGTCTTTTTATTGGAGAGTTGAATCCATTGGTGTTGAGAGAGATTAACTATCAGTGATGAGGTACAGAATTAAACAGAGAATTCTCAACAGAGGAATCTCAAATAGTGGAGAAACACTTAAAGAAATGTTTAATGTCCTTAGTCATCAGGGAAATGCAAATCAAAACAACTCTGAAATTCCATCTTACACCCATCAGAATGACTAAGATCAAAAACTCAAGTGACAGGACATGCTGGCGAGGAATTGGAGAAAGGGGAACACTCTTCCATTGATGGTGGGAGTGCAAACTTGTACAACCACTTTGGAAATCAATCTGGTGCTTTCTCAAAAAATTGGGAACAGCTCAACCTCAAGACCCAGCAATACTGCTCTTAGGCGTGTACCTGAAAGATGCTCAAGCATACAAAATTTGCTCAACCATGTTCATAGCAGCTTTATTCATAATAGCCAGAATCTGGAAACAACCTAGAGGTCCCTCACTGAGGAATGAATACAGAAATTGTGGTACATTTACACAGTGGAATACTACTCAACAATTAAAAACAAGGAAATCATGAAATTTGCAGGCAAATGGATGGAACTAAAAAAGATCATCCTGAGTGAGGTAACCCAGAACCAGAAAGACACACATGGAATATACTCAATTTATAAGTGGATATTAGCCAAATAATACCGGACAGCCATACTAAAATCCACAGACCTACAGAAACTGACTAATTTCTCGGGAGGATGCTTAATTCTCATTCAGAAGAGCAAATAGGATAGACACTGGAATTGGTTGAAGAGAGGGAACAGGATAGGAGCCTACCATAAATGTCCTCCAAAAGATTCCACCCAATAGGGCATCAAAGCAGATGCTAAGACTCACAGCCGAACTTTGGGCAGAGTGTAGGAAACTTTGGGAGTCGTACGAAAATAGGGAGGAGTTGTAGGAGTAGGGAAATAGAAAGACACAGAAAAGACAGGAGCTCCATAAGAAGACCAACAGAGCCAACAAATCTGGGCCCATGGGGGCCTATAGAGACAGATGCACCAACTAAGGACCATGCATGAAAAGGACCTAGACCCCCTGCTCAGATGTAGCCAATGTGAGGCAGCTCAGTCTTCATGTGGGTACCCTAGTTAGGGGAACACAAGCTGTCTCTGACATAGACTCTGTTGCTAGCTCTTTGATCACTTCCCTTTGGTGGGGGGGAAGGAGGCATTGCCAGGCCACAGAGGAAGAGGATGCAAGTAGTCCTAATGAGACGTGATAGGCTGGGGTCCTCCTTTCTAAGAAATAGGGAAGGAGAATACAGGGGAAGAAGAAGGGAGGGTGGGACCTGGAGGAGAGAAGGGAGGGGGCTACAATCAGGATATAAAGTAAATAAATTATAAAAAATTATATGTTAAATTTCAAAAAGAGGATAACTCTGCCTAGCTCAAAAGCTAAAGCCAATATATATGATCTAAAGACAATTTAAACTGTGTGGGAACATCAGAGTTCCAGAAGAGGGAGAAGAGGACACTACAGAATCAAACAGCAAAGGCTTTATCAGGTAGACAAAACTTAAATCCAGCAAAAAGTGTAACTGAAACCAGTGCAAAGCACAGCTGGACTGCAATAGTAAGCCAAAACAAAATAGGCAAGAACATCGTTCATTGAAGATAAAAGATAGGAAGACTAAAATAAAATAAAATTAAAGGACAAAATACTGATGAGATACACCAAGAAAGAACAATGTTCCCATTGAGTCATAAATTCTTCTGTAAGAATCAAGTCGACTGACAAATGGGTGGGCAGGTTTCAGGCCCTCTGCACTGCTTCAAGTTGACTGTTCAGAACACACAAATGCATCTTTTATCTATCTGCCTCTGATGAGTTGCTGCTAGTTAATAATTTGAAAATATCACGTAAGCCCATTGTTTTAAATTAAATAATAAGATTGAATGCTAAAACTAGGAAAAGAAACCCATGATGAGAAAAGAAAATGAGAGAAAAAATTTTTATATTACACAAGTTCTTGCAGAAACAACTGCTTAAAATAAGCAACACAACGGAATCATTCATGGCCCCCAGGGCTTTTCACTTTCTGTAAGAAAAGACTAGGCCAGTAAAGAAGGCTCTGTGGGTAATGAATGGTATTTGCTGTCAAAACTGCAAATTTGATGCCTGTTATCAACGTGGCAAGTGAAGATAAATGCTTCTCAAAAGTTGTCATCTGCCCTTTAAACCCATTCCGTTGCACATTCACAACATACACACACACACCACCACCACCGCCGCCCCATAAACACACACATAATAAAATACTATTTAAAAAAATTAAGTTATTTTGTGCATTCAAGGTAATGAGTAGCAATCAAAACAAAAAACAAAAACAAAAAACACCTCTGGTTCAACTTTGCATTTGTAGAAGCACAAATCCAAAAATGTCACTACTGACAAATACTCTGTTTGTAGAGACAGTAGAAAGGTAAGTCATATTTGTCACTTTCCTTTCATAGATAAAGGGCTATTCACCCAGCTGTACTTGCCTGGGCATCTGCAGCTGCAAGTCCACCCAGTGCTTTCCTCTTTAAATTATCTCCAACAGACACTTTTCTTACACCCTTGAAAACATGCAGGCTTAAAACAAGTTCTTAGTAGAAAAAAGTCTTAGAGTCCCTATTATCCTCTGCAGACAGCCTGGATAAAACCAAAAATAACCCTGAATACCTTTGTTGCACATGCACAGCACAACAGGAAATAAAGCCAGTTAACAACTTCTCTTCTCCCCTGCTTTTCTTAGTCTCTGATAATTATTAGAATTCTCCCTACTTTCTCTTTTCCCACGAGATCAGCTTGTTAGAGTCCATGTGGAGAATGTGTTATCTTTATCTTTCTGCATTTTACTTAATATAATGTCCTGTATTTGCATTCATTTAGCCCCAAATGACAGGATTTCATTCCTTTAACTGAATATTTTCCTTGTGTCTTTTCCTGTCATTTTTTAAACTTACAATAAAACAATTTAAATCATAACTTTTGAAACTTTTTTAGTGTGTATATGGTGAGAGCAAACATGCTGAAGCATACATTTAGAAGGCAGAGGCAAGTTCATCACGTCACTTTCCTCCTTTTACTCTGTTTTCAGAAGTATTTTCTTGTCTAATAATATCTCTGTCCTTACTATCAAGGCAATATTGGGCTCATAAAATAGATTACAAAAAATGTTTTCTCTTTCTCTATTTTTGAAGGATTAGTAGTATTCTTCTTAAATGTTATTCACTCATGAAGCCATCTGCACTTTAGGTTTTCTTGATTGGAAGATAGGGACTTTCATTCAGTTTATAGATTAGATAGCCACATTAATTACTTACACGTATGAACACATACAAAAACACTTACATACAAATCTTGTGTATATGGTCAGTGTTGACTTACATATAGTCAATTGATTTATAGTCAGTGTTACATCTTCAAGTATCTCTTTCATTCCCAACATTAATAATCTACATTTTCACTATCATTCATACTATCAAGAAGATTATTGTCTTTTATTAACTTTCAAAAAACAACTTTAAGTTTTGCTCCTTGTCTTTATTACTTATGGATTTTCTATTTTATTAACTTCTACTCTTATACATAGCATTTTAATTCTGTACTTCTTAATGTCTTAACAGTTTTGTAAAGCAAAGGCTGATATACAGCAAATATTACAAACATCTGATAAATTTTAACAAATTTATCCAATAATGAAGCCACCACAATCAAGGTCGTAAATACAGCGTCCATTTCAGAAGGTTTCATTGGTAGCTCCTCATGCACAGCGCTTCCTCTTCTGGGAGGCTGAAATGGATTCCTACAACTAGAGTAATCTGAATTTCTGACTTTTAGAGGAATATAATTTCAGAATGCTCTCTTTTTGTTGACTTCTTTTACACAAAATAAATTATTTTCCAAAAAGCAGAAACACTGTGTATGGACATTAAATTTCTTGTCTACTGCTCAATTTATGCATATAAATTGTATACAGACATGTCTGTCTACACACACACATATGTGGGATTGCTTCTTGATTGGGCTATCAAGAGGAAGTAGTTATGAATATTACTATACTATACCCACCTTTGATGAACATATATAACTTTGTAAAATAAAAAAGTCCTGTTTTCTAATGAGATATCTTTTGCTTCATCATCAGATTTGTATGTATAGTGCACTTGTGAACTCAGGTACACAATCTTTCCCTCGGATATTAAAGTTGCTTTGGATCGGCCAATTCCACTGCTCATTATGAACCATTTCTTTGCATTTTGTAGACTGGTAACCTAATGGCAAACTTTGTCTTTTTGGATGCTTGATCTCTTTGCATTCCTATAAATATACTTAAACTTTCTTTAGTTACAATTCAGTCACATAGTTACATAGTTCAATTATTTTGCGCTTTGCTTTTTAGATTTGTAATATTTAATCTAAGGATAATTGTTCCCAAACACATCTTTATCATAAATTCAGTCAGAAACGTTTTTTCATTTCCCATTTGATCATAAAAACAGGTTGGCTAACTTCTAAGTATTTTGAGAACATCCTCGATATGAGATGTATATATTTCCCTACTTCCCAGTGTTTTAAATTGTCCTGTAACCTCTAGCTATTTGATTATGATTACAATGCAGGTGCCCGTGGCTTACACCTACAGTAATAATTTAGCTGACCCTGGTATGCTTACAGTTGCCCTTTCCACCCTGCTCTCTCTCTGGAGTGGTCTATCACCTTACACTTTCCTCTACTGGGCTCTCAATTTCTTTCCCCACTACCGGAACCCAGGACTTCTTGTTGTCTGTAGTTCACAACACACAGTGTCTACTGCTGTCTGACAAGTCACTATTTTCAACAGCTAATTAATTAACTTCATCTTAGTAATTATATGTGTGTGCATGCTTAGTGAGCATATGTATGTTATAAAAAGATTTAGAAATAATAAATATGAGAACTGAGCAAATGAGTCTTAGCACATGTAATGAAATAGATATTTCGGACATGAAAATATTTGTTTCTGGGGTGACTGTTCTCTACATCCTACTCACTGAAGAAATCAGTGGGAAGACACTGGATGATTAGCTCTTTTCCACTTTCTGGGGGTTACTAATGTAGCGTGCTCATGCCAAGAAGGGGAGTAAGGCATGGGCATAGCAAAATTTGAACCTGTACAGAAAAGATGAATATTGAGGCCACAATATACAACTGAAAATATAAACAGGACAGAAAAACCACTAACCAGCCAATGCAGCTACCACTAGGTGTCACTCTGGCATAACTTTCTTGACTGAATTTAGCCTTACTTTTATTATCTTGTTCCATCTACCTGGTAACAGTACAAAAAAAAAAAAAAAAAAAAAGGCATTATCTTATTGGGCATCTTTCTTTCTATACAGAAATTAACATTTATATAATTCCTGAAAACAGTAAGACGTCTTATAGCAATGATATTGCAGGTCAAAAATTTTAATGTGTCTATTTTGAAGTCCCCTATTATATATAGGTAGCTAATCTATATAAACATATACCCTTACACTCTTTTTATTCAGCCACTCTTTTTCTCAGTAGATATGATTACGACAAATACCACAACTGGAGAGAGAATTTTAAAATAAAACTGGTCTTCTAAGATAGAGAAGTTAACATTCAGAAGAGAAACCCTAGACACAAAGTAATCAAATTACTACATCCACAGAGGTTAAGAACTAAGTCACAAGGAGACCTCATGAGACCCTGCAGCCTGAGCAGGAAGGTGGAGCAAATACAATGTGAGAGGTGGGAGTAACTGAAATGTACACCAAGGGATCAGCGTTTAGAAAAAGTACACCAATCTCGTTGTGTAAAAGATATATGAGATGGAAAATGAACACATGTAAATTACAGAGAAATTATTTTAGTTACACATGAAAGAAACCAATTCCTGAACTGTAACAAAGGAGATGAAAATAGAAGAGATTCGAACAGGAAGCAACAGAACCTGTAGAATTTAATAAATCAAACACAGTAAGAGAGAGAGAAAAAAAAAAAAGAGTTCTATCAAGTCCTAAATATTATTTACTACCATGCCTTCCATATTTATATCAAAGGTGAGCAAAGAAAAGGTTCATGGCGTAAGACCTGACTGGCATCCACTTCACTGTGAGAGAAAAACTGCGCTCCAGAATATAACCAGACTGAGAAGAGGTGCAGGAGTAATACATATCACATGGTAATGTCTGCCTTCTGACATATTCTGAATGAATTATAGCAGGTAAATGTAACAGTAACAGTTAAAGAAACAGAGGTCATGAATTAAAGAGAGAGCAGAGGGAACATGAGATAAGTTGGAGGGGAGAGAGAGAAGGGTGAAAATGACATAAGCAAAGTACTCATGTATGAAATTCTCCAAAAAAAAAAAAAACAAAATACAAGAAGCAGAGCTTTTAAGTGGTAATTTAGGCAACAAGGGCCCCACTCCTGTGGAAAAGACTATTATTAAAGTTCTTAACAAAGCAAGCCCGTCCCTTCTGCCCTTCTTGCTTTGTGTCATGTAATGTCAGGGTACTCATCCCTCCCAGGAGTACAGCATCAGGTCCTGTCCTTGAAGCAGACAGACGCTATCACCAAATTGAGATTACGTGCCTTACTCTTAGACGTCCCAGCAGAAATATAAGAAAATTAAGTTTAATGATCTTCATTAAATTATCCCTGCTTATGAACTCTTTTGTAGCAGCACAAAACAGACACAACAGTGTGAAAATTACTGTGCTTTAGTTGCAGAGTGGGTATACAACAAACTCAACTTACACCATTTTTTGAAGCTCCTAGGTGTTTTATTTACAGCAATCCTAAAACAGTATACAGAGCTATGAATATGCTGAAAGTCAAGTGCTTGTCATGGATGACAAGTGCCTTAGAGTGAGCAGCTTACACTGGCAAAAGCACATAAAAATAACAATGACAGTTCAAACAGTGTATCAAAAATTCTTTTTGAACTTACCTTAAAAATCACAATATATACTGAAATCAGAGCACAATGCCTTTATGAGAAAGTATCCAATATGTTGTGCCTCTTTCCCTTCTTGATAGTAAACTCAAAGGAAAAGACTTACATAAACTTGGAGTCTGTCTAATGAGTTATTCACTTATGAAGGCTTTATCAGGGTAATCCTTACCAACAGTACAGCTGTCTTCGAGTACCACGTCAACATTTCTGTCTCTGTACTCAACTCTGAAGTCTAGCATTCGAGGCTGCCTTTCTACAATCTGCCTGGATGGCATTACAGGTCGAAAAGCTGAAGAGGAGGGAGCTGGAGTTGGAGCTGGAGCAGGGTGACTTGCTGGATCAAATGTGGGTCCTGGCATGGTCTCACCTCCGAAGTCACTAAAGTGTTGACAGGAAAGAAAATTTATTTCTAGTTCATTCACGGCGTCACCAAGGGTCAGCTCCATTGCCTTGCCTGTTTTGTCTATCAATCTGCCCACACCTGTGTTAAGGCCAAGTTCTCTTTCTTCTAATACATCTTTAACAATGGTAAACGGCTAAATTATTTTCCCTCTCACCATTGCTCTTCTCTTCTAACTAATACTATTATATCACTTAAAATTAGACTGTTGCCATGTTAGTCAAAAGACAAAAATGAGCATTAAAAACAGCGCCTTGGGCTGGTGAGATGGCTCAGTGGGTAAGAGCTCTTCCTAGCAAACCTTATAACCTGAGTTCCATCCCAAGAACATAAAGTACAAAAAGACAGCTAATTCCCCAAGCTATCCTCTGGCCTACACCCTCATAATGCACCAGCGCACGCACGCACCAACACATGCATGAATGCTCCCACTCTTTAAAATATGAAGTGTATATTTTCCAGCCACTCTCAGTGAATCATTATTTGACTTGCTATTTCTATTTTCCACAAACACAATTTGTAACTTTCTTAAATTTTAATTCTCTTTTGCTTCACTCCTAGTTTTAGCAGATGAGTTTTGTGCCAGGTGGTGGTGGTGCACGCCTTTATCTCAGGACTCAGTAGTTAGCGGCCAGCCTGCTCTACAGAGTGAGTTCCAGAACAGCCAAGGTTACACAGAAAAATGCTGTCTTGAAAAACAAAAACAAACAAACCAAAAAATGAGTTTTGTTAGGAAAATGGAAGCCAAAGGAGCCTTTTCTTAATACTAAGTCCGCAATCTCTAATGAAAAACAAAGAGGACCTCTTTTTCCCTATGTGTGCAAAACCTCTTCAGTTTTAATCTAGAGATTGCCCCCTTTCCTTTATAATATCATTGCACTTTCTAAAACTTAAATATAGTCAGTCTTTGCTTTCTTAACTAAAACTAAGCGACTGGTGTGATTAAGTTGATGAATGAACTCTTACAAGGACTGTAGAACTCCTTCTGACTCTGATGCGGAGTTACAGAGGAAAACAGCAAGCCCAGTTGTCAGCGCTATGCTCAAGAGAAATAAAACTGAGACACAAAGAAATACATACTTCTAAAGTAGTTGATTCCGCTCTTCTGAAGTGTAAACTAAGAATTGGTTCTCTATCAACTATATTTAAATCAAACACACAAAGCAATCACCCTCTTAAGTGACTACACACTCACCGTGCATGTGTTCTGCTTGCAGTGCTAACCCTATGAAACAGCACAAGAGGGCCTCTTTCATTTTCCTCTGTCAGCAGACACACACAGCCATTTTCACTTACATAAATCCACAATGATTTTAAGACTAAAGAACACAGGAAGGGACTAGTTGAGAAACTTACTATATACAACTTATTTTATTACACTGGCATGATTCCTCAGAAAGAAGCAAAGAAAGCTAATAAAAACCCACTGTGATCAACTAAGACCCTAAATACTATAGTAATTACTACAGAATACTAAATTTTTTCATCATTAAAAAAATTAAGCAAAAAAACATCATTTGTAACAAGAGAGATGAAATATTTCCAGGGAAAAATAATTTCTACAGTTACCACAGCAAATGCTATGAAATATAAGCTAAGCCCAATGTGTCTCCAGAACCCACTAACTAAAAGCCCTAAAGGAAACAATGGCACAAAATGTGGAAACAGCATTTATTCAACTGAACCTAGAGTGCTATCTGGTACTCTAAAACTTCCTAAACCAAATTTATTAAAATAAACATGAAGGAAGTTCCTATAATTATTTGGTTTGCTTTTCTGGACAAGAGCTTCAAAAGAGTTAACTGAATGCTTTTAAATCACCCCTGCCAACCAACCAAAACCAAAAAAGTTGCTACTACAGACTTTGGATATCAGCTATATTTATTATGGCTCAAACATGTGACAAATTTTTAAAGGGAAGTTGAAAAATAGCTTCCCATTAATCATTAAGCATCAGACTGATTTTTGCTTCCGTCCTAAATACACAGTTTCCTACCAAGTATAGCATAATTTTGCATTCAGGTTGAATTATTTTTATGCTGTTACAACAGCACTTTCTTCCTCTCCGCAACTACTCCTAGTCCACTATTTCTGTGTGCCTCATCTGCACTTAGCAGTTCACGCTTCCATGACTTACAAGTCCCAGCACCAAAACTCAAGCCAAGAGTCTGAACTGAGAAAACAGAGAGAAAAAAAGAAAAAGGAAAAAAAACAACAACAACAAAAAAAAAAACACTATGCTTGGGAAAGAAAACTGTTTTTATCCCCTATGACTGTATACTGAGTTATTTTAATCCAGAACCAAACTCTCCCACTTTAAAAAGAAAACTATCCACTTCTTTTTAAGTCTGTTTTAAACATTATAGTTCTCTTTTTAAATCGCCTCCCAATTTTACCTGTAAAAAAGACACAAAGCCAATAAAACAAACCCATATATTACCAGTGGATATATTCAGATACAGTAATAGTTCTATGCTCTGGGATGTATTATTATTAAAGAATTCCTGGAATTGTTACAAATTGTCCTGGGTTAGAAACCAACTGGGAAAGGGGAAAGACTATGTGTGGTGAGTTTGGAGATAAAGCCTGAATTGTCATGTGACAACCTTATTCTGCAGCTATTGAGCCATGTCTTACCTTCAGTTCCTTCCATCTTGTAACTAAAAGGATGATTTTAGAAAGTTTTCTTTAAAATTTAAAATCACCAAATCACTTTACAAGTTTATTTTATCCAACTGGCAAAAATATATAGATTTTGTAGTTAAAATAACACTTCCCAGGCCTGTTATAACAGTACTTGGGAGATAGAAGTAGAAGAAAAGACAATTTAAGGCCAGATGCAGTTACATAGGAATCTCAAGGCAAGATGGTATACACAAGACCCTGTTCCAAAAAAGAAGTAGGGGTGGGTGTTGGAAACTTTAGAAAATTAACTACTTTAGAGAACTAATTAACAAATCATAAAAAGAACAATGCTTATATTAATGAACTTATAGACCAAAAGTCTACAGCTCCACTAAAAAGTAAACCCAGAGCCAGCAATATGGAAATGGCTGCTCTTTCAGAGGTCTTAGATTTAGTACCAACACCCACGTGACAACTCACAACCACCTGAAAGTTCACCTCCATTTCCAGGGTACCCAATGCTATCTTCTGGCCTCTCTGCAGGCACTGCTCACAAATGCTGAGATTACATATATGCAAACATACACATAAAATAAAAATAGTAGGTTTTAAAAAAAGTAAACCCCCAACATTGGTAACATTTTCTTCTTCATTCTAATAAACTGCTATGAAACCATTATACGTTTTATAACATACCTTTGTAGAATGCCATTTTCCTGGGGTATTACACCATTGATAGCTGCCTGCAATGGAAAAAACAAAGAGAATTTAACAAAATGGGTTACTGAACTAGTGGAATGAAGAATACCATAAAAAGAATTAAATATACCTTGAAATATTTATTTAAACAAAATACTGAATGTTTCCTTAATGATAAGAAGCATCTTCTGTTAAGTGCTTTTACTTTACAATAATAAAATGCTGTATTTAAAAAGCTTTGATTAAGACTGTTTTTCCTTTAGGGACTACCTGTGTCTTGTTCCACATGCTGCTGAAATTATATCCATAATGATGCCCTACACAGACCAATTAGACTCTCCAAGGATTATGCACCTTGAGTAAATGCAACTGGAAACTGACCAATTGAAAACTATATTCTTCTAACAAAACTACTCAATTTTTCCTACCCAACTGCTGGACCAATTGTTACTGGCTTCCCTAGCAGCTTGGTTGTTCAAATGTTCTTCTAAATCTGTGAGATTCTTCTTTGCATACTTCTGATAACTTCTACTTGCTACTTCCCCACTCCCACACATTCCACTTTATATTCAAAAGTTTCAAGTATAATCAAAGATTTTAAAAGGTCAGTCTCTAGACTGATTAAATGCAACTAAATACTAAAACTAATACATTTCAAATATGAAATTTGTACACAAAATAGAAAAGGAATTCAAATATCATTTGAAAATAAAAATAATAAATGCATTTCTATGTAACTATATTATTAGCATATATAATTAATCTTGCAAATTCTTGGAAAGCTTGTGAAAAAGAGTAATAATTATTGCAATATTAGCTTTGTTTCATCAACTATCCACTTTTTTTCATCTCTGGAAAATACTTGAAGTGCAAAATAACTGCCTTTTTATTCAAGTTGTTTTTATGTATTACATCAGAATTAAAACAGTTTCAAACTTCCTAAGCAACAAATATTTAACCCAGAGGACACTAGTATTTTAGCATTCACAATTCCCATCCTGCCATAATGCCAATTCTTCCAACACAACCAAGATGTCCTTTCTTTCATTTAGACTGATCCCTTATATACAAACTAGCACCAATCGAGTCATTATTTTTAGTTACTAACCTAGAACTGTCTGGGCACTAACACCACAGTTTTGAACAGGGCAGAATCACATTTTTCTTGTGTATTATGTCCTATGTAAAATGGTATTCTTCTTTTTAAGATCTATTTATTTATTGTTTATATAGTGTTCTATACTGCATGCCAGAAGAGGGCACCAGATCTCACAATAGATGGTTGTGAGCCACCATGTGGTTGCTGGGAATTGAACACAGGACCTCTGGAAGAGCAGCCAGTGCTCTTAACCTCTGAATCATCTCTCCAGCCCCCTAGAATGGTATTCTTATGGCAACCTTATTCCCATAGCAGTACTATCACTGGCGATGAGACCTTCTGAAGAGGCCATCATGCCCACACACTTGGTCTCTCCACAGAGCAGCCAGCATGATGCTCATAAATGCTTAGTCAAGAAAAACCCTTTTCCTTCTCAAATGTGACGTAACACTGCCATAGCTATGAGTCATTCACTTTAAAGTGCTAGAAGGAGAACATCAATCCTACTTTAGATAGCCAAAGGAGCTGACCACAATCTCAAAGAGATCTATGCATTCCCCATGTTCAGTCAGACTATTCAGAGCAGCAGAAGGCAGCGTGACAAAATGCACATCAGTGGATGAATGGACAAATGAATGTGGCATGCACATACAGTAAGTAAAATACTATCTGCCTTTAAAAAAGAAGAAAAGTCTGGTCTGTCCTATTACAACATGCACACACTGTGAAAAAATTACAGCAAGTAAAGTAAGTCAGTCACACAGAGACACAAGACAGATACTGTATGTATATACAATTCAACTTACACAAGGTATCTAACGAAACTGTAGACTTCATAGACAAAGAGAATGGTACATGCTGGGAACTTTGGGGAAAGTAATGACTGTTGCTTAACAGGTATACAGTTCGAATTTTGGAAAATAAAAAGCTTCTGGAGATCTGTGTCACACAACAGTATAATAATGTTAATGTTAAACACCCATATGCTGACAGGCAATTCTCCAAACTGGTTCTTAACCTATCAGTAAATTATCAATAAAATAACATATTAATAATAAATTCCATATTACTGTATGATTGGTCACTGGTCATATTTAAGACAAAACGTACATTCAAGCTTTACATGTGATAAATTAGTATATACACATATTGTAAAATTATCACAACTGAATTAATACATCATCACTACAGTTAGCTGCTTGTGTGCGTATACCTGTGCACACTCATACACATGCATGATAGAGGTAGAGAAGACACTTATGGAACATTTGCAAGAAGTGAACTGAAGGGGGGGGGGGGTTCTCTGCAAGTATCCAGACAACGAAGAGAACCAAGGGAAGAGTTTAAGAATAGAAGCCCAGTGCAGACTGACTTCATCAACCTAGATGAGACTTCAGGGAGTCTGCAAGCAGTTCATTGTCAACATATTTAAAACAACACAGATTGGGAAAAGGTTTCCAGACAACAATCAGTCCAATTTAAGGTACACAATAAAGCTTAAGGTGTGACTGTACAGAAACTCTTTTACGAAATACATGTGACCATGAGCATGAGTTCTACAGCTACAATCTAATGTTGTTTCTGACTGATAGCACAGAGGCCAGCAGCCCATAAAGTACTTGAGACATTCCCCATCCCCCAAGGACGGGCCATGGTCTACGGAAATAATCATTTGGGTGAGGAATAATCATGGAATAATCATTTGGGTGAGGTTTCCCTTTACAACAAAAGGTGAGTGAGGTCTGCTCTGCAGACAGCAAAAAAGACGAGGGCTCCTTAACAAAATCCACTCCCAGCCTTCTGGGCAGGAACACAGGTTTTTGTTTTTGTGTTTTAAGATTCTATTTATTTTACGTCTATGAGTGCTCTATCTGCATGTACACCTGCACACCAGAAGAAGGCATCAGATCCAGTATAGATGGTTGTGAACTACCATGTGGTTGCTGAGAATTGAACTCAGGACATCTGGAAGTGCAGCCAGGGCTCTTAACCGCTGAGCCATCTTTCCAGCTCAGGAAAACAGGTATTTTTTTCCCCTCCATTAGCAAGAGGGCCCTGGGTGTTTAACACATCTGCTTCCTTAGTGTTTCATGAGAGCAAGTACCTGTGTGCTCCCAACAGTGAACAACACAGGCAGATTTATTGACTATCCGCATTCTGGTGTGCACTGGCTCTCTAGAACATACTCATGGTATAACTAGAAGTTTATGCTTCTGGGTCAATATCCCGATTTCTATGTGTGATAATCATTGGCAACTACCATTCTAACCTGTTGCCAGTAGTTCAACTTTTTATAGATGCCGTATGTAAATGACATTTGTCTTTCTGTGTCTAGTTCAGGTTGTTTCAATATCCTGACTAACGCCAATAATGTTATAATGAACATGAAATGTGTTCAGGTGAACTTGATTAAGAATCGGTTTTCTTAACAGGCAGTGGTGGCACACTCCAAGCAGGCAATCTCTGAGTTCAAGGCCTGGTCTACAGAGTGAGTTCCAGAACAGCCAAGACTACACAGAGAAACCCTATCTCAACAAACAAAAAAACCAAAAAGGAAAATAGGAGTTAGTTTCCTCATCTACAAAAAGGGACAGAATGCAATCTGACTTCATAAGCCTATTATAAGAATCAAATGATATTTTAAAAGAAAAAGTGCTCTACAGGAGTTAGCAATGGAAATTATCCATTCTCAATTAAATGGTTTTTAAATTATCTATTTCGTTGTATTGTAATAAAGCAGAGACACATAATATCTCCCTCACATTAAGCTACAAGAAATCCAGATCTATTTCCTGTATCGAGCTCTGCTCCAAAGCCGGAAGGTCATATGCAATGCAGCCCAGGAGTCACTTATACAAGCCCATGTAATTCAGATGCAGTCAGGGTTAAAGGAAGTATAGTTTTTAACCTACAATAAACAACACCTTTTACTACACAATACCATGTAAATATTTTTCCATGAGCTCTTTATGATTTCCAAAGTTCTTTAATGTCTAATGCACATATCTCTCATAAATCCCTGCTTTCAGACTCACTCTGACTGGAGCCAGAAATTCGCTGTACTACAGCTCCCTCACTTACTACCTATGTGCTTGCTTCAGTTTCCTCATCCATAAAGTGGGATTAATAATAGTATTTGCAGTCTGTAATCAAAATGTTCCAAGGCCATTATAAAGAAATAAGACCACAGGTAGCTTGGCTTTGGAAACTAATAATAAATGTGAATTAAAATGCAAAAATATGCAAGAAGAGCTTCAAAATAATAAAATCTGGGACCTATGCTTTAGATCATCAAGGGTACTTCTAATCTACAGTAATTAAAACAGGACAGTATTGAAGCAGTGATTCTCAAACCAATAAAAAAAAAAAGAGCATTTAAAAATAAACTCATACATATAGGAATTCTTAATTTATAACAAAGATGTCACTGCAGAGAATTAATAAAATAATGGCCTTTTCAATAAGCAAAAGCAAATCAAATTGATATACTATAAGGGAAAAGAAAAGAACAAGAAAGTTCAGCCCATCCTATATCAAACTCAAAGTCAACCTCTGTGGCTAGGGAGATGCTCAGTGATTAAGAGCACTTGCTCTTGCAGAGGACCTGAGTTTAGTTCCTAGAATCCACATGGTGGCTCACAACCACCCTTAATTCCAGTTCCAGAGAATCAGATGCCCTCTTCTGACCTCTGCCAGCACTGGGCACACACATGGTGCACAGACATGCAGATAAAACACTCCTACACATAAAATAAATAAATGCAAAACAAATTTAATCAATCCCAATGATTTACAACTAGAAATATAAAAGGCAAAATAAAGCTTCTTAAAAAATACAAAAACATCTCCATGTGCTTGAAGCAGGCAGATAACTTTATTCATAACACAATCTATAAATCAAAACCAATAGAGGAAAAGGTTAATAAACTAGACTATATTAAGATTCCTTGTTCCTGTCCATTAAAGATCTCCACTGGGGGCTAGAGATACAGCTCAGCATTTAGGAGCACTGGCTGCTCTTCCTGAGAACAGGGGTTCAATTCCCAGTAACCACATGGAGTTCATAGATGTCTGTGACTCCAGTTCCAGGGCTTCTGACACCTCACACAGACATTAATGCAGGCAAAAGACCAACAACCATAAAAGTAATTAATTTTTTTGAAAGATCTCTAGAAAAAAAAAAAAAAAAGAGCAAAAGCAGAACACAGAATGGAAGAGCTTTGTATCATACAACAAAGAGCGCCTATCCAGAAAATACAAACAACTCTTGTGAATCCAACAGGAGAACACATGCTCCAATAAAAGAAACAAAAAACAAAAAACAGAAACTGAAAAGAAGAAACTGAATGGGACTTAGAAGAGAGCATTACCAAATGTCCATTATTAACAAGGGAAGTAAATTAACACAACAAAATGATCCCATAGTTTAAAAGAATGAGAAAAAAATAAAATGACTGTCATCTACTGGCAAGAATATAGAGTACTGAAACTCTCACACTCTGCCACTAAGTATGGGTGTACTGGTTAATATTTGTGTCTGTCTGTCAACTTGACACAAATTGGAGTCATCTGTGAAGTAAAAACCCCAACTGAGAGATTGTTCTCAGCAAGGCAAGGCATACTTTCTTCTTCTTTTTTTAATTTTACATTTTTATTATTTCTTTTTTTTTATGTTTTATTAATTACACTTTATTCATTTTGTATCCCCCCATAAGCCCCTCCTTCCTCCCCTCCCGATCCCACCCTCCCTCCCCTTTCTGCATGCATGCCCCTCCCCAAGTCCACTGATAGGGGAGGTCCTCCTCTCCTTCTTTCTGATCTTAGTCTATCAGTTCTCATCAGAAGTGGCTGCATTGTCTTCTACTGTGGCCTGGTAAGGCTGCTCCCTGCTCAGGGGGAGGTGATCAACGAGCAGGCCAATCAGATTATGTCAGAGGCAGTCCCTCTTCCCATCACTATGTAACCCACTTGGACACTGAACTGCCATGGGCTACACCTGTGCAGGGGTTCCAGGTAATCTCCACGAATAGTCCTTGGTTGGAGTATGATTTTCTGGGAAGTTCCCTGTGTTCAAATTATCTTGTTCTGTTGCTCTCCTTGTGGAGTTCCCGTCCCCTCCAGCTCTTACTATTTCCCACTTCTTACATAGAATTCCATTCACTCTGCCCATCAGTTGGCCATCAGGCTCAGCATCGGCTTTGACAGCCTATACTGCAGAGGCTTTCAGAGGCCCTCTGTGGCAGGTTCCAAGGTTGTTTCCTGTTTTCTTCTGGCTTTCAGAGGCCCTCTGTAGCAGGTTCTGAGGTTGTTTCCTATTCTCTTTTTCTTCTGATGTCCATCCTCTTTGCCTTTCAGGATGGGGATTGAACATTTTAGTTAGGGTCCTCTCTTTTGCTTAGTTTGTTTAGATGTACAGATTTTAGTGGGTTTATCCTATGTTGTAAGTTAACATGAGTGAGTATATACCGTGTGTCTTTTTGCTCCTGGGACAACTCACTCAGGATGATCCTTTCCAGGTCCCACCATTTACCTGCAAATTTCATGATTTCCTTATTTTTCGTTGCTGAGTAATACTCCATTGTATAGATGTACCACAGTTTCTGCATCCATTCTTCAGTTGAGGGGCATCTGGGCTGTTTCCAGCTTCTGGCTATTACAAGTAAAGCTGCTACAAACATGGTTGAGCAAATGTCCTTTTTGTGTACTTGAGCCTCTTTTGGGTATATGCCTAGGAGTGGTATGGCTGGATCTTGAGGAAGCGCTATTCCAGGTTGTCTGAGAAAGCGCCAGATTGATTTCCAGAGTGGTTGTACAAGTTTACATACTTTCTTCTTTAGTAATCGATGTGGGAGGGTCCAGGCCATTGTGGGCAGTGAACCTGGGCTGGTGACCTTGGGCTCTATGAGAAGGTAAATTGAGCGAGCCAGCGCGCAGCATTTCTCTAGGTCCTGCTTGGCTTCCCACAAGGCTGAACTGAGAGTGGGATGTGTAAGCCAAATAAACCCTTTCCTCCCCAGTTTGCTTTCTGTGGTCTCGGTGTTTATCCCAGCAACAGAAAGCAAACTAAGGCAATAAGGTGGTTGTACTGACAACCACCTTTGTGAAATTTCACAGTACAAACATAGTGCATGAAAGGTTTGAAGGAAGTGTTACTGTGAGAGGTTATATTCTGAAATCAAAGTGCATAATGACCACAAAAATGGCTTATGTTTAGTTAGGAACATACAAAAGGAGAGAGTATTTTTTTATTTGCTCAAAGAGATCTCACAGTTTCGTTATTTATTATGAGTTACTAACAAATGTGCTGGCTGTTAACTGTAAGTTGATTCAACCCCTAACTAAGCATTGGAGCTTAACCTCAACACTGCCAGCATCTATCTGCTGCCTTCCTTCCTCCAACACTTCCACTGGAGGAAAGTGGGTGTGTCTGTCAAAGTGAGAAGGAAACAGACTGCTGCTCAGGATTAAAGGCTTTCAAAGGCTTTCAAAAACAATGCCCCTTCCGAAAAGCACATTTGTCTTCCAGGGCAGCCTATGCTACTAAGATGAAACATCAATAAACCAAGAAACTAGCCACATGCCTTTTCAGTTTTCCTGTTCCACATGTTCCTTCTAGTTCTGGGCAGCTCAAGTGCATCCTGTTACTGTGCTGCCAACTGCCTAACTAAAGGCCAGAATTCAGTTGTTTAAACCTCAGGAGCCAAAGTCCTTTTGCTAGTGAATAAAATAATAAAAGTGCTGCCCTGAAACAAAAAGCATTATTAGTAGCTAGAAAGAACCCACAAGATTAGAAAATGAAGAATGGTGCCACAGTTTGCATACTGGATGTTTCTACATGCTAAAGGTGTAGTCCCAGGACACTGCTATTGGGATGTAGAGACTCCTTGTGGATCAAAACTTGGCTGGGATGTCTTGGGATCATGCAGGGCAAAGCCCTGAGGAGCATATAAGAACCAATCACTTTCTCTTTCTCTCTTGCTCCATAGATAATATTCCTCTAGCAAGCATCTTAGCCAGCCATGAGGCACTGCTCATTGCAAGCCCAAAACAGAAAGACCAACTGATCACTGGAATCTCCAACACTGTGCCAAAGGCAACTCTGAAGCTACCTAGAAACGAGCTAGGAGTCACCTCCTACTCTCATGACTGAAGAAATGTCAAAGATGTTAGGATTTCCGTATCACAGTAAATCAAGGATTAAAACCAAGTACTTTTTTGTCAAGGTGAAACCCCTGTTACTACCAATGTATTATACATCTTTTCATGAAATCACAAGAGTTTCTACAAAATATGAGTAAAGAGTCAAAACACATTAATATTTTTATATATGGATGAGATCACTGAGGCCCAGAAAGATAGAGTGACTCGCCTGAAAGAGCACAAGTAAACAAGCTATGCCCAAACTAAAACTCTGGTCCCTTAAATGCCAACCCAATACTGGGAAGAGGTGAAACAAAAGTCACAATCACAATCTCTTTGGGAAAAGAAAACTGATTCCGTGACATTATAGCAGCAGACATGAAGACAGCTAACAAGATTTGAAGTGGTTCTGTAGCAAAAGTACGCAAGCTCGCCATCATCCAGAGAAGGTCTTAGGAAGGTTTCTGCTCTGCACTCCTAGAAGAAGCTGTTCACTTAAAAGTAATCAGAAAATAAAACAACAGGGTGGAGTCTTCATATCATGCTCAAGGACACCTTCCCTTAGACCTCATTTCTTCTTACTAGGCACCCTGCTGTCTTTTTAATATGCTGGCATTTAAATTTTTTTCAAACAATATATTTGTACACATTCTTTCGCTTCCCAGAACTCCTTCTAGATACTCTCTACCTCCCGACATACCCAATATCATTTTCCTTCTTTCTCTCTCAAGAAAAAAAAGAAGTAAACTTAAAAACAAAACAAAAAGGCCAAATATAACCAAAACCAAAACCACACATGAAGTGTGCTGTGTTGATCAAGCATCCCTGAGCACAGGGGAAGAGGGCTCTATGTAGCTATGGGGAAGTCATCATCTATGCTGGGTGAAGACTTCCCAGTGTGGCTCCTTTGGGGTCACCAAGTTCTTGTCCTCACCTATGCTCTATAAGTAAGCACAATGAGTTCACTGGCTCCCCAGGATGAACTGACAGAATTATACTTTGGTTTGTCATTAGGACCTCAGGAAAGGGAGACATTGTTCACATTTCTCCCACGGTAAGGATTTTAGTGACATATGAGTTCTACCACTTCCCAATAGCACCTGTACTGTCACTAAGCACAGATCTTTGGAAGGACAGGTATCCAAACTATGGCAAGTAAGTAACAAGTATTGGGACATGTAGTTTGATAGACTACAACAGCTGCAACTCAACTTTGCAATGTGATTGGTCAGTAGCATAGATAGAAAGCATTTAAATCATAAGGGAAAAGATATAAACTACATCATTCAAAGTACTTTCTTTGCCATTGTTATATTATCAATGAAAAGACTGGCATTTTAGAAAGACAGTGAACATTAACCTAAAGGTAACAGAACAGACAAGTTAAGAAGATTCCTTCAGTAATCCAAACTGTGATACAAGAAGTTAGCAAATATGAGAAACACTGCTTAGGTATAGTGAAGGGAATGAATAAAACTGAGATCAGATGAATTAACTTCTTTAAGCTCATTTCCTAATCTTATGAAACTGATGACAACATCCGCACATGGTGGTTACTAAGGGAATTTAAACAAAGTCTGGGGAAGGGGACTACTGAGTTTTGTTGTTGTTTGTTTTTGTTTTGCATGTACATTCTCTCCCCCAAAAAAACACTACAAAACAAGGATAAAAACAAAACTGCAAGCAAGGTGGTAGTGTTACATGCCTTTAATACCAGCACTCAGGAGGCAGAGGCAGGCAGATGGATCTCTGTGAGTTCCGAAACAGCCAAAGCTACACAAAAAAAGAAAAAGAAAATTAAAAACTGTCCTTAAAAACAAGGCAAAACAAAAACAAAACCGTGCAAAAAAAAAAATAAAAAAAAAAAAAAAAAAAAAAAAACAAAAAAAAAAAAAAAAAAAAAAAAAAAAAAAAAAAAAAAAAAAAAAAAAAAAAAAAAAAAAACCAAAAAAAAAAAAAAAAAAAAAAAAAAAAAAAAACAATGCTCCAAACAAGCATTTTAAAGATAATCAAATAAGGATAAAGATAAGCTGAATCAGAAATTCAAAGCCTAGCAACAGTGAAAATAAATGAAAAGACTGTGGTACTCTAAGCCATAAACAAAATCCCCTCAGAAATTAATGAAAACATAAAATGAACAAAAAGCAGACATCAACAAAAAACTAACAAAGATATGAACAAAGGCAGAAAAGCACTTACAAGGATCTCTACAAGTAAGTCAAGTGTGGGAGCTCAGGACTGTAATCCTAGTACTAAAGAGCAATGGCTGAAGAAGCTGCTGCTGGAAAGATCAGCCTGTCCACACAGCAAGGTCCAGGCCTGCAAGGGTAGGCTCCTGTCATGCTCCTTGTTTTTGCCCTCTTCAGATGTCCATCCCATTTGCCTTTCCGAATGAGGATTGAGCAACGTCCTTAGCCATCAGGGAAATGCAAATCAAAATGATCCTGAGGATTCACCTAACACATATCAGAATGGCTAACATCAAAAACTCAAGTGACAACACATGCTGGAGAGGATGTGGAGAAAGGGACCCTCCTCCACTGCCAGTGGGAATGTAAACTTATACAATCACTTTGGAAATCAATCTGGCACTTCTCAGACAATTGGGAATAGTGCTTCCTCAAGATCCAGCAATAGCACTCCAAGGCATATATCCAAAAGGGGCTCAAATATATAACAAGGACATTTGCTCAAACATATTCGTAGCAGCTCTATTCATAATAGCCAGAATCAGGAAACAACCCAGATATCCCTCAACTGAGGAATGTGGTATATTTATACAATGGAATACTACTCAGCAATTAAAAACAAGGAAAGCATGAAATTTGCAGGCAAATGGTGGGAACTAGAAAAGATCATCTTGAGTTTGGTACCCCAGAAGCAGCAAGACACACATGGTATATACTCACTTATAAGTGAGCATTAGATTAAAAAAAATAATAATAAGATAAACATGCTAAAATCTGTACACCCTAAAGAAGCTAAGCAAGAAGGAGAACCCAGGATAAGATGATCAATTGTCACTCAGAAAGGCAAACAGGACGGACATGGGAAGAGAGAGAAAATAGGCAACAGAACAGGAGCCTTCCACAGAGGGCCTCTGAAAAACTCTACCAAGGGTATCAAAGCAGATGCTGAGACTCATAGCCAAACTTTGAGCAGAGGGGAGGGAATCTTATGAAAGTAGGGGGAGATAGAAAGACCTGGAGGGGACAGGAGCTCCACAAGAAGAGCAACAGAACCAAGAAATCTGGGCCCAGGGGTCTTTTCTGAGACCAAGGACCATGTATGGAGATAAGCTAAAACCCCTGCACAGATGTAGCCCATGGCATCTCAGTCTCCCAATTGGTTCCCTAGTAATGGGAATAGGGACTGTCTCTGACATGAACTCAGTGGCTGGCTCATTGATCACATCCTCCTAAGGGGGAAGCAGCCTTACCAGGCCACAGAGGAAGACAAAGTAGCCAGTCCTGAAGAGACATGATAGGCAAGGGTCAGATGGAAGGGGAGGAGGACCTTCCCTATATCAGTGGACTTGGAGAGGGGCATAGAAGGAGATGAGGGAAGAAGGGTAGGACTGGGAGAGGACGAGGGAGGGGGCTACAGCTGGGATACAAAGTGAATAAACTATAATTTATAGAAAAAATAAATTAATTAAAAAAAACAAAAAGATCATGTCTTTAAAAGAAAAAAAGCAAACATAGTAGCAGCAAACTATAGTTACAGTATATATACAAAATAAAACATTATAATAGTAGATCAACTACTTAAGGAAACAAATTCAAATTTTAAGCATGGTATTATACAAGTGCTACTGAATTAGCTATCTTTCTAAAATATAAACCTGTGAGTACAGAGGCTATTGGCATATACAATGATAACATTGCCTCTTTGTTAAAAAAAAAATCAAAATGTGAACATATTAATAGTAATGCTGCAACACCTTAGAGATACTCAAAACATCTCCACAGACATTTTCTACACAGCTGACTGTCACAGTTGGTTATAATGCACTTCCCGGCTCTACTTACGAATAGGTGTAATCTTATCAACTCTAGCTGTCGGTCACTTACGTCCTTTCAACAATTACACGCTCTCTGTTTTTACTGTTCTATGTGCACAGGTGCCCTGCAAGCATGCACACATGCGTGTGGTGGGGCCGGTGGCCAACGCCCCTCTTCTGTCACTCTTCCCCTCTTTGTCTGAGAAGGGTCTCTGGCTGAGCCAGGCATCAGAGTCTGGGGTGGCCGGCAGGCCAGCCCTGCCTGCTTTGTATGTGGTGACTGTCTATCCAAATGCACATCTCCATGCTTGCACAGCACCACTTTACTAGCTGAGCCCCTCCGAGCCCCAATAAATTACATACTGTCTTTACAGCACATCGGGACTTGGCCTGTCTGTAATGAGCTAAGAACAGGCATCAATTGCTAAGCATTAAAAAACAATGGATAAAGAATGTACTATTTCAGCCACAACTGACCTTAGGAAGTTGTTAGTTTGGATCTGGAATGTTCCCTTAAGGTCCATGTGTTCCCAGGTGAGAATAGTTGGAAGGGAGGTGATGGAACTTTTGAGAGACAGAGTCTAACAGAAAGTCTTCAGGTCACTGGGAACATGTCATCTAAAAGATGACATGCACAGCCCTTCCTTTTCTTCTCTTTTCATGCCCAGGCCATGTGTTTCAGCCAAGATGTGCTGTCCTGTCACAGGTCTTCAGCAATAAAAAAATATAGGGGGAACCCTAAGAAACTTAATAAAAGCCTTCAGAAATAGGAATAAGGGCTGGAGAGATGGCTCAGAGGTTAAGAGCACTGGCTGTTCTTCCAAAGGTCCTGGGTTCAATTCCCAGCAACCATATGGTGGCTCACAACGATCTACAGTGAGATCTGGTGCCCTTCTGAGAGTGCAGGTGTACCTGCAGACAAAACACTGTATAATAATAAATAAATAAATCTTAAAAAAAAAGAAATAGGAATAAACTTGGCATACTTGAGATTATAGACTAATTGACTGAATTACGTATAGTCATACTCCATGAAATAAAAACACTTCATTCTTACAGGCAGGGTAAATGCTAGAAGGTTTTTAATGCTAAGCTGAAGAAAAAAGTCCAAAATGAGTAACTTAGCTACACAAATAAGAATCTCACAGGCTGGGAAAATAGCTCAATGGGTAAAGGCATTTGCCACACAAGCACACAGACCAGAGTACAGGGCTCCAGACTGGCATGGTAGCATACCTCCAACCCCACCCAGAACCCTATCCCTACCCTCACTCCCAGAGAACACTGAAGAGCTACACTGGCTGAAGAGGTTAGCTCTGTGGTTCAAGTTAAAGATTCTCTTCAGTATATAAAATAAAGAGCAATTGACAAAGACACCTAACATCAGACTTTGGTTTCAAATGTGCTCCCACACTCATGCACATTTAAACGCACACACACAAAAGAGAGAATATCACCCTTCATATTTGCCCTCCTCCCTTATAACCTCCCCCTCAAAGGAAAACAAAAACTAAAACTATAAATTAAAAGAGAGAGAGAGAGAGAACACCTTGCCGTAGAAGCTGCGATGTGTAAAGGTTTATCACGTGGTATACCCTTTTGCCCAAAAAGCTTTATTTCAAATATTCATTGCAGTGAATCACTCAGTACTGGATCCTCTGCAGGACTCCTCTGGATATCCTGCAGCTTTGGACCTGTGGGACTGGACCCTTCCCATGCTCTAGTAGCTCATACATGGGATGGATGTTGGGGTGGGCCATCAAAGCCCTGGATCTGGACCTGGGTGGAAGCTGAGCTGGTCAGCCCACCAGCTTTCCTGCACCTGTGCCACCAAGGCCAGCTCTCCTGTGCAGCAAAAGCGACTCACACTCAATCCATCTGGGCCAGCTCTCCCACACCAATGCCACCAGAGCCAGCTGCCCTATGCTGCCCAGGCAAGGGGCAGGTCCAGCGTTCCTGAGTGTGGTAGCCATGTTGCCAGTTTTTAAACATGGAGAAATGTTAACCATTATAGAGCAAGTATATATTTAAGAGAAGCCAAATACTTGTATAATTAATGACATATGTAAATAAACACAACTGAAATATAAAAACTGCTAAAACATCAAATCAAATTAAAAATAAATCAATAAACCCCCCAAAAAATTCCTTTTTTAAAATCTTTTTTTTTTTTTGCTTTGTTTTGTTTTGTTTTGTTTTGTTTTGTTTTGTTTTGTTTTGTTTTTTTGAGACAGGGCTTCTCTGCATAGCCATGGCTGTCCTAGACTCGCTTTGTAGATCAGGGCTGGTCTCAAACTCACAGAGAACTGCCTGCCTCTACCTCCCCGAGTGCTGAGATTACAGGTGTGCACCACCACTCCTGGCTCAAAAAAATTTATTAAAAGATGAAAACAGCAGAACCAAAGGAGGTATTAAGAAATACAAATGTGAATTTATATACTAACATCTTACTTAAAAATATAAGCCAAAAGTTTAAAGTTCTATTACTACTAAGTAGCCCTGTGTTTTTAAAAATTGGTGGCAATAAATAATAATAAAAAAAATTATACAGGAATTTTTAATTACCACATATTATTTTCTTTTCCAAGCACACATTGATGTATGCCAGTTGAGCTTTGGAACCAGGATAAAGAACTGTCAAGTCATCAAGATATTCCTGAACCACTGGCTTTGTTGCACTGATATTTCATTTAAACTACTTTTAGTAATATAAATAAATTAAACATCATAGGGTAATCTTAAAAAAAAGCCTACTTTAAAAACCAAGTTAACTTGCAGACTGACAAGCTTTAAAATGCATCACACATACATAGCTTTTAATGAATATGAACAATATTATGAACCATTCAAACTTTCACTTTCTTTTAGATATTTAAGTCATAAAGCAATATATATTAACACTAGCTCTTTAACAAGTAACATGCCTTCAGTTTCCCAACAAGGAACTAAATCCCTACTTCTTCTTTGAGTAGTTCAACTGTGTTCTATGGTATAGCTTAAATAAGTAGTGCTAAAAATGAATAGAATAAAATAAAATAAACAATAAATGTAACTCTGGTAATCTGAAAGAAAATGGCACCCAAGGGCGTATAAGGAATGGCACTATTAGGAGGTGTAGACTTCTTGGAGGAAGTGTGTCACTAGAGAGTGAGGCTCTGAGGTTTCAGAAACTCAAGCCAATCTCCTTCTGCTGCCTGCGGATTAAGATGGACAACTCTCAGCTCCTTCTCCAGCACCATGTCTGCCTGCACACTGCTTCCCGCCGTGACAGTAACGGACTACACCCCTGAAACGGTAAGCCAGCCCCAGTTAAATGTTTTCATTTATAGGAGTTGCCCTGACCATGGTGTCTCTTCACAGCAATGGAAACTCTCACCAAGTCACTCTCCCTTTGTATCTGTGGGGATTTGGTTCCAGGAAGATGCCCAGTCCTAGCCCAACCTTGGTATGTGAGAGTCTCAATAGCCTCATATGAACAACACGGCATCCTCTCTACATACAACCCACACACATCCCCATAGAACTTCAAGTGTCTATAGATTACTTGCAATAGCTAATCAATACAATGTAAAAAATGTAATGTAAATAGTTCTCTTGCCATCTTGCATAGGGAAAATAGAATGACTAGGAAAAAATGTCTGTGTATTCGGTACAAACACAATTTTTGTTCCCAAATATTTCCAATCTGAAACTCATTGAATTCACAGGTAAAGAATTATAGATATGCAAGGACTGACTGTATTTGGCATGAGATTCCAAGCTACATTTAACAGCATTTCCTGGTGATTAGAACATACAATTTTTTAAAGTCTTTAAGCCTCTTAACATTTATCTAACAACATTTTTTACAAAAAATGAATTCATATAGTAATTTTAGAATTATATTATGTTAGAAGGAAAAGTAATCCAAAATACAGTGCAAAAATAAAGTTACAATCTTTGACACAACTATGGGCCTCAAACAGTTTCAATCTGGTAACAGGGGCTAACAAGAGTTTAACAAACTGAGAATTTCTTTTTTTTTTTTTTTTTTTTTTGTCTTTTATTATTACCATTATTATTTACAATCTATCTGCCTTGTATCCCAGTTGTAACCCTTTCCCTCATCTCCACCGGGTCCCACCTTGCCTCCACCTTCCTTCCCTATCCCTCTCCCCTAGTCCAAACAGTGGGGAGGTCCTCCTCTCCTACTGTCTGACCCTAGTCTATCAGGTCCTATCAGGACTGCCTGGATCTTCTTCCTCTGTGGGCTGGCTGGGTTACCCCGTGCAGGGGGAAGTGATCAAAGAGCAGGCAACCAAGTTCATGTCAGAAACTGTCTCTTCTCCCCTTACTAGGGCACCCACATGGAAACCGAGCTGTCTATGGGCTACATCTGAGCAGGGGGTCTAGGTCCTCTCTATGAATGGTCTTTGGTTGATGCATCAGTCTCTGCAGTCCCCCCAGGGTCAACCTGTTTTTGGCTTTGTTGGTCTCCTTGTGTGGCTCTTGTCCTCTCCATGTCATTTTAGATGCCCCTTCTTTCGTAAGACTCCATGAGCTCTGTCCAAAGTTTGGCTGTGAGTATCAGCATCTGCTTCCATCCCCTACTGGGTGGAGTCTTTTAGAGGACATCTGTGGTAGGACCCCATCCTGTTCCCTCTGTTCTACCACTTCCGGTGTCTATTCTATTTGCCCTTCTGAATGAGAATGCAACATCTTCCGTAGGGTCCTCCTTGCTGTTTAGCTTCCTTAGGTCTGTAGATTTTAGTATGTTTATCCTATATTATATGGCTAATATCTGCTTATAAGTGAGTATATACCATGTGTGTCTTTCTGCTGCTGGAGAGAATTTCAGATTTGTAACAATTTGAGCTTTCGTTTGAAAAGACATCAATTGCTTCATATTCATTTGTTGAATTATACCTTGAATACTAATAACCTTTTGTCACCTAGAGTTTTCTCCAGAAGAAATAATAACTTTCAAAGAGACTGTATTATATAATGGAATATCCTTATGGCAGATTAGTACAAGCAAAACTAAATGGGAAAAAAATATTATGAAGTTCTTACAAACACACACACACAGTAAAAGAACTTTTAAAAAGTTATTTCTCAATAAATGCCACAGAGATAAGGATCATATAAATTTTACTGGTAAGATACTAGGATACCAAAACCTGTTCCACCCTGACCCTCAAGTCTCAAGTGTCTTATTAATTTTCCTCCCTCTTTCCTCAAGCTTATTTACCAGAAAAGGAAAAGTAACAATGGTAACATTTTAAGACAACAACAGCAAAGACTTTAAAATATTCAAATGATGGAAAGGGAATAGCAGAAAGACTGGTAATAGTAAAATTAACAAACAAGGCAAGCAACTGTCATATGCTGAAGACATAACTAGTAAGAACATAAAATGTCTTCCTGTTAGACTCTGAGAAAACCACATAAACCAAAAACCTCTTCAGCCTGGCAGTATAAAGTTACCATCAAGGCACAAGAAAAAATTCAGAGGTGAACAGCATACCAAGTACGAGTACAAGGAGATTCTGATAATCATTTTAAAAATAATCCTGGCATTACTACTTTAAGCTATGAAAATCTTATATGGACTGACTGGTCTGGGCAGGAAAAAAAAAATCAATCACTTTTATTTCTTTTTTTTTATCTTTTTTATTTTTTATTAATTACAGTTTATTCACTTTGTATCTACCCATAAGCCATACCCTCCTCCCCCACTTTTATTTCTTAACAGAGAAGTGATCTTCAACAATTTGGTCAACTTTGCTGTGCATCAATGTCCACATAAATATCAACTATCGAATTTTCAGAGCTGCTGTGAGGATGAAATGAAAGATGTAGGCAAACAGTTTCACATGTCTAGCAGCCATCAAGAAAAGCAGAAATAATAAAAGGTAAGACTGCTATGCTACTAAAACCTGAGACATTGAGTATTTATGAAGATAATGGGCTTATGGTTCCTTAACAGAAACAAAGATGGCCAGGCCAAGGAAGAAAAATTAGTATAAGGTATTCCTTCACAGATACTCTTCCTTTGTCAGAGCACAGCTATACAAGTATATAAAATGCCACCTGAAGGCCAATGATGAAGACCAACACAAAATGCCTGGTTGCTGAGAACACAGACTCATTATTTCACTGGTTAAACCATTCATAAAACTGCAAGCATTCATAACACTTTTTAAGTAGAAAATTAGTTCACATTTGAGAACCTCAACAACCACATCCTGAGCAGGATAGTGAAAGAGACTGTTCTACCAAATTTTAGGGTAATGATTAAAATAGTTTTCTTCAAAAGTGAAAATTAACGGAGTAGAAATGTCTCAAAACACCTCAATAAAACTTGAAATGGGACAGATTATATATATGATAACTGGTCTTCGCTGTTCTGTGTTCATGACTTAATTTATGCTTCTATTAGTACAAAGTTATCTTTGAGAACTAGAAATTCCCCAATGAATTAAAAATATAGATGCCAACTGGCTCGATTTCATCTCGGGTTGGAAAAGTGTAGCTAAAGTGTGCACTAGGAACTGCTTTTCTTCTACAAAATAAGCAAAACTGAGTGCAAAGTTCAAAAATAATTTATTACAAACACAGAGTACTTCAAATACAGTATGTCTGGGTTAGTACTGCCTATATTTTATTTTACTTCTGGATTATCAAATATATGTGAAGTACCATACTGAGCCTGCTGAATTCTACTGAAAATGTTAATTTACTGAAAGAATTTCATACACACTCACTCACACACATACTCACACTCACATTCCCATACGCATACTCTAAAACACAAACACTTTCACACATACAGACACATATACACTCACAGCCACATGCGTGCACATGCACATACATGTACATGACCTCTGTGAAACAACTGGTCAAACATGTTTCCCAGATATTATGTATACAGCAGTATTTACAGGACTAAAACCTGGACATAAGCAAGTATTTTAAACTTAGACCGTTCTTTAAAATATTTGTTCACACTAGTATTCGCAGTGGACTGCCCGTCAAAGAACCCTTGTACAATTTAGACTGCAACAGGCCCTGCATGTGTCATTTCATTTAGCATCAAAGCTCAAGCAGGAACTAGACTAAACCATTTCCTCAGTCAAGCCATCCTCACTAACTGAAAGGACTGAAAAGCCAGGGCTCTTGAAGCAATATTAACCCAATGTTTGCCACTGCCCTCAGCTGTCTAACATTAAGTTATGCAAAACTCTATAAATCACAGTTCTGTGTTTTCCTCCAAAATTCTCTTTATACTGAACACAGGAACTAAATAGTAACTCAGTTCTACAGCCTGGATTACAATCTGTAACCATCACATCCCACATTTCCATATCTAAGGGTCATTTTCAGTTAAAGGATTCTAACTCACTGTCAGTCATTCTTCCTCATGTACTTGCCTTTTTGGATATAAACAGAAACTGAGGTTCATCTTCTAAGAAATAATCTCCACTGTAATGATATTTGTCCTATTTTAACTATCGGTACAGAACAATGTGGGAAATAATAATAGTCTGAGGAAGACAGCAGTAGAACTGGATAATATATATCAAGTGAAACATGAGGCAAGACACACTCCCAGAATAGAAATGCTCATTTTATTTTCAGAATTTCAGCATATGGAACGTTTAATCGCTTGAAAATAAACTGTCAGCTGTAGAGTACTAAAAATACAGGACTTAGAAGCACTTCTTTGTGAATAATAATTATATACTCAAAATAATTTGCAGAATCAGAGAAAGTGCCTAATGACTAGACTTCTTGGGACTAGGTTGCATTTTCACAATTTTTGTTATTTGTGTGACTAAATCAACAAAACAGTAAAACATTCACAAATATTACCTTATAAGAGAGTTATTTGCAATCTTGAATGTATGAACACAAGAATTAGACACAAGTCTCACCAACTTTTCAGCACATTTTCCAACTTTAGGACTATAACACTTCTTAATTTTACTGTACCAAAGTACAAAAGACAGACAGACTGGCAGGCTGACAAACAGACAAGAAGACTAAGAAATAAAGACAGAGCGAAAGAGAGAGAAGGGAGGGGGCAGCAGCAGCACTGATTTAAGTGAAAAGAGTCATCTCCATATAGTTGGCAAAATGTAAACAAATAAAACCAGCGGTTCACCAGGCTTTAAGTATTCAAATCCCTAAAAATATTCATGCAGCATAACCTAGAATCCAGTTATAAATTGAATATATTCGGTTTCTTCTAGAAAAGTAGTAGCTTAACTATATAATACACATATGTAAGAATGTTCTCTACAGTAATGTTTACAATATTGCAAAGTACTGCAATAATCTTGTATGCCTACCAGAACAAGAATGGTGAAGTTATTATACTACAACAACATGGTATACTATGCAAACATTTAAAAGGAGCAGCCTGTACTTAGTAAAATAAAAGTGTTAATGGAACAGCAAGTGCATAGATTATAAAAATATTAATATTATAGAATCCTATTTTCAAGGTAAAAGTTTAGTGACATAATTATAAAAACTGTAAAAAATATACATAAAACTTTGAAATGAGTATTTTATCTGTGAGTTATGAGTTTAAAAGAGATTTCAGCTAGAATATTTTATTTGAAATATTTAAAACCCACAATTTTTTCAGATAGGTATGTAACTTTTCCAGTTTTTAGAATATCTACATAGAATGTGTTTGAACATCCCTCATCCAAAATTATAAACTCCAAACTGCTCCAACATCTAGATCTTTCCATGTGGCATGTCAACAACAAAAGATTCCAACTCTGTAACATTTGGGTTTGGGATTTACAGATTAGGAATGCTCAGCCCATAACTATTTTGTTTGTAAATTTTTCATCTTCTCAATTCATTAGCAGTATGATTTTATACTGAGTGAAGACAGTTCACTACAAAAGAATCTACGTAACGCACTGACAGAAGAACTATGTAAATCCACGTAACACACAGAAGTGAGCACGTGATCTCACTTTAAGCAGACATCTCAAACTCTGACTTTAATACTAGCACTTCTGGCCAGGTGTGGAGGAGCCCAGCTCCAACCCAGCACTCAGGAATCTGAGCCAAGACTACTGTGTGTCTGCAGCCAATCTCAACCACCAAGTAAGTTCCAAGACAGGCTCAACTACATGGTGACACCTTGTCTCAAAAAAAGCAAACTAAATAAAAATCACCTTTCAAAACTGTGATTTCAATTCCCTTCATATTTCCAAGGTATGCCATCTTACTAAAAGTGTTGTTTTAGTTCAATCGAGCTTTGGTTTGTTTTGCAAGGTAGGAATGTGTAGTGTATGCTATGCCTTCCCTTTTGTTATTATCAAAAAGTTTTTCAAAGCTAAACCACCTTTCTAATAAAATTCCCACAATTCAGAAAGAAAGCTGAGTAGATTACTAACTCTTAAATAACTTTTTAAAATGCAGTGATCATCAGCAGAAAGCAAGACTAGTGCTCATCATTCAGGAACACAGGCATCTCTGCCAAAAAAAATACTATGTGGAAGGATGACCATCAGACAGCAAAAAGAAAAAAGTGTTATGATCATTTCAACTATCTAAACATTCAAAGTCACCCAGTAATTTAATATTGAATTAAATGATTTCATATTAAAGATGAAAATGGAATATATCCATTCTGCTAAGTTTTAGACTGTCTATGGTTTGTTGAACCACAATAAAAGTAAAGGTCATTCAAGAATTCATAAAAGTTAGAACATAGATCAAAGAATGAAGTACTTACCACCAAGTCCCAGTTATTTTGTTCAAGCAATGTAATAGCTTCATCGATGTTTTCAATGCCAGTACATGCCTGAAAACCAAATAAATATGTTTGTTAGGATTTTAGAAATGAGGTCAGACTTAAAAAGTAAATGGTATAAGACATCATTTAAGCTGCATAAATATACAAAGAAGTCAAGACATTAAGTGGCTCATACCTAAGAGTTTAAAAATGCTTACTTATAAAACTTAACAATTACAGTAAGCCAGGCAGGGATGCAGAGATGACCTAGTCAGTAAAGGCACCAACCCTGGCAAACTGGGTTCAATTCCTGGGATCCACATTAGGAAGGAGAGAATCAATTCCTGTAAGTTGTCCGCTAACAAACAGCACATGTGTACCACAGCATGGGAACAAACAGACACAAACAACAACATACAAACACTCACACACACACACAACACATGAATGAATGTTGTTGTTGACCATGAATGGTGGTGCATGCTTTTAATCCCAGCATTTAGGACTGCAGAGGCAGTCATATCTCTGTTGAGTTCCAGGCCAGACTGGCCTGAATAGTAAATTTCAAGCCAAAATAAACAAACAAAGACAAACTAGCATAATGCCAAGAAATGGCACTATGAAGCATAGATACAGCTGCTACAGGCGGTTTCCTTTCATTTTCCCCTAAGACTCAAGAAACATGATAACAAAATTCAACTCTACAAACACAATATAGAATTCTCAACACAAATTTCCAATTATGAATATGAAGTCATAAGAACATTCAAAAGCAATCTGTTACCATCAGCACATAACTCTTAACTAGCACATTGTTTATTATGAGCCAAGTGAGTTACATCACCCTCTCATCATCTCAATAACCACGGAAGTTAAACATACGCCTATTAAAATTCTTACATATAAAAAGTTAACAAATTAATAGGAGCCAAGTTACTTACATTTCATTCAGTCCTCTTAACAAGCTTTTGAAGTAGCTCTTATGCCCATTTTAATAAAGAGAAATTGACGTTTTAAAGATATTGTCCTGGCTTTGTTTCTGTTGGTGTGATAAAATACTCCGACAAAAGCAACTTCGCGGGGAAATAGCCTATTTTAAATCACAATTCTAAGTTCTGTCAGTAAAGTCACGGGAGAAAATGCTTAAGACATGTCACAGTTTGCCTTCTTTTGCTGAGATAAAGACAAAGTAACTTAGAGGAGGAAGTGGTTTGTTTTACTTTACAGCTTACAGTCCATCATGAAGGGGAGTCAGGGCCTCAAGCATGGAAGGAACCTTGAGGCAGGAGCTAAAGCAGGAGCCATAAAGGAACACTGTTTACTGGTTTGTTCCAAGGGCTTGCCCAGCTTTTCTTACACAAACCAGGACTGTCCAGGGGTGGCAGTACCCACAGGAGGCTGGGTCCTCCTCTATCATTTATCAGTCAGAAAAATGCCCCCAGGACTTGTCTACAGGAGATCTGACAGAGCCATTTTCTCAGTTGAGGTTCCTCTTCCAATTTGACTCTAACTTGTACCAAGTTGACAAAAACCAAACCTGGGTAAAACAGCTGCCCACATAAGAGCAAAGAGAATGAACGCAGGACTCAGGGTTAGCACTCGGCTTGTTTTCTTTACTCTTATATAGTCTAGACACAAAACCATGAAATATTTTCAGGCTAGGGATCCCATATCAATTAAAACAATCCCCACAGACCAACCCGATTGAGGCAATGCCTTCCCGTGTGATTCTAGACTGTGTAAAGTTGACAATTAAAAATGACCACCACAAGGACAGCCTGTACAAAGAGAGTCCAGGATAGGCAAAACTACATGGGAAAACCCTGTCTACAAAACAAAAACAAAAATGACCAAATAGGTTAAGCAATATTCTCAGGATCACAGAGCTGGAAAATTAAAAGAATTCCAAAGCCAGAGTATTTTCATCCCACAGCACTGCTTCTCTTAGTCATTGATGAAAACATACACCAGGGGCCTGGAAAGAAGGCTCAGCAGTTAAGAACACTGACTATCTGTTCTTCCAGAGGACTTGGGTTCAATCCCAGCATCCACACGGCAGCTCACAACCGTCTGTAACTCCAAGATCTGACACCTTGATACAGAAATACATGCAGAAAAAAACACCAATGTACATAAAACAAAAACAACTGGAGACAATAATGTTTCTATTAATGGTTACTTCAATTCATCAAAAATCGAAGGAAATTTCGTGACTACTCTGTGACGGCAGGGAACACCGAGACGATTCATGAATTTACAACCTATTCATTATGCCAACAATTCTGAATATTAACTGGAATGAAATGACTGTGTCTACATGTCTGTGTCTACATACATCTTTCAAAAACAGACATCCTGATTCTGAGAAAAAAAAGCCAGGGACAAAATCCTATTCACAACTTCTTCAAATTATTATAATAAAATACCTTGAAATAAAACTAACCAAAAAAGTAAAAGTTTTCTGTAATAAAAACTATACAAGATGGGAAAGATCTCATGTATTAGAAGAGTTAATATTCTGAAAATGGCTGTACTGCCAAAAGCAATCTTCAGATTCAACTCAGTACTCATCAATATTCTAATGCTATTTTTCACAGAAGCAAAAAAAAATTTCAAAATTCATATGAAAATACGAAATGCCCCTGACAACCAAAAAGCAATCCTGAACAAAAAGAATACTGACTACACCTGACTCCATGTTACACTACAGACCATAGTTATAAAAACAGAGTCCCAGCACAAAACTAGACTCCTGAGTCCATGGAGTACACTGGACGACTCAGATACAAACCCATCTGGTTTGCCACTGGAGAAAAGGTAACCTCTACAAAGTGATGCTAGAAAACCTTGATGTCCAAACTTAGACTGAAACAAGATCCCTATCTCTCATCCTGTACAAAATATCAACCCCAAATAGATTAAATACCTTAATGTAAGACATGAAATTCTGAAACTGTTTGAGGAAAAGCACAATAGGATATAGGCACAATCAATGGTTTTCTGGATAAAACTCTACTTGTTCAGAAAATAAGGCCAAATAGGACCTCATGAAATTAAAGTTTCTTTATAGCAAAGCACACAGTTAAGTGAGTGAAGAAATAGCTGGCTAAGTGGAAGAACATCTCTGCTAGGTCTATGTCTGAAGACTAATATCTAGAATATACAAAGAACTCAAAAATAAAAACCAAACACCCTAATTAATAAATAGCCTAATGAAATGAACTTACAGCTCGCAAAAATAATAAAAACAAAATAGCCAATAAATACATGAAAAAATGTTTGACTTTACTAACCATCAGATAAATAAATACATGTTAAAACACACTGAAATTCCAGCCTTAATCAATTTAAGAAAATAAGTAACAAATGCTGATAAGGGTATAGACAAGAGGGAATCCTTGATTAATATAATGCTGGTAGAAATCTGAAGTAGTCTAGCCAATAAGGTAATTAGTATGGAAGTTTCTTAAAAAAAAAAAAAAAAACAAAACACTATACTACTCCTTAGTATATACAAGAAGCATTACAAATCAACACGCCACAGAAACACACATCAATATTTCCTACAGCCCATTCACAACAGCTAAGAGATGGAAACAGTCTAGGTGTTTAATAACAGAGAAGTACATAAACAATTCAGTATGTTTACACAGTGAAAACTTGTTTGGCCATAAAGATGAACAAAGCTGTATCATTTACAGAAAAATGGATGCAACCGAAGATGATCATATAAAGCAAATAAAGTCAGTCTCAAACAAACATATTTTCTCTCATATTTGGTTTCTAGATCTTCATAGAGATACATACGATCCTGTGTGTATGTGGAATACGAGATAAAAATCAAATTAGGGAACAGAACAGAGGAGTGAAAAGAGAGAAGGGAGAATGAGGGAACATTGGGGAGAGATATATTCAACATACAATATTTACATTAAAATGTCCTTCTGTAACAATCTTGTATATGATATATAATAAAATGTTTTATTCAATTAATAAAAATCTGTCCAATCCATGTTGATTCTTTTGGGGGTGGAGGGTCAAAAAGGGATAAGTTTATTCCAACCCACCAAAGCTCTTGGGGAAGCAGAGAGAAGCAAATTGGAGGGCGGGGGGAGGGAATTTCCAGGGTTTTCAGGGAAACAGGTCACTGGAAGGAAGGGAACCCATAAGCCAGGGTGGAGGACTTTAAAGAAGTCAATGAAGACTTTCAACAAGTTGATTCTTTCTAAAATGATGGTTGTTCTTACTCTGAGGTAGGGTCTCTCTGTTACATCACTGACTGTCCTAGAACTTGCTATGTCAACCTGGCTGGCCTCCAACTGAAAGGGAATAGCTTGTCTCTGCCTCCCAAGTGCTAGGATTCACCACACCCAGCCTTAAATAAATTTTTATCTGAAAAATCCCAAAGTATTGGCCCAGATTAGCAAATTACTTGCTAATTGCCAATAAGTCATCATCCGAGCTAAATGATCAAAGTATCACAGTAGTGAAAAAATGTCAAACTAAAAGCTTCTTGATACTAGGGTTGACAGTCAAAATATCAGCCACGAAGCACATAGGCCAAAAATGTTCAACTATTCTAACCAAGGATCTAGGAACAGGAGGAACAGGGCCAATGACATCATAAATAAATGGACAAATCTAAAATATACAACATTTTACAAAACTTTCATCCCAAGGAATGTTAGTATTTCTCTACACTAACAGACTAGAAATACACCATGAAGGTAATACACAACTACAGTTATATATTGCTTAAGAGGAAATGTTGATAAGAGAAATTAAATTTGCTATATTTGGGGAAATGCACTGTTGCCAGGACTTTAGAAGACATCATAAATTATTAATCCTTGATTTGTGTATTTTGAATATATTGTATATACAGGAAGTTGATGCACATTGAATATTTAACATGACTATGTGGTGATTTTTTCTTTTTACAATTTTATGTTGCCTCAACATCCATTTTGAATAGAGGCTTAACATCTTCCAACCAAAAGAGGATGTGATTTACAGCAGCACACCATGCTCCAATGGCTGATGCTAGTGACCTCAAGATAAAAGATGAGTCCAATTCTTCAACGTCCCACAACAGACCACACGACCATAGTTCCTTCCACTAAGGACTATCTTCCATTGACACTGAGCTTGGCTTGATCCATTTCCCATGGAAACTCTAACAGAGTGTGGTGGTATGGTAACTATGACCATATGTCTTCAAAAGCTTCATGAGTTTCTACTTAAACTTCTAAATGTCATTATCCTGAGTTGTGGGAGGGGTTCTTCTATGATCCTACGAGAAGATATCAAAATAAATACACATGAATCACACCTAAGCCCAAACAAAAATTGAGGAGACAAGTCCAACTACATGTGCAACTTCTAAATGAAACATCCAAATCAACAAGACCAACCAAGCACTGTTAAGTGCATCAACTGAAATTCCTGTGGTTTCCAGCCACCGAGTTATGGAGCTGCCACAGAAGTGACATTAGTCCATACTCTTGCCATCATTTCTTAAATAGTACCAATTTGATTGAGGATGGAATTTCAGTGTGTTTTGTTTGTTGTCTTTTCTTCAAAACAGGGTTTCTCTGTCTAGCCCTGGCTGTCCTGAACTCACTTTGTAGACCAGGGTGGCCTTGAACTCAAAGAAATCTGCCTGCCTCTGCCTCTCTAATGCCTCCACCGTCCAGCCTATTTCAGTGTGTTTTTAACATGCATTTATCTGATGGGGAAGTATGGAGGGAGAGATTACTGGGAGAGGTAACTGGAATTGGGAGTAATCACAGGAATGAGCTAGAAACCTAGTGCAAAGGGAACTCCCAGGAATCTACAAAGGTGACCCTAAGACTCCCCGAAACAATGGGGGATACGGAGCCTCAACTGGCCATCTCCTGTAACCAGGCAAGACTTCCAGTGGAGGTATTGGGATACGAATCCAGCCACAAAACCTTCAACCTACAATTTGTCCTGCCCATAAAATATGCTGGGGTAAAGGTGGCACAGAAAGAGGCCCAAACCAAGAGAGAAAGCCCATCACTGACACTGCAGAGTTCTAAGAATCCTGATGAAGAGGGTTAAGAATTGTAGAAGCTAGGAGCCATCAAAGACACCACAAGAAAACCCACAAAATCAAGTAACCTGGGCTCATGGGGACTCAGAGAGTGAATTGACAACCAGGGAGCCTGCATGGGACTGACCAAGGCCCTCTGCATATATGCTACAATTGTATAACTTGGTCTTTTTGTGGGACTCCTAACAGTGGGAAGCAGGGGCTGTCTCTGGCTCCTTTGCCGGCTTTTGAGACCCTTTTCCTCATTCTGGGTTCCCTTGTCCAGTCCAGCCTTAGTAAGAGGATAGATCAATCTTAGTGAAACTTGATAGGCCATGTTTGGTTGATATCCATGGGAAGCCTGCCCTATTCTGAAGACAAAAGGAAGAGGAGTGGATGGGGAGGTAGAGTGGAGAGGGAATGAGAGAAGGAGAAACTGCAGCTGGGATGTTTAAAAAAAAAGTATTTAAAAAAAGGAGAAAAAGATATACAGTTATCATTCAATGACCATTTCTACTACTAAGTTTATAAATTTATAGGTCAATTTATATTGACTGGATTTTCTTGTGATCATGAGTCAATACTTTTCTGATTCTTGTATGCTTGGTAACTTGTAATTGTGTCCAAATATTATGACTCTCTCACACTTTGGGTGCCGGATAGCTCTTAACTATTTTTGAGCCTCACGCTTACTTTGAAGTTCTGTTCAGTAATATCCTAGGACGCCTCACTTTACACACTTAAAAATGTCCCACTTATTATGAAAGACTCTAGCAACTGGTACAAACAAGTAATCACCCATACTTTGTATGAGTTACAGAGATGTTTTACTTCATTAACACTTTCCACTTGTCTTTCTAAATTTTATTCTTTCTTATGAATAGCTCCAGCATTTGTCAAAGAATTTTAACTATCTGAGAAATGCATGGAAAAACAAGTTTCCTGTCAAGTGATCAATTTCTGAGAAAGTTATAATGCATTTTAGCATAAAAAAATACTTTAGAAAAAAAAATCCTCCAACTTTTTCAACACAAAAGGCTCCAAAACTAACAATAAAAACTAAAGACTTCGTTTTGCATGTAAAAAGAAATTGTATCTCACAATCTTGAGACACCAGTTTCTTTTTCATTTTGACTACTTTCAGTTTTGAGACAGGGCTTTTCTGTGTTAATTTTTTGGCTGTCCTGGAACTCACTCTGTAGACCCACAGAGATCCACCTGCCTCTGCCTCCCAAATGCTGGGATTAAAGACTTCAGAAGATACCTGAGAGAGAGGCAGACAGAGCTGGGGCTGCACTAACCAAGGAACTGTCATGGTGAGCCCAAAAGGCGGTGCGGTGTACCAGCTACTGCGGTGCCTCCCTTCCAAACAGCAGATTTAGCTGAAGCGCTCCTCAAATGTGCACTGCAGACGAGCGCACTGCATCTCCTCCAGGAAGCGGTGCCCTCAGATCTACACTTTATTAGGCTCGCAGGCCATGTGCGTCTTAGACTGCGTGATTTTGAAACAAGAAGGGTGAGAAAGACTTGCCTACCATCCAGCCAACTCATCTTGTTTTAAAGGGGCTGATGAGTTCTATCAGTGTGGACTTTACCCAGTTTAGGGTGTCACTGTTCATTTTCACATCATTATTCTAACTGTACATTCCACTGGAACTGTACAGTAAGACAAAGAAATATATCCAACATTTGGAAAAATAAGCAGGCACGACTGCACTGATGAAATCTATTCATGTTTGCAAACTGTTGGGGGTTGTTCTAACGCTGCCCCCTCAAGATCTGGTTACGCCTATCCTTGTTTTGTAAACCTGCCTAAGACATACCTGATTGGCTGATTAAAAGGCCTATACCTGAGCAGGGCAGAATGGAATAGGCATGGCTAAGGTTCCAGAATTCAGGTTCAAGAGAATCACGGGAGATAGACAGATGGAAAGACAGGAGGAAGGAGGACGCCACTATGGGTTAATGTGGAGAAAAAAAAAAAACATGTGGGCTAAGAGAAAGGACTCCAATAATGGCGTGAAAAGGCCCAGATGAAGAATACAAGCAAGTACCATGAGATTATGTGTGAAAGATAAACCACATGAGGATAACTAACGTGGATGGCATAGGATGGGGGCTGGGAAATGGATGGCAAGGTTATTTACACAGTGTGAGTAAAATATCTGCCCAGTCCAAGGTAAAAAAGGCAATTTTAAATCTAACAGGTAGCTGTGTCGTAATATTTGAGATAGCAGGTTAAAAAAAACTGCAGCAATAATCTCAGGGCTAATCATACATTATATAGCTACTCATTTGTTTTTATTTTCTACAACAGTAAATGTTTGTTAACACGGCCACAATTCTGGTGCCAAAGAGCGATTTCCTAATAGAAAATACTAGTTAGCCTGGCTTGTTTCTTTTTTTTTTTTTTTTCCTTCTTCTTCTAATTTATTTTATTAACTTTACATCCTTGTCCCCTTCCCTCCTCCCCTTCCAGTCCTACTCTTTCTTCCTTCCTCCTCCACACTCCCTTTTCTCAGAAAAGGGAGCTCCCTTTCCCATCCACCCCCAGCTCATCAAGTTGCATCAGAACTATGGTTTGTTTCTTAAATAACATTTCTTAAGGGTTTTCTTTTAGGGCTGGAAAGAGGACTCACAACCAAAAATAAAAGTTTTAAACACACACACACACACACACACACAAAAATGAAAAAAATGAAAAATAAATGGTAAATAAGATAAAATCTTTAATCCCAGCACTTGGGAGACTGAAACAAGTTCAGGAGTATAAAGCCAGCCTAAGCAAAAGGGGGTAGCGGTGGGAAAACAGCAGACTGTCAGTACCAAGAGATATGTATCATTCAAAATAAACATAATCCTATATGCTTTAGCTATGTTTCTTTTTAAGGGGGGTGGGGAGGAATCTCTACACACAAGAAGAAGGGTCAAGCTTGATGTGGTAGCTCACATCTAAAATCCAGCACTCAAGAGGGTAGGAGAGAGGAACAGCACAAATTCAGTGCTACTCTAAGATACATAGGAAGGTCCAGGCCAGAAGGAACTGATAAAGTGGGAAATCACGCTACAGTAATAAGAAAGAAACAGGTGTGGGGACTTAAGTGGCTCAGCATCAGCATTGGCCAGGCCCTGGCTTTGGTCTCCAGCAGGGGAGGGGATGGGGAACAATGTGAAAAGTTTGCAGATTTTGGGGACAGGTCAGTTGGCAGAATATTTACCTAGTTTGCACAAAGAACTAAGTTTAAACCCTAGCACCACACAACCAGATGAGATAATACTCTGAGAACTAGAGAGGGAAGAAGGGAAGAAGGAGCAGAAATAATCCTTTGCTTTATAACAAGCTTGAGGCAAGTTTGGGCTACAGCAAAACCAGGGGAGAAAAGGAGGGAAGGGGAGAGAAGAGGAGGGAGAAAGGGAAGGAAGGGTATCATACAATCTGTTACAAAATAATCACTATAAAGGTATCTTAAAGATGCTAACAGAGCCAGGTATAGCAGTGCATTCCTTTAGTCCCAGCCCTGCCTCTGAGGCAGAGGCACCTGGATCTCTGTGAGTTCAAGGTGAACCTAGTCTACATAGAGAGATTCAGGCCACAGGCTGTATAGTGAGATTGTGTCTCTCTCTGTGTGTGCATCTCCCTGTCTCTGTCTCACACACAAACACACACACACACACACACACACACACACACACACACACCTAAAAGAGTACTAAACAATGACATTAATATTTAAACACTAGAAAGGGAGGAGGAATTTCTCTAGACTTACCAAAGACTGAGTAAGCCATACCTGCCAAACCAATTCTGCTTACCAAATTCACATACTGAGGACCAAACTGGTTTCTCTAGTATACTAACAGCAGGAAGAAGGCATCATAAATAATGATTACAAATATTATGCTCAACATAAAAAAAATCCACTCCTTAATAAATTAATTTTCTGGTTAATAAGTAATCCCAGCACTAGGGAGGTAAATGAAAGGGGATCAGGGATTCAAGGTCAGCAGTTCAAGGCAAGTCTGGGCTACATGAGACCCTACACATACACACATATATTCTGGTTAATAACTTCATCTCAGGGCTGGAGAGATGGCTGAGTAATTGAGAGTAATTAGGTTCTAAGCACCCCCACGCTGGCTGACAAGCATCTACAATCCAGTTCCAGGGACCTGATACCTTCCTGGGACCTTCCTGAGTGCCAGGCAACAGATAATATACATAGGCAAAACGTGCACACACATTAAAAATAAATTGTTTTTAAAAAATAGTCTCCAATGAAGCAGTTATTCTGAGCCATTTTCCCAGAGCATTATCACTGAACAATAACAAATAAAAAATTAAGTACTTAAGTCTATAAAGCAAAGGATCAGGCCATGAATTTCTGATGAGAAAGCCAACATTTCTCATTACTTCATTGAAGCACATTTCACATCAAAACCAAATATTATCAATTATGATTAAATCCTAGAAATATCTTAAAGTTAAACTTTCTATTCATTTTCAAATACATTAAACAGGAAATTCTGCTTATGATACCACAAGCATAGAAGTAAGTACACAAAATTCTACAGGCTACTCAAGTGTATTTCTTCATGTAAGCTACCTTCTCCTCTAAACAAAAAATGTGATTGAAATCAATTTCCCTCCAAACTTTCACCATAAGTCTTAATGTCCTCATGCCCAACCAACTAGTCAACTGTTTCTCCATAACTACTGATCTTTGTGCATCAAAACAAAATCATCCGAAAGGTTCATTTACACTTAACTACATTTCTTTTGACAAGTGATAAGAAAAAGAGGAAAACGAGAAAAGAAAAGCAAAAGGACTCTGATTTTAAAACTGAAGGTTTTTCGTCCATTGACTATCCCTATTCTGAGAATCCAGTATGTCCCAAAGCTGAACTCTCTTCAGCATCAGACACTCAAAATGTTTTACATTTTGGAACATCAGATTGTAGTCTTTTGGATTAGGGACACTCAGTCTATTCAAATATTCCAAAACCTGTTAAACTACTAACTCATGAACTAGTCTACTCAACCATCTCAGGTGAAGTGGCACAAAACACATGCATAAAGTTCATGACCACAGGTTCTCTTTTTCCCCAAAGTGCTTGTAATGACTTCTTTCTACTTAACTGTATCTTACCTTATTATTTGCTTCATAAAGTTACTTAGCTTTTTATCTGTCCATTCCTGGTCCCTCCTAAATGAGTTAGAAGAGAAAGATGGATATTATCCTTATTATAATTCCACTGTTGCCCAACCCTTCTCATTGAACAGACACATCTGTGTCAACAGGGCGCCGTCAACACCCACCCAGTCTCAGCTGGTGAGCTGATGGGTCTATGGGTACCTGCAGCAGCAAGGACGAGTCTCAGGCAGGAGCACCACCAAAGACTACCCTCTCACATGACTCACAGAAGCTGCACCACTGGGTGACAACACTGCAGAGTTAATCATCTGTGTAACTGGTCAGCAGCAGTGCTGGGAAGTCACTCCCACATGCCTGTACGCAACCCCAATAAACTCACTGCTTCACCAAGCCACACATAAGCAGAATCGCTTCCTTGACCTGTCAGCTCCTTACCTATACTGAATTTTTTCACAGCGCCCTAGGAAAGTCCTGAGACACAACTGTCCCCAAATAAGGACAGATAAGACCAAAGATGAGCTTAGCATATTGTCTTCTATATGATCTAAGATATGAGACTAAGGCATCTGTCTGAGCATGGAGCAATAAGGACAACACAAATATAGCCAATCTTCCCTCTGTTACGTGCATGTGTGTGCGTGTGTGCGGTGGGTGTGCCATTTTGCTATAGCAGCAGCTGGACTGGCCTTGCCGTGGATAAGAGCACACTCAGCTAAGGCTGAGCCATCCGAAGGAAGAGTGTGGAGGGCGCACTGGCAGATGCACTGTGGTCCCTGAGAGTAGCACTCATGGAATAGGACTGCAAGTGTCAGCGGGCGGCAGTTTCACGGACTCTGCTATGGGTGATAAAATACGCAGCAGGGCTACCTGCCAAGGCCACAGGGGAAGAGGAGTTCAGTCTTGATGCAACTTGATATACTAGGGGATGGGGGGTTCTCCCCTTCTCTGAGGAGTATGGGAGGGAGGATAGGGGAAACTAGAAGGGAGAGGGCTATGACCAGATACAAAATGAATAAGTAAAGAATTAAAACAAAAAAGTAAGCAAATGAGATACGGCTTAACCAATGATGGGATGTAGAAAGAAAATGAGATCTTGTCTTATACTGTACCAACTTAGCTGAGAATACACTTTCTTTTTATTAGACTGATTTATTATTTTTATGTGTGGGTGTTTTGCCTGAATATATGTATATCATTTGCATGACTGGTGACCACAGAAATCAGAAAAGGTTATCAGATGCCCTGGAACTGGAGTTACAGAGGTTATGAACCACCATTTGGGTGGTAGGAATCAATCCCTAATCCTCTGGAAAAGCAACAGTGCTCTTAACCACTGAGCCCCAAGAGGACATTTTTTAATATTCCTTTCCTGAGCATTTTCAGGTTAGGTAGTGCCACTAGAAAATGTGTAAAATTTGGAAGGCAGTGAAGAAACAGCTAATATTGCTGCACTCCAAAGTCTCCCGAGGAACTGGGTTGACAACCGTAGAGTGCTTGCTCAGCATACAGAAGGCCCTGGGCCCATCACCAGCACAGCATAAAGCATACATGGAAGTACACATATGTAATCCTAGCATTTAGGAAACAGGAGCAAGATGACCAGGTTGAGGTCAGCCTATGCTACAAAGGAAGACCAGCCTGAGCTATTAACAGGATCATGTCCCCAGAAAGAAAGACTAAGTCTATGCACAGCACCAAGTTCTGCTGCAGCCTCACCTGAGGGCATGCAGCACCAGAGAGGTCTAGAATTGCTCCAGATCAAGTCACTCATCCTCAGAAACAAAGACGTAAAACTCCTCAGGAAAATATCAGTGGACAGCCAAGCGTGATGGCCCACTCCTGTAATACCAGCTCTCAGGGAGGTAGAGGCAGGCGGATTGCTGTGAGTTCAGGCCAGCCTGGTCTACAAAGCAAGTCCAGGGACAGCCAGGGCTACACAGAGAAACCCTATCTTGAACAAAACAAAACAAAAAAAAAAAAAAAAAGGAAAACATCAGTAGCCTAAGTAATACTTCAATAACAAATCACAAGTGGCAGGTTTACACCAAGAGCACAAACCTGGCTTCACATTTTTCAGCTCTATTATAATCATGGGTTCATCACTGTATTTGCACTTAATTCCTTACCAAAACACCATTATGTGGTTTGTGACAATACTATTATACAAATTTTATCCTGGAGAATTATAAAGTCCTCCCTTTCTTTGAAAGGAAAAAAAACTTACGCAATAATGAGTTGGTGTGAACTAAAAATCAGGTTGGTAAAATGGTGCTAATAATCCTCAAATTCAGGAAGGTTTTGGTAAATTTTACAAACTGCTGATCTTTTAGTAACAAATTAGAAAATGGATTCTAGAAAGAGCTTACATCCTCATTTTTATCCACAAGAGGGAGCAAGCACTTAACAGATCTTGGGAATTTCATTTTACACTTGCTTGCACACAAGACTTTCAAAAAGCAGTAACAACAAAGCTATGAAAGGGTAAAAATGTCTACCATTGCCAGGCACACTGGCAAGTTTTAAAACTATAGAAAGTAAAATAAAAGCTCCTGTATTCAGGTTTCATAGTACTGTTAATTTGATAAGTTAAAACACAACTTAAATGAATGCAAACATACCCACTTTAGGTTATAATTTGTAAGCATTCAGTCTAAACAGAAACCAAAACCATGACATAAAAACTAAATTATCATAATCTAGTTCATAAACTAAAACTTTACAGGTGGGAGTAGTGACATACACCTGTTCTAGCACTTAAGAGGCTGAAGCAAGAGGATCAAGTGTTCAAAACCAGCAGTGAAACATAACAAGTTCAAAGTCATCTTAAACTATACAGTCACACCATGTTTTCAAAAAACAGCCCCCCAAAACTGTACTAATATGCTACGCAATTTACCATATGAAGAACTGCAGCAGGATGTGGATACCAGTATCATCTGTATTCAAAGTTCTAACTCCAAAGACCTGAGCCACTGCCTCTTTTATATTATTATTATTATTTCACTTAAACACAATGCAAGTAAATTAACATTTATCTATGAGAATCTGCGACTACAGTTATTAACAGCATTTCCTGCGTTTTTAGGAAAGGAGTATCTTTAAAATGTACTAGCAAGTAGTAAAATCATAAATTCTAATACTGAAAATTCTCAGTCCAAATTCTTTGGCTTTTCATAGATAAAATAGATTCCAACCAGTGACGTATGCCTATAATCCCATAACTGAAGAGACAAAGGCAGGAGAATCCAGTCCAAAGCCAACCATGTCACAGAACAAGACCTTACCCGAGTAAGGAAGGAAAGGAGAAAAAGCGGAGGAGGGAAGCCTTTCTATAAGGGAATAAGAAACGAGGTAGGTGACTTCAAAAAGGACCCTCAAATTAGGTATGCTTATATAGAAGCAATGCATGGAATGCAATATAATTCAAGGTATATTCTCAGAAAAACAAGGTATAGCTAAGGTTTGGTTTGGTGTCATTCCCCAAACCCCAACCTCCACCCTGAGACAGGGTTTCTCTAGGTAGTCCTAGATGTCCTGGAACTCACTATGTAGACATGGCTGGCCTTAAACTCAGAGATCCTCCTGCCTCTGCCTCCCAAATACAGGGATTAAAGGCATGCACCACCACCACCCAGGTAAGGCATAGCTCAGCTAAGGTATATTTTGTTGTTGTTGTTATTAAAACTGTTTTTGAAGAAAGAAAGAAAGGAAGGAAGGAAGGAAGGAAGGAAGGAAGGAAGGAAGGAAGGAAGGAAGGAAGGAAGGAAGGAAGGAAGGAAGGAAGGAAGGAAGGGAAAAGAAATGTGCAGCACTCTTAAGGTCCAGGCAGGATACCCAGTTTGAGGCCAGCTGTGGCATAATATCCTTTGACCCCAACCATTCTATTCTGCTTGTCAGCACTTAGAAAGCAAAGGAAACTTTAAGGGTTCAGGGGGAAAATAAAATAACTGGCAAGTTTCAGGACATTCTTAAAACATACAAGATTCACAAGGCCCTTCCTAAAAATTACAAAAGCAGTAATAACTACAGGAGAGTGTAGACTCTGCCAGGGCTACCTGCCTATAAGTCATGCAAGGAGCTCCAGGGAGACAGCTTCCATGAGGGCCAATAAACATGACTTTCATTAATTGAACATGGGATTAAAAGATGAGACGGGCTGGCTGGGGTAGTGGACATCTAAAGAAAGAGCATGAGCTTGAGGACGGTCTAGGTTACAGAGCTCCACACCAAGCTAGGCCATCACCTGGGCTGGGATACCATCTCAAAAAACAAAAACCAAGGGGGTGAAAAGTGAAAAATGAGGCTCTCCTACCTTGGAAACCAGAAACATACAGAAACTGGCTAGTTAAAACCAAAGAAAGCCAGGCAGTTCTGGCACGGTGCCTTTAATCCCAGCACTTAGGAAGCAGAGGCAGGCAGATCTCTGGTCTACAGAGTTAAGTTCCAAGACAGCCAGGGCTACACACAGAGAAACCTTGTCTCAATAAAACAAAAAAAACAAAAACAAAAACAACAACAACAACAAAAAAAAAAAAAACCGCAAAAAGGATTACCTAGAAAATATATGAAACGGATAGGGTGAAAGGGAAACAGACAAGACAAATCCTTAAGGTGCATTAACACTTTCATGAGAAAAAAGGATGGAAATGTGGAATCACCTAAAACAGAACACAGGGTCAGTGATGGTATTTTAAATCGGAGAAGCCTGCAGTTGATAAACTGAGGACAGGGTGGGAGGAGTCAAAAAAAAAAAAAAGTCAGTAGAAAGAAACATGGGAAGTATGGAGCAAAAAAAAAAAAATTGGGGGGCACGTTTTAGACAGATGGCATAAGCAAAAGGATGAAAGATAACAAAATAAAGTTTTCCATTAGAGCAATTTAAATGATTGAATTTAAGATGAGCGAAGTATGCTGCAATTGCCTAAATATGGTTTGTTCCCTCCAAAATTCATACTGGAGTTTAATTTCCACTGTGAGGGAGTAAGAAGGTAGACAGCCAATCAAGCTGTAGCTGTAGTGTAAATGGCATGACGCCTTCATGATTAGATACTCATGGCTTTGTAAGAGAAAGATAAGTAACCACACAAAGTAATGCAAGTACTGTCACTTGTCTTCGTCTTGGGACTCTGCCTCGTGAGAAGTCATCATCAATGCAGACACACAGCTGCTGGGCTAAGGCAGGATCCTGAATGTGAGGTTAGTTTGAGCAAAATGTTAAGACTCAACCTCACAAGGAGAACAACAGAACCAAAAAATCTAGGAACAGGGTCTTCCCTGAGACTGATACTCCAACCAAGTAGCATGCATGGAGATAACCCAGAACCCCTGCACAGATGTAGCCCATGACAGTGCAGTCTCCTAGTAGGTTCCATAGTAATGGGGACAGGGACTGTCTCTGACATGAACTGATTGGCCTGCTCTTTGATCACCTCCCCCTGAAGGGGGAGCAGCCTTACCAGGCCACAGAGGAAGACGATGAAGCCACTCCTGATGAGACCTTACAGACTAGGATCAGAAGGACCTCCCCTAACCAGTGGACTTGGCGAGGGGCATGCTGTAGAAAGAGGAAGGGAGGAATTGGGAGGGGAGGAGGGAGGGAACTACAGCGGGGAGACAAAGTAAATAAAGTGTAATTAATAAAATTTTTTTTAAAAAATGAAAGACTCAACCTCAGGAAATAGAAGGAAAGTGGAATGAAAGACAGACTGGGTGGCACAGACCAGACCTGTAACTCTAACACAGCTTTACAAATGGTTTCTTTTATTTAGCTTTACTTCACTTTGCTATGTTCTGTACAAAGTCTCATAGCCTAGGATGGGCTTCTAAGACATTCTGTAGCTAAGGCTAGCCTTGAACTTTTGATCTTCCTGTCCCACCTCCAAATGCTGGGATTACAGACTTGCATCCATCACCATCACACTCTAACTTAGAACCCTTGAAGAAGAAGAATGAGCATTGCCTGTGATGCCTCAGCTCAGACTGAAGACTATAGTGTGTAATGAATCTTTGGCTTTCTTACACAGTGTTCCACTCTTACAAAAACGTAATGGATTAATTGTGGAAACAAAGAAAATATTCTCATACCATCATTCCTCAGACCCTAAGTATCAAATTAGTATACCTTTAGATTGGATTGCGTTGGAAGAATTGATTTTTTAATTGCTGTTTGAGCTGCTGTTTTGACTTTCATTTAAAAAAATAATTAAATGAATGTTGATGTGATTAGGACAGAATTGCCAATAATTTCATAAATGGCCCTAAATATACCTGAGCCATTTTGTACTATGTATTCTAAAGAACAACTTTCTCAGCACTGATGATTATAAAATCAAACTCAACTCTGAAAAATGTTGAAGGTCTTCTACATTGCACAGCATCAAACTTTGATTTAACGAACGCTTTATGTAAAAATAAACACGGGATTGGGAAGATGACTCAGCAATTGGGTCGATCCAGGTTTGATTCCCAGCAACCATGACCATAACCATGGCTCATAACCATCTGTAACTCGTCTCCAGCACCTGATGCCCTTTTCAGGCATTCACATGATACACAGTTGTACATGCAGCAAACAACCTTGAAATGCTTTTTTAAAATAAACAAATGTATGGCCAGGCAGGGTGGCACACATCTGTAACCACAGGTCTCAGGGAGGCAGAGACTGGTGGATCTCTTGAGTGTTTGAAGCTCACCTGGTCTACAAAGCAAGTCCGGGACAGCCAAGGATACAGAGAGAAACCTTGTCTCGAAAAAAAAACCAAAAAAAAAAAAAGAAATAACAATAATCAAGTGTACATCTATCATTGGTATAAAAGTTTGTTTCTGTCTTTAATAAACAGTGACATTTTATACATACATATATACATAAAAATTGTTTTAAGTTAAATTTCTTTGTTTTATGATCAGTTAGTATTTTTTAAAGATTTATTTATTTATCATGTATACAGTGTTCTGCCTGCATGTACATCTGCCCAACAGAAGAGAGACCCAGATCTCATCATACATTATACATTGTGAGCCACCATTTGGTTGCTGGGAATTGAATTCATGACCTTTAGAAGAGCAGCCAGTGCTCTTAACATCTGAGCCATCTCTCCAGCCCCTCAGTGAATATTTTTATGCCTATTTTATATACCTCAACACAGAGTTGCATAAATATATCTCAGGTTAGCACGCCTTTAATCCTAGCACTTGGTACAAATATTAAGACCAATAAGACATTAATGCTTCTCAGAAGCAGGCAGAGGCAGGTAGATCTCTGAGCTTGAGGCCAGCCTGATCTACAGAGTAAGTTCCAGAACAGCCAAGGCTACACAGAGAAACCCTGTCTCTAAAAACTAAAATATATCTCAAGTGAAAAGGAGTTGAGCGCAGAACAAATTTAAGAAACCCTAATCTAAAGGCTGCAACGTCTACTTATATTTTCTTCAACATTCAAAGGTCCAAGAGTCCCGTGTTTTAGGGCTATTTACATAAAAAGGACACAGACAGTGAGTGCACTTGAAAACAAGCGTTTTTTATAACTGTCTTTCCAAGTCGGGCATACATCAGTATAAGAACTGTCTGCTTGTGTCCCAGCACAGGACCCCAGTGCAGTTCACGTAACTGAGCCATATCCTCATTTCTTAAAGGCCTGAATGAAGACAACCAGTCCAACCCTCATAATTTGTCCAGACTAAACGTTAAGTACGTGGTGACCACTTCCTGGGCTGGGTCCTGGACTGCAAAAAGGAGAAAGCCAGCCAAGCCCCAATACTGACTGCTCTCTTCTTCCTGAAGAGGGACACATGTAAGCAGCTGCTTCAGACTCCTGCAGCAGTGACGTTCCTGCCATGATGAGCTGGACCCTAGAACTGTGGCCCAAAATGATCCCTTCTTTCCTTAAGTTGCTTCTGTCAAGGTATTTTATCACAGCAGCTGAGAAAGTAACTAGTACACCAACACTATGACTTCCAGTAGCCCACTAAGTAATCACAGGGAGACACAACAGTCAGTGTACTCGGGAGGGAGGGAAAGAAAGAGGTCCTTTAGAACCATATCTGGTGATCTAGAACCATGGTAGGTTCTCTTTGTCTGTTTGGTTTGGGTTTTTCAAGTCCAAGTCTACAATGTAGGCCTGCTGGCCTGGACCTGAGGATGTTCCTGCCTCTGCATCCCATATCCAACTTGATCTAGTCTCCTAGATAGGAATCTAGACAGATCTCCATTAAAAGTTAACTCTGTCTCAGAGAACAATAATCAAAATACCAGCTCCAGCTGATCTAGGTTCACCCTCTGAAAACTGCAATCTACAGAGGTATTAACCAGGTGTTACTACCTGAAACACATTAAGCTATTTTAGGTTGCAAAGCTATTAAGTCCCGCTAAGTACTGGCTTTATTGAAAGAAGTGACAATGATTTTCTTTTGAAGGGAATCACTTGTCTTATGGGCAAACTCTATTAGAAAATAACTCCAGAAATGGGCCACTCTGTTCATGGGTCCATTGGGCAATGGCAGGAACGGCCGGGGAAATACTGACTGTACACAAAATAGGTCAGTCATTCTATCACCTTGATTACTGAATTCCTCTCCTGCTGAGGTCACCTTTTGATGAGCATTTACATGGGACACAAGTATCTTCACATCCAGTGCCTAGTCAAAGAAATCTATCCACATCTTTCCCAAATGTCTTTCTCACCAGTTTTCCAATCATGCTCTTACCCTGACCATCCAGCCAAACCACTGGCTATAGCCCATCAATCAGTAAACAATCACACATCCGTCCAAGCAAAATGGACAACCATGTGAACTGCCTGAAGTTCTGCCCAGTAGGAAATTTCCCTTCACTGGTGTCTTTCAGGGTTGTCCCAGAAAGCAATTTAAGTGCTGCAACTAGTAGTACCTGTAGAGCACGCAGAACCACTAGTAAACCAGGCCCTAACCTTCTCTTCCTCAGCCAGCCAATCATAGGACACACTCCATAAGGCTACAGGTTCATGCTATGAAGAAGGCACTGTAACAGCAGAAACCATGGGTATTTGAGGAACTTCTTCATGTAACTTGCTTGTGCACTTAGGACCTACTTGGGCCTGATGTCATATATATCACTTCCATTTGATAATAGATTGCTGCTTGTGTACATCCTAATTTATGGCTTGGGTCAGATAATACCCAACTCATGATGGGCAGCTCAGGTCACACAGTAACTTGGTGGCTTACTGTCAAACATTCAGCCACTAAGGTACAATAGCAGAACAAGAGCTGTTTCAAAGGAAGAAGTGTTGTTCACACAGAGGATAGTGTCTTGCTCCAATACCCCCCGGGTCTCCTTTCTGATTCCCCTCTATAGGGGCCGAAAGGCTCCAAACAGCATCCCTATCTGCCACTGATGCCTCAAATGACATCAAGTCTGCTGGTTCATAAGGTCCAAGTGGTAGAGCAGCCTGCACTGCAGCCTGGACCTGTTTTAAAGCTTTCTCTTGTTCCAGACCCCACACAGAGCTAGCAGATTTTGAGTTCCTTGGTGTTTAGGAAAGAAACACCCAGGAGAAGAATGTGCTGCCTCCAGAAACCAAATATGCCCACTAAACATTATGCTTCTTTCTTGGTGACAGGAAAGGCCACATGCAATAACTTGTGTTTTACCTTTGAAGGAATATCTCTACTTGTCCCACACCCCCAGACTCCTCAAAATTTCACCTGGGCCCTTGAATTTTGGTTGAATGTATTTCCCATTCTCTGATGCAAATAAATGTCATCAACAAGTTCAAAGTAGTTGTTACCTCCTGCTCACTTTGCCTAATCAGCATAATGTCATCAACACGGTGTAATAGTTTGACATTTTGTGCAAGAGACAAATCAGGTTCCTTTTGGACTACGTTACAGTACAGGACTGGAGAGTTAATATATCCTTGAGGTAAAATTGTAAAGGCATTTACTGGCCCTGTCAGCTGAAAGCAAATAATTCTGGGGCTCTTATGGGCAGATATCCAGAGTATTTCCTAGATCAATAACTACATACCAGCTACCAGGAGATGTGTTAAACGCACTCAAGTAAAGACAACAAATCTGATACAGCAGCTCCAGTCAGACATTGGTTAAGTTTAAAACAGCCAGCTGTTATTCCCCATGATCCATCTATCCTCTACACTAACCAACAGGAGAGTTAAAGAGATAGGTGTCACAGAAACCACCACTTCTGTGTCTGTCAAGTTCTTGATGGTGGTACAAATTGTGCAATTTCTCCAGGGCTGCAATATTGGCCCCTACTTGAACTGGAGGCCTACAAATATGCGTTTTAGCATCTCCAGGAACCAGTATCAATTCAGAACCAGTACCCAAAAGGCTCCAGAAAGTCTGAGTGTTTCCTCTTTCCCAGTGTACAGTTGCCCTTGGGAAAAAAGCTGGAGGTCCCTCCTGGGTCAAGGCAGCAATGCTAATAAAACTCTTAAGTATTTAGCAAGGTACATTCTCAGGGGTCCTTGCCTTGCTTCAAGGGATTCTGGATTTGCAAGCTGGCTCAAGCCTGGAAATTGGTTCACAAACCAAAATTCTCTATTGCTACAATCCAATTTAACCTTTCTTTCATGTGTACCACAATTTCTCTTCCTATACAGTTCAAACAAAAACACAGCAGGTTTCCTATCTATTTCATTTCTAGAAACAGCATCACTGATTAGCCAGTACCAAAGATCTGAGTCATGCTACAACAAAGACCACTTTGCCTGTGGTGCCCATTACTATAATTACATTAACCTGCCTTTGACTAGTCAATGATGCCACCTGGCCCCTGACACTATGGAGCCCAACTGAACCCATCACATTTAATTCATGCAACTGAGCAGTAGAGTCTCCAAACCTACAGCCTGGTACAGGAAAAAGGAGTGATGACAAAGCTCTTCAAATGTGCTGATGCCCCTTGCACCATTTTGTATCTCACAGCATTGCTGAAGGGCATGTCCTCTGTGTCTTGCTCCCCAATTCAACACTGGTTGGTTAATAAAAATAGCTGAAGCCTGTAGCTGGGCAAAAGAGAAGTAGGTGGAGCTTAGGTTCACTTAGTTCCCCAGGCTTAGGGTCAGATGGGAACCATGAGGCAGGAGAGGAAGCTTGGAGAGAAGGAAATCACCAAGGGGCAGTATGGACCATGAGGACATGGCCATGAGGGCTGGCCTGAGGGAACAGAAGCAGCCCAGACAGGAACAATTATGTCAAATAACTTGGGGTATGTATCTGGGAAATAGCAAAATAGCTTAAGAAAGTTGATACCTGCCCAGGTCTAGTGCTTCAATGCATATTATAAATCTAAAAGGTCTCTGTGTCTTTTATTTGGGAACTAAATGGTCTGAAGTGGGGTAAAAAACCCAAACAAATATTTAGGAGCAGTGGGGGCATAGCAACCCCCACAAAAACTAATTATTGCTACAAGAGACCTCTATTAGATCACAGGAATCCTGACTTACACTTCAAAAAAAGAATTTGAGAGGCCAGTGAAATGGCTTAGTTGGTAAAGACACTGAACGGGAAGCCTGACAGCCTGAGTTAGATCCCTAGGAACCACATGATAGGCGGGGAGAACCAACTCCTACCAAGTTACCCTCTGGCCTCTATGGCATGCACAGCACAAATAGTGTGTGTGTGTGTGTGTGTGTGTGTGTGTGTGTGTGTGTGTGTGTACATGTGCGCATGTGTCCGTGTGTGAGACAGACAGACAAAAAAGTTGGGGTTTACTAAGTAAAAGGGATTTATTAAGTAAAGTACTACCAACCTAAGGGTTAGTGCAGGCTTACAAAGAGTCTCTAGCAAGGATAATAATGTCTTGAACTCATCCACAGTAAACTATGGCCTGTATGCCAAAATCAGTCTCAAAATTCCACGTTACTGAATCAAGAAACCAAAGTCAGTCAACAGATAAACAATGTTCCAATAGCCTTTATTTACAAAATACAGTTTGATATCCCCTAGTCTGATAAACAAAAGGCATCAACTCAGCCATGCTTAAAAAATAGAGACTCTATGTTTGTTCCATGATTTTGAGCCACTTGTGGTGCTGGGCTAGGAATTTAGAGAAAAGCACCAGTCTTCCCTCCTTCCTCCCTTCCTTTCTTCCTACATGTCTGCTAATTGCCAAACACTGTGCTTGTTCCAAGATGGAATCTTACTGTGTGGCCTGGCAGGCCCGTGCTCAAGTCCTGTTTCAGCTACAAGAGGAGCTAGGACTATAGGTTTGTGCCACCAGACTTAATTTGTCCGTTTATTTTACATAAAATTTTCCTTGTTTGGAAAATTTTCTGAATGGCAAGTCTGTTTACTCAAAAACTAAAAAGTCTCTAACAAACTGGGTAGAAAACAAACTATTTTACATGTATGTCCTGGACAGATTATTCTTCCAAAGCAATCCATGGAGCTTGGACAAATGAGACTCATTTACATGGAGTCTCAATTTCCACAAAAGTTAGTCATGAACTTAAATAGACACTCTCTCAAAAATGGGGGCCTGTGTGATGGCTCACCAGGTAAAGGTGGTTGCTGCCAAGCTTGTGGACCTTTGTTCAATCCCTGTGACCCACATGGTGGAAACAGGTAAGTGACTCCCACAAATTTGTCCTCTAACATGACATGTGTGCACCCACGCAGACAGGCTCAGAAAAACAAACAGATACACATACACACAGTCACACAAAAATGTAATAAATGGTCAAATTTAAAAAAAAAAAACAGAATTTAAACACTATTTCAGACACCTATTCTAAATAGGTTTACATATGTTAACTCACTTTTCATATTGGAAAATTGAGGCAGATGTATAAAATAACTGGTCAAGGATCACAAGATGTATAAGTGGCAGCACTGTGATAAATTCAATTGGTTTGAACCTCAAAGTCATATCCTAACTACAAACTGTTAATTTGTTTTCCCTATGCCAAAACACTTTTCTCTCAACAATTTACAGTCCAAATACTAGAACAGTCTGCTCTGTCCCTCAAGCAAAGAGGACAGAAAGAAAACAAAGGACAAAGGTTAACTAGACTACCTGCACCACCGTATTCAATCTCCTTCTCAAGGTACCCTTCAGCCATGAAATATGTTCCCTGTGTACTCAGCTTAATCCCTAGCCTACATCATCACAAGGGACACCATCTTCTTTGCAGGTTGTCAAACTGAAAGAAAGAAGGATCAAAACACCACTCACCAAGGCCAGCGTTACAAAGGAATGGCAACAATACACACGTGACCTATGGCAGAGTACTGTCGAGGCTTGAAATACACACACAAATGAATGCTTACATAGGAGTTCCAAAATGAGAAAACTTATAAAACAATAGAAGTCATGCTATAATAAATACAACATCAAATAAATGCTAAATTTGACAGAAAGGAAAACTCTAAATCTGTAATGAAAGCAACTAAGTTCAGAAAATATTTTTAGCAAGGTAGAGATTTGGTTTCTGGGAATGTCCGAAACAATACATCACCAGTTCTAAGAACCCCACCACCACCTTTTTTTTTCCACTTGAGTAATGAGTCTATCTCTGTCACTAAGAGAAAAAAATGTAAACAGAAAACCAAGTTAAGAGATTAATCTTTTGTTCCCAAATATACAAAACTAACTTACGAAACTAAACTTTTAGTCCCACAAAAAAAAGTTATAATTTTTTTTTCTTAAAAAATTTATGGAAAAACAAAAGTATAACCTGACATTAATTAAAAATCTAAAAGACATGGACGTCCACATAGTGGTACACACCTTTAATATCCAGACAGAGGCAGGACTTACAGGATGCCAAAGATACACGGAGAAACCCAGTCTCATAAAATAAAATGAAAGAATGAAGTTGTAAAATGTAACCAACATTTGCTGAAATCCTTTGACAACAACTGTAATTGTTAGGTGACTATTTTCCCATCTGTAAGCAGATCAGACAGGGTCAAGTTTGAGAAAATGATCTTTGTGAAGAAAGGAAAGAAGATAATAATAAAAGAATATAACAGCAAAAAGAAAATAATAATGCCTTCTACAATCACTAGAAGGCATGGTGGCCACCCTTGTAATCTTAGCACCTGAAAGGCCTTTAAGGATGAGAAGTGGCATTCAAAATCAGCATGGCTGCAGAGCTCCAAGCCATCCAGTCAAGGTGTGAGAGCCTGTCTTTAAATCAAAAACAAAGGAACAAACAAAAGCACTTGGGAGGAAGAGGCAGGTGGATCTCTGTGAGAGCTTCAGAATGAGACCCTATCTTGGGGGAAAACCCCCAAGATTTGCATACTTATTAAGATTTGAACCTTTCGTTATAAAAGCATACTTATTAAGATTTGAATCTTTCGTTATAAAAACTCTGGGAAGGGGAATCAGGTTGGCTGGTTGGTTTTAAACTCGGGGTGTTTCTGTACACCCTCTTTGGCTCTAGCCAGCCAGGGCAGCATAAACACTGCTCTACTACTACTTTAACTGTAACATACTACTATGCAAACAAGGTTTTTTTGTTTTCTTTTTGTTTAGTTTGTTTTGGTTTTGCTTTGTTTTTTTGTTTTTTGAAACAGGTTTCTCTGTGTAGCTCTGGCTGTCCTGGAACTCCCTTAGACCAGGCTGGCCTCAAACTCAGATATCCACCTGCCTGGGATTAAAAGCAAGCACCACCACTGCCTGGCTCTGGATAAACATTTTTTATAAAATATTCCAAAGTCTAAATTCACTAGACAGAGCTAAATTTAAAAGTAACTAATAGAACTGGGCGTGATGACCCACATTTACAAACCCAACACTACGGAAACAGGCATATGGACCCTGAGTCTGACTCTAGCTTCAGCTACACAGGGAGACCCTGCAAGATGCTAGTATTCCCCCATTCTAAAACTTCTGGTTGTACTCTTGCAAAACAAGATGGCATGTCCTCAAAAAGGCTAAAAATTCATTTTCCATGTAGGAGTATCATATTATCATATGATCCAGCAATTTTGCCTCTAGGTATATACCCAAATAAACTGAAGAAGTAAGAAACTCTAGCAGTATTTTACACCTCTGTTCACAGCAGCATTACCCATGATTAGCCATACATTATGAGCATCCTAAGTATGGCAGAAGGTGAATGAGGAAGCAAAGTGTGGCATTTCCAAATATGGACATTATTTAGCTGTTAAAAGGAATAAATTTTAACACATGCCATGTCATGGACGAACCTTGAGCTTGTATACACTAAGTGAAATAAACCAGTCACAAAAGAACAAATATGTAAAATTCCTGTGAATGAGGTACCTAGAACAGTCAAGTTCATATAGAAAGGAAGTCAGAAGGAGGGAGAAATGAGGATATATTATTTAATACACCCAAAGTTAGTTTGAAAAAGAGAAAAAAAGCACTGGAGATGAATAATGGTGATTGTTGCACAGTATTATAAGTATGAATAGTACTTAAGTAGACAATTGAAAGTGGCTAACATGGAAAATTATGTTATATATTTTCCATGAGAAAAATTTTCAGGAATTCTGGCCCACTGCTTTTCCCTGCTGGGATCAGCCCCATGCTCACTCCTGCTGGCTGAGCACCCAGGAGAGGTGGGAAGTACAAGACAATTTGTTTAGCTCACCCATCCAGAGCTCCAGTGCTCTCCCAGTAAGTGTGAGCTGTAATCTTCCACCCACTACTTAACACCGCATCACTGACTGTGACAGAAGCATTTTCTCTTGAAGTGAAAGGATCAAGAATCCCTTCCCAAAAGCTTTCCATTTTCAGATATTACACTTATTATAACCTATCATCCAGCAGAGATCAAAATCTGATTTTTCCCCCTAAAAGGAAATGGAGGAGTTTTAGAAGGCTTCTTCACTGAGCTTGTTAAAAAATAATTGTGCTCTTCATGTTACATAATCAGAATGGGATAAATAAATACAAATATTGAAAAATAAAATTTTAAATGCATGTAAAGGTTTCAACTGAAGTGCTTTTTGTTTGTTGGTGGTGAGTTTTTTGTTTTGTTCTGGTTTGGGTTTTTTTTGTTTGTTTTTTTATTTATCAAGATAAATGTGTAGCCCTGTCTGTCCTGGAACTCCCTCCATAGACCAGGCTGGCCTTGAACTCAGAGATCTGCCTGCCTCTGCCTGGATTAAAAGTGTGCGCTAGCACACCTGGCCTCATTTTTTTTTTTTTAATTCATTCTTTTTAAAGGAACTAGAACTCCATTGTACATCCCATATTTTCCTTACTTTCACATGTTAGTGGGCATCTAGGCTGGTTCCATATTTGTGCTATTGTAAACACTTAACACGAAACAAGCATGTACAAGCAATCTTAAAAATTTAACTCAAAATTGTGTACTTTTGCCAGGCAGTGATGGTGCAAGCCTTTAGTCCCAGCACTTGGGAGGTAGAGGAAGGCAGATCTTTGTGAGTTCAGACCAGCATAGTAAGAGTGAGTTCCAGGGCAGACCAGGGTACAAGGAGAAATCCTTTGTCGAAGAAAAAAAAAGTCTCCTTTCTACATGCTAAGCCCTCATATTATTACTGATTCCCACAAGCACATAAAATAAACACAATCTTACAAGTCACTTTGAGAAGGTATTCAACTAAACAAGTATGACCCAAGAATCCATATGACATGTCTTCTATGTGTATATGTGTATGTGCACATAGGCATGTCTGTGTATATGAATGTGGTACTAGGTATCAAACTCAGGGCCTTAAATATGGCAAGCTAGGCAGTGCTCTACTACTGAGCTACATTCCCACACCTTGATACCAAGTCTTGCCATATAACCTTTACAATAAGTTTCTTGATTTTCTTATAATAGATAATTGCTTATTTTTAAATTAATACTAAAAAACCTAAAATACAAAAGACTACAATGATCAATTTTAAAGTAAGACCACACAAACAAAATTACCTGCTATTTTAAATACGAGGATCACAGGTTCCTTAACACACAAAGGGTTAATGTGTTTAAAGAACATAGTCTTCTAAATAAATTGTTTTATTATATGAAGACTGGATGCCATTTGTAATTTCCAGCTATGAACAATGTGCACAGTATATCACTGACCTATAAGAGCATTCCATTACCATTCTAGTAAAAGAATCTTCGGTTGGAAATGCAGTTCAGTGGCAAAGCTCCTGCTTAACATGAACAAGACCCTGGGTACTGTAATCCCCAGCTACTGCAAAAGGAAAACATTTCAACAATGAAAGAAAGACTGGGAAAAATGTTATTGGAATTTAATAATATAATCAAAATAATAATTTTAATTTTGAGGCATTTGATGTGCCTCAAAAATGTTGCTCTGCCTCTGGGAAGAAGGACTCTGAATTTCCAGTACTTCAGCTAATATAAGATTACCAGTGAGCCAGGAGTGACGGCATACACTCCTATAAACCCGACACTGGAGAATCAATCAAGGCTGGCCTGGGTTACATGTATGTGTATGTATCTATATATATATATATATATCTTGAAACCCTCCACCCCACCACCACCAAAAAAAGAGATTAACAAGCACAGCGACCGACAGAAAGAAGATAGACACCTACAAGTTATTACAGGTTTTAAACGTTTACAAAATTAAAACAAAGTTATCACATTAGGGCCAGGGTATATTGGATGGGAGCCTTCCCATCCAAACACAAACTGGGTAAAACTACATCTAAGAAGTAGACATAGGGATCACACTTGTAACTCCAGTACTGTGAGAAGCTGAGAAAGGAAGACTACTAAATTAGATGCCAGCCTGGGCTACATTCGGAGACACTGTCTAACTCAGGCTATTCTAAAGCCTACAAACACCAAAATGCCATGGCCAGCTTTTCTTTTTAACACCATCCTTTCTGAGTTTAAGTTACAGTATCATCAAAATGTAGATAGAAGCATATTTCTAGTGTACCAGAACCGGAGAAGAAAAAAAGTGCAAATTCTTGGAAAATGGTCATCAGAATATTAAGTATAAATGTAGTATTGCCAGTGTTGGAGAAAACATCTGCCTATGTTTGACAAATATCAAATGATGTGTATAAGGCACTAAAATATTTCCTTCAGTAAATATCAAAAGGCAGAGAAAACATTCACAGGGTATTGTCTGTAACTCCAAATCTTTCCAGATGCACACAGCTCCGCCTTCAAAGGGCCTCCCTAAGATAACTTATATGCCAGTGTCACTACAGGAGGGCTCACTAAGGGAACAATCTTTAGTTTAAATTAACTCCTGAGGAAAGAACAGCAAACAATTGAAGTCTGCAGGGGAGAGGACTCTGCAAATACGAATGGGTTATTAAGTGTGCGAATTGACTGCAGGGATCATCAGAATACACTGCCTACCTGCCTCCTTATTTTCTGCCCTGCAAAGAGTCCAACAAGGCCTCCGGAGGCTCAACTGTTTACCCCTCTTTGAAAAGGCCCACAAAGCCCGACCAGCCTCATCCCCTCCTCATCATTCTGCCTTTGCACTCTCCACTTCATACAATACACCACACCCATAGCAACACACTCTCCACGCCACACACCACAGTTTTCCCGTGGAACAACCCAAACACACCATAATCGACCCCGTAGTCTACAAATTCCTCATCACGGTGAGAGCCCGCAATACACAGGAGCCCTTAAATTGTAAGATCCCCAAACCTAAAAATCATTCAACCCCGTTTAACACGTTCTACACACACACACACACACACACACACACACACACACACACACACACAAGCCCAAGCATTTGAAATACATGGTCCCCTTGGCTCATAATAAACACACAGCCTGAGCCACGGACGATAGAAAAGCCCACAGTGCCGCCAATGCGGCGCTCAGACAAACGCCGGGAAGAGGCCTCCGCGCTGCCTCCCCGCAGCCGCCGGCTGGGAAGCGGGCAGAAGCAGACACTTCACCTGAAAATCCGCCAGGATCATCTCCCGGTCCATGTTGGACGCCATGGCGGCCGCCGAGCTCCGCGGCTCCGGGGATGAAGCGCGCACCTGGGAGCGAGACGGCGCCTCCTGCGGCCGCCGCCGGGTGGCGAGGGGCCGGCGGGCGGGGCGGCGCGGGAGGCTAGGCGCTCATGCACTCGGTAACCTTCAGCCGCCCGGCGCCCGCCTGCGCCCCGCGGAGCCCGGGCCGCAGCCGCCGGGACGGGGAGACCGGCCTCGATGGCGACCCGCTGCTTCCGCCGCCGGCTGCGAGGAGGACAGGTTGCGACGGCGCGCGCCCGGCTCCCTTCGGCCGCGGCGAGCCCGGCGAGGGCGGGGAAAGCGAGAGAACGAGCAGGCGGGCCGACGCCACGGCCGCCTCCGCCTCCTCCGCTTCCTCCCCGGCCGCCGCCTCCGCCGCTGGTTGGCCGGCTCGGGACTGTCGCGCGTTTTGCCTGTCATCGGGGTCGCAAAGCGGCGCTTTACGGCCGTCACGTGACCGGTCGCCTGTCAAGCGCTGGGCGCCCCGCTGGCGGGCGGGAACGGCCGGCCCTTGTGGAGGGCCCGGGAGCCAGGGGAACCGCAGCAGGTTTCTCCGGTTTGCGCTGAGGCCGGGGCCGCGGCCGGGACGCGGTTCGGCGCCTCGCGCGGCTGGTCACACGCAAGCACATCCAGCTCCGGCCCAGCTCGGCACTCCTACACCGCCCGACACGCACCCTTTCCAGCGGGTGCGTTTTCCTCTGACAAAGTTCCACCGAAATACGAGCTCTCACATGCTCGCCCGGTGGGTCCCCCCACCCCCCGACTGTCGAAGGCCGCGAACAGCCCACTGTCACTCCCAACCTGAAATCCCCTTTTTCTGAGTCTGCGACCTCAGACTCAAACACTCAGGTAGCCGGAAGCCCTGTGGAACTGAGAGGCGAGAAGCCAGGCCTTCAAGGATGCTGAGCATTAAATGGATATTTTCTTAATTTATTGTATGTACACTGGTGGCTTTGTCTGCACGTGTGAGGGAGTCGGATTCCCTGGAACAGGAGTTACAGTTGTGAGCTGCCATGTGGGTGCTGGGAGTTGAACCCGAGCAGCCGGTGCTCTTAACTGCTGAGTCATCTCTCCAGCCCCTTAAATTGATATTTAAGGAAAAATATTTCTACTGCTATAATATCCACATTTTTAGAGCTGATACATACAGCAAACAGGAATACACTATTTCATGTATTCTATTTTAAATACTTTCATAAGTAAAACCGTGTTAGACTTCTCATAATTACTGAAATTTTCAACTTACAGCAGAAATCAGCAACCTTTGCACCCTAAAACAGCCAAAACCTATGAAGTATGGGACAATTTGTAATTGCCATCTAGGTCAAAGGAAGGGTGACAGAATCTATTCCATCTTGACACACTAAAGTAAGAACTTACAGACTTTTATAGGGCATGTACATGGTCTGGAAAGTATGTTGAAGTCCAGAAATGTTAAAAATAGGAACTGATGAAATCACCATAAAGAATCAATGCCCAAGCTTCTTAAGCGAGGAATATGTCTATGAAAAAATAGGAAGTCTGAATCAAATATTCAGTCTTTTGAATTAAAGAAGTGTGCTACGTCATGTTGAGGAGTAGCTCAGTAGGAGAGCACTTGCTGCCATGCAGAGGCTCTCTATTCGATCCCCACAACCACTAGAGGGAATGTATTCTTAATAGAAATGATCCGGCCTGTAATTCTGTGATGACTTGTATGGGGTTTTTTTTAGACTTATTTGTTTTACTTTATAAGTGTTGTGCCTGTGAGTATGTATATGTACCATATGGTTCCTAGAGCCCATGGAGGCCAGCAAGGAGTGTTCCAAGCCCTGGAACTATGTGGGTGCTGGGAATAGAACCCTGATCCTCTACAAGAGCCACAAATATTCTAAGCCACTGAACCTTCTCTCCCTCCCTATGAAGTGATCCTATTTTAAGGTACAAGGTGAGCTACATAGGAAATAGACCGTTGTGCCTGGTGTACTGATTCCCAACTTTAATCTTAGCATTTGGGGTACAGAGGTAAGCACAGCATAGAGAGTTCCAGGCCAGCCTGGGTTACATGGCGAGACTCAGAGAGAAAGAGAGAGAGAGAGAACATGGAAGGATGGTCTAGATATTCAAACATAGGACTTTTCAGAACTATTTTTTCCCAAAGAATTAGCTGTAGAACGCTGGATGAGTCCTTGAAATATTACTAACTTCAACTCCTAACAAGAAAGTTTCAGAATATGAAAAACATGAAATGAAAAACTTCAAATCTCTGTATAAAATTAGCATAAATGTCATAGTGTTTGAGACCTAAATTTGCCCCTTTCCAACCACCTCTGTAAATCTTTAATCTCTGACACAAAACTAAGAAAACAGTGATTTCAAACCATGAGTAATACAACGCTTGGGAAAACTCACCATAAACCTAAAGCTTTCCTAATGAATTAGTTACTCGGCTCCTCCATGTTCTTTCAAGGTCATTCCTTATGCCTTGTTTTTTTTTTTCCCAACCAGGGCCTTTAATACCTTAACAAGCACAGTTCTGGCAAATTCTATGAGTTCTTTTCTGTAATTGTTTCATCTACAAATGGTTTATCTCCTCTCACAGGTTGAAAGTTTCTTGATGATTATAAACCATTTCATTCAGTGTATTTTTAAATTCACCAGAGTACAACCATAACAAACTCTTGGGTTCACAATCATAATTTGAATTTTTATTGTGTCTCTATCCAGGGATGGTGGTGCATGCCTTTAATCCTAGAATTCAGGAGGCAGAGACAGGTGGATCTCTGAGTTCAAGCCCAGCCTGGTCTCACGAAATGAGTCCCAGGACAGCCAGGGCTGTTACATAGAGAAAACTTATCTCAAAAAAAAAAAAAAAAAAAAAAAAACAAAAAAAAAAAAACATTGTGTGTATGTGTGTTCCATAAAACTATTGTCTTCTTCTCTTGCTGGATTAGGTTGAAGTTCAACAATGTCTCAGGACAGCCATTTGTTGTTGGTGCTCAGTCTATGATAATGGCTGCCTTTTTTCAGGGAGGTTCTAAAAGCCCCCACTGATCTGGATGACCCCAGCTTTTGTAAGGAGTATCACATAGCCCTCAGGACAGATTATAACGGGGGGGGGGGGGGGACACTTTCCTAATCTAGCTATCTATTCCTAGAAATACCCCACCCTGTTAAAGATCTAAGTCTTCAGCAGTGACCTTCATGGTACTTGGAGATTCTCCCACCCATAGGATAATTAAGTGTTGTGTTCTCCTTCTTGTGACAGGACCGTGCTACTGCCTGGAAAATGAGGCACTGTACGACTACATGCAAATCAAGTATCCCTGACCCCTGACTCCCGTGAGGGCATCCCTCCCATTGCCCAAGGTTTATAAATCCCTGATTTCAAATAAACATGCTGGTGCATGCTGCTGGCTGGTTGCATGCTACAAGATACCATCAGCCTTCCCCCAAGGCCGCCTGACATTTAACCCCTGCCAGGAAGTGTTTCACTGGGCCTGCCCTCTGGCCTGCTGGACCTGCATCTCACCAGGCCTCTGTGTCCTGGGCTGCAAACCCACCAGGTGTGGAGGGCTGCTTGTTTGTCAGTGTTACAGGGTATTCAGTGACAAACCTGTTTTCACCCTGGCCTTCAGCTTAAGACAGAGATAAGAGGATATTTCATCAAGTTCCTTAAAACTTGTGTGACCTTGGACCATACCTGCTACAGGGAAGTGGTTTAAGAAAACAAGTTTGGCAGTTTTTCTTTCTTTCTTTCTTTCTTTCTTTCTCTCTCTCTCTCTCTCTCTCTCTCTCTCTTTCTTTCTTTCTTTTTCCTTATGTGACTTGGTTTTGCTTTGCCATAAAAAGGAACTGTGGGATAAACTCAGGACTACAGTCTTACCAACAGCCCTCTCGAGCTGATCCTGTGTGTAGTGTGACTTGCTTTAATTATTTCAGTCCTCACTCCCCACTCAGGAACTGTTCAACTCTGCCAGAGGGCTCTGACAACCGGGCATGGGCTTTGACCTGCAGCCCTGCCATGAGCTGTAACACTTTGGTATCACCATAGGCTTTGGAACACCCAGGTTTCCACTGCCACGGGGGATCATACTCTTAAAAAGCTTAACATTCTGCGGAAAACTTTTTCACACCCTGGTCTAGCGCACTCAGGCCTCTCCCTAAAGTGCTCTAGCCACTCCTGAGAAAAACTAAACCCTTCTCTGTCTGGGAGCAGAGCTCCAGGACCCTGCTGAGATCCAGCCCCCACCCCCAACAGAAAACAACATTCTCCATACAAGTATATTATATACCTTATTTCATTTAATCTTCACCACAGCCACTTTACAGAATAAAAACCTTCTCTGAGAGGTTAAGAATTTGTCCAAGTTCGTGACATAAAGTGAAAGGCCTAGGATTCCAGTCCAGGTCAAAACCACTCTCCCTGGTGACTCCTGACATCATCTTGCTCCAAGCTGTCAGGTCTACAAAGTAGATGAAAAGATTGTTTCTTACCAATGGTCCAACTGGTATGCTTAAATAAACAGCATCCAGAATATCTACTATAGAAAAATTGAAAGGAAACCACTGATCAGAAGAAAACAATGTTTTCCATTTTTCTAAAATTCCATTTTGAGAAAATGTCATTGAAGTGGAACAAATCAAGAGAATAAAAATTGTTTTTCTGTAAGTACACAAAATAATTTTAATCTCATTTTCTTTTTTTAGATTTATTTATTTACTTATTATATACACAATGTTCTGCCTGCACGCCAGAAGAGGACACCAGATCTCACTATAGATGGTTATGAGCCACCATATGGTTGCTGGTAATTTAACTCAGGACCTTTGGAAAAGCATCCAGCGCTCTTAACCTCTGAGCCATCTCTTCAGGTCCCTCATTTCCATAGTCCCCTAAAATAGACTTTGGCCTAATTTAAGTACAGTCATCTAAAATCTTCAAATAATTTCCTCTTTCTAAAACTTTTTAAAATGAGTTTTTCATTTTTCAAGTATAAATAAGTTATTTGTACTATTATTTATTTCACTGTTTTTAAGTATGTGCATGGCAGTTTAGGTACCCTGGCATTGGATGCCTGTGGCTCTGGAATTACAGGTAGTTGTGAGCAACCCAACACAGGTGCTGGGATTCAAACTCAGGTCCTCAGCAAGAGCAGTAAGAGCGCATTGCCATTCAGCTACCTCTCCAGCCCCTATTTAACTAAATTTTTATTTGAAATTATTTTGGATTTATAAACGCCAATGGCATGCCTAAACCCTGATAAGTTTGAAGAGCCAAGAACTTCATAAACTATCTATCCCTTCAACTTGGGTTTCCTCAGATTTAATGTTTCCTCAGATCTTACACTGGGTTTGTGCTAGGTGTACCATTTAGGAAGATAAGACAGAATGAGAGAGAGTTCTAGGGAAGACCTTATTGGAAGGGGGCCAGGAATTACCCTGGGTTTGTGGATATTGAGTAAGAACACTCAAGGGCAAAAGGTCCTTCTCATTATGTGATATTAGAGTCTGTAACGGAAGCTATGGTTTCTTTAGAAACTCAGTTATATTATGTAAATGTGTATTTAATTCCAAGTGTGGATTTTTGTTTGAGCTTTAGCCTGTCCACAGCTGATAACTGCCTCCTGCAGGGTGTGGTCTCTGCCAGCTGGAAGTGGCCTGCCTCCTGCAGCACAGAGGGGCGTGGTCCAGGACTCTGAGGGGTATCAATATGAGAGCCCAGAAAGAGAAGGGGTGGCAGTTTAGAGAGTCCAGAGACTCAAGGTGTGTTGGCTTGGAGGAAACAGATGGAGGGAAAGGTTTCAACACAGCAGCTTGGGGGAGCCTGCTTGCTGCATTTGCTGTTGACAGAGACTGGTATATCCCCAAAAGAACCCACTGACCCTAAACAGCCAGAAGAAGTAAAGGGGCCTGTGCCCCTCTCCCCACTAACCTTCTCTGTCCTACCTAGGGTTAAAGGGTTGCTAGAAGGGAGCTAGAGGCTTAAATACTCCAAATAAAACTAGTTTTAAAGAGTGCAACAAGGATCTTCATATTATCAAATGGTTTACTGCAGTGTTAACTTTGATCTTCTGATAGAGATAACCAAACTTGGATTTTTGTTGTTGTTGTTGTTTTTGGAACACTGTTGGTTTTGTTTGGGGGTTGTATTCTCTGGTTTTGTTTTGAGACAGGGTTTCTCTGTGTAGGTTGGCCTCAAACTTACAGAGATTGCTTGCCTCTGCCTCCCAAGTGTTGAGATTAAAGGCCTGTGCCACCACCATGGACTGGCTGATAACCAAAAGTTTTAAACAATATTTCTGGTTTGTTAGATAATTCATGAGACTAATATTACTACCAAGTTAAATTCCTGTTTTAGATATCAAACAGGAAGTTTATCCAGTGAATTAAAGAGTCTGGCAGTGACCCTGAGTTCATAAGCAGTGGGAATGTACTAAGATTTAGAGCCCAAGATATGAATCCAAGTCATATATTTGCTGACTTTAAATCACAATTCCAAATTTCTGATAAAAAAAAAATACATTAGGGGGCTATAGAGACTGCTCAGAGGTTATGAGCACTGGCTGCTCTTCCAAAGGTCCTGAGTTCAATTCCCAGCAACCATATGGTGGTTCACAACCATCTATAGTGAGATCGGGTGTCTTCTTCTTGCACACAGGCAGGTAGAACACTGTATACATAATAAATAAATAAATATTTTCAAAATTATAAAAGCCAACTAGATAATGAATGGTGCCATTATAATTCATAACTACTATTTTTTTAAAAAATGAGATTAGCTCTACTTCACAAAAATTTAAAATTTAAATATTATGTGTATCATATTTAACTACAGAGCAATGCAAGCATTACTTGCGAATATCATAATTTAAGCTTTCAATTTATTTACTAGCAATTTTTTTGCTTACTTTTCAAAAAAGGATTTTTTTAAAGAGTACTACAAGTACCAATATGAAAAGACTGTTGGGTCTCAGAAATAAACCGCCAAAGCCACAGCTATAAGTAATTTTTAAAATGTCCCCTAGGGGGCCACCTCTGTTATCTGTAAATTTAGCAGAGGAAGACTTTAAAACCAAGAAAGTATAGTCACCTCACCCACATTCCTCAAGCTAATCATATAGAAACTCATCATTGACTGGAGTCAGTGTGGGAAAAGCATGGAATATTTGACTAAACAGTATGCTTGCTGTAAGGCCTTTAAAATGATTATGAACTACTAAAGCTTCCCACAATTCTTAGTACTTAATATCCAACTATGCAGGATGCCTTTAAGAATTTGAGGGACACACCATAACCTTGTTAAAGAAAAACTGTTACCTTCAATGTAATAGAGTACTGAGTACAACATGCTAAAATATCAGTTTACCATCTGGGCAGTCGTGGCACATGCCTTTAGTCCCAGCTCTTGGAAAGCAGAGCCAAGCAGTTCTCCGTGAGTTCGAGTCCAGCCTTGTCTACAGAGTGAGTTCCAAGACAACACACACATACAAAACTTCCTTGAAGACAGATACTCTTAAATCTATCTCAGTGAAGTAGCCCTCCTATTGAGACTTTTTTCAACTGGACATGGTAGAATGTGCCTATAACCCCAGAATTAAAACAAACCAAATAGCAATGACAACAAAAAGACTTCCCCTAAGAAACAGTATTTGGGGCTGCAGAGATGCCTTAGTGGTAAAAAGCATTTGCTGCTTTTGCAAAGGACTAGGGTTTGGTTCCCAGCACCACCTGCATAAGACAGTTCACAACCTTTGGCCCTTTGGGTGTACACACACACACACACACACACACACACACACACACACACAGTCACTCATTTATTTATTCAGGTCTTTCAAGACAGGGATTCTTTATGTAGCCTTGGCTGTCCTAGAACTTGCTCTTTAGACCAGGATCATCTCAAATTCTCAGAGATTTGCCTGCCTCTGCCTCCCTGAGTGCTGGGATTAAAGGTCTGAGCCACCACCACCTGGCCACAGAAGTTTTTTAAATGAATCTAACAAGTTAGTAGTTCCCCCCCACCCCCACCGTGTAACCTTGGCTGTCCTAGACTCACTTTGTAGAGCAAGAACTCACAGCGATCCACCTGCCTCTGCCTCCCAGAGTGCTGGGATTACAGCTGTGTGCCACCAGGCCCAGCTAAAAGTTAGATCAACTGAAGTAACAGGAATTTTACTGACCAGCCTATACTCCTTAATTGCTTAGGAATGTATTTGTTTTGAGGCAGGCTATCTCGATGTAGCCCTGGCAGTCAAGGAACCGGGGCTGTGGACTAGGCCAGCATGAACTTTCAGAGATCCACCTGTCCTGGCCTTCTGAGAGCTGGGATTAAAGGTGCCCACTACAATATCCAGGTGCTTATACTCTTATTTGCAGGGTCTGTGTCTTTTAAACTTATTTACATATTACTTTGGGTGATAGAACATTAAAATCTTCAGTGATTAGGGCTTCCAAAAACTCCTAATACAACAAGGTACAGTGATGCATACTGTAATTCAGCCAAACCAGGCTGACGCAAAGTTCCAAGTACTAACCCAGCCTGAGATACATAGGGAACTGGAAGCTAGCCTGGACAAATGCACCCTAACCATGAGTTTTCTTTCTCAGCTATTCAGAAAAGATGAATAAAATTGCAAAGATATTTTATTGGATGAAAATCATAACACATGTACATTCATTTTTTTTACAGAGTCTGTACAGTTTTCTTCTTCCTCAGTATTTTCTCCAAGCAAGACAAGATTAAATTCTAGAAAGTAACGTTTGTAAATCTGGATTAGTTATCACTTTAGTAATGACCTTCAGCCGAACTAAAAACTCATAGTTTCCAGAAGGATTAGAAGTACAGTATACATGGAGCCCTAAATACTCTAGTGTTAACGTGTTTGTTTTTTTAAAGAAGCTCATCCACTTTGTTACTGTTACCTGATTCACTTTTAAGTTACCTCAGGAGATAGCTCTGATTTTTTTTTTTTCCTTAATAATTTAAAGACACACTGCCAAATTCTTGCTGGCTTTAACTTTCCCTAACGGCCAACCTGTTATTAGATGGCTGCCCAGATGTCTCTGGCTTGTCTGAATACTTTCAGTTTACTCCAAGGAACTGGCTACAGATGTTGCTTGAAGATACACGTGCCCTGGCTGTTTCTAATTACACCGCTTGTCATTTTTTCTGCTTGGTTTCATTTTGACCACTGGTTGCATCATGCAGCCTTATGCTTTTTTTTTTTTTTTTTAAGCATAAAACTATTGAAGGAAGTAATCTCGTATGCCTAAAAGAGGACATCAAAAGTACAGAAAATTGGTGCTGGATGTGAAATAAAAGATACGGGTATATTACTGTTTTTACACTCAGACCACCGTCCCCACCTAAAAATAACCAAGCTTGCTTCTAGTGGAAGACATTCCACGATTAAGACACAGCCTTGTTAGAAAGCATTTCTAACTTACTGCAAGTTTAAAATTAGTTGCATTTCTCCCTCTCCCTCGAAAATAAAAGAAGGTCACATCCTCTAGACCCCGGAGCTTTCAGGCTTCAAAGTTCCTTATGGCTTCTTGTAACGCACTTTCCGTTCTCACTCAAGCCAGCTGTCTGGTGCTGTCCCCAGAGTCGCCTCTGCCGCCCCGGCAGGGACCCGGCAGGTGCCGAGGCCTGTGGCCGAGCCCAGGAGCCCGGCGGGGCGCGCTTCGGGACGCCGCTTGCTGGAACTCGGCGAGCCCGGCCGGGGAGCGGCGAGGCGGGCTGAGCCGGTCGGCTCCAGCCCGGGCGACCGCCGAGCGCCCAGGAGCTCTCCGCGCGCCGGCCGCAGGGGCCGCCGCCGAGCTGGTCAGGCCTCAGCCCGCGGCCTCAGCCCGCAACGCCCGGTCCCGCCCGGCGTCGCGGACTCCAGCCCCAGAGCAGCGGGCCCGGCCGGGCCGCGCCGATCCCGCTCGGGCAGGGGCGGCGGGCAGAGCCGGCGGGCGGCGGACGGAGGTCCAGCGCGGGCGGGCGGGCGGCTG
>NW_026596109.1:12069915-12158186 GCF_907164565.1 Psammomys obesus | reverse complement strand
GCCGGCCGAGCGCCGCCGAGCCGGGGGCGGGGCGGGGGCGGGGCGGGGGCGGGGCCCGGCCTTCCCGCTCCCGCGGCGCGCTAACTCGGCCGAGCCTCCTTAAAACTCTGCCGTTAAAATGGGGGCGGGTTTTTCAACTCAAAAAGCGCTCACTTTTTTTCTTTTCGAAAAAAGCTGATGAGGTCGGAAAAAGGGGATAAGAAACCGGCACCGTCTCTGCAGAGGCAACCGAAGCGGCGGCAGCCTCGGCGGAAAAAGCGGCAAAGCGCGGAGGGAAGGGATCGGTCCTGAACGGGGAAGACGCGCAAGTGCCCGCAGCAGCAGCAGCAGCGGCAGCAGCGGCAGCAGCGGCAGCAGCAGCAGCAGCGAGGGGAGCGGCGGCCGGAGATTTCGGGGAGCCGGGCTACAAAAGAGACTGTCAGCCGCTGCCCGCGAGGGGCTCCGCCGCCCCGTCCGCGCCGCAGACGAGGCGCGCAGGCCGGAGCCGCCGGAGAACTCCCCGGCCCCGCGGCCCCGAGCGCCGGAGCTGCTGGGCGGCCGCCGAGCAGTCGGCGAGAGCGGCTGCGCCCGGGGGCGGGGGCGACCGCCCGTCCCCCGAAGACCCTTCCCGTCGCCGGAGGCCCCCCGGAATATCGCAGAGGGCGGGGAGACCGCGGCGGGGGCGCTCGCGGTGGAGAGCCCGAGCCGGCTCGGCCGTAGGCGGGAAGTGACCGGCGATGCGGAGGCGAGCCGCCCGGCCGGCTCGAGCCGCGTAGACGCTCCCCGCGTCGCCCCGCCACGTCCCCGGGCTGCCGGGAGTCCCGGGACCCGGCGGGGCCGGCATGCCGGGCTTGGCGGGGCTCTGCGGCGCGCCCCGCCCGGCTCCCACGGCCCGCGAGGCTCGGCGGGGCTGCAGACGCCCAGCCGCCCGGCTGCGGACGCTCTTCTGAGGACGTCCAGCCCGCCGCGGAGCCGCCGCTCCGGTCCGCCCCGGGCGATCGCCTTCAGCCCCCCTCCGGGGACCTGCCTCTGAGAGCCGGCCTCCAGCCGCCGCGGTGCACCCGGGCGGGCCGATGCCTTTTCTCCTCTCGGCGGCTTTTCCTTCCGCGGAGTTGGCCGAGCCTCCGCACATCCTCCCCGCAGTGCCGCGGAGCCTAGGTACGTGACCGCGCTGCCCACGTCTCGCGCGCAGCCTGGTCCGCGCAGGACGCCACCGCTGTGGACGCGTGTCCGTGGAAGCACCGGGATCCTCGTCAGGGGTTAAGCTCAAGCGCTAGGAAAGGAGCCCCTCGCCAATGGGCTCGGTTTTGCTGAATAATCACGTGTGAATCGAGGGGCGGGCTTTTGGCAGGCCGACCTTACTAGTATTTACTACCAAGCTCTACTCCAGATTAACCATCCCAGTCCTTCTGTCAGCCTCCGACGCCGTCATGCAGCCTGGTTAGGAGCAAAGGAAAGGGGGAAAGGAGAAGCAACTAATCGTCTTTTCCCGATCGTCAGGACCCTAAAGAATGGCCGAGCCTTGGGGGAACGAGTTGGCGTCCGCAGCTGCCAGGGGGGACCTAGAGCAACTTACTAGTTTGTTGCAAAATAATGTAAACGTCAACGCTCAAAATGGATTTGGGAGAACTGCGCTGCAGGTTGGTATACACGGAGGTGGGGAAAACAAAGTTACTCAGCTTGCCTGGGCTTCTAAAATGACAGCTTTTACGTTTCCAGGGGGACAGGTCTCCACCGGTTTAAAACCTACTCGGTTGCCATATTTTATATCTTTTAAGTGGGTCCAGCTCCCCAAAATGACGTACTTTGGAGAAACTCCTCAGATCCGATAACATCCTCGATATCAACAGAACCCTAGGTTTGGTCATAATTTTTGGAAACGTTTTTTGTGAGAGTGGAGATTTTAAAGGAGCCCTAGCGTCGAAATCTTTGTTTTGTGCTGTGTTGTTTTAGATAGCTCTTTAAGCACATTACTACGATTATTATTTGAAGTATATACACAGCTAATAGTGTTTTTCAACTATTTTTTTCCCTAATAATTGACTTTAAAGTTAATTCTCTTGACTGCTAAGCAGGGTGTTTTACCTTCATCTGCTTCATGTCTCGACAAACGACCTTTCCTCATTTGGAATGGGATAGCCTGGGCACCAGGACAGGATGTACATTTCACGGTTAATTTAATACCTAAGCCACCCCTTCAGGAGTGAGGGGAAATAAAAAGTTGAATTTTCTAATCAGAGCTGAGCAGTGGTGTTTTTATTACCCCTGTAGCCATGCCGTGGTATGCTCTAATTTTCCGTGATTAGGTTTACAGGCAACAACTGACACATGTCCAGCTGCCAAGTAGGTACCTGACAATATTTCCCCCACCAAATGTTATCATGTAGCTTTGCTGAAAGGCTTAGAAACGAAACTTTGGAAATGTGATCTCCACCAGTTGCTTTTATTGGTGTCCTGATGGTATTCCTGGGGCCTTTCACATCCAGAAGCTTTTGAAACCCCACTGGGGTAAGGGCATTAGAGAGCTTTGTTTCTGTTTTAAAAATTAGAAATTCAGGTGGCAGGAGATGCCACAGTAGAAGCTCATGTGGCCTGGATATTTTAAATGAGAATACATCTGGCCTTGCAAAAACTTTCACTGTTGAAGCTTATGCAGAGATACTAAAATATTTATCTTGATTCAGGTAGATTAAATAAGAAAGGGTCTTGTTTTTGTTGTTGTTGTTGTTTGTTTTTTTCTTTTTTCCACCTAATACTTTTGAACTGGTATGGTGATGATAGCAATGCCACAAACTCCAGATACTGAAAGGATTTTATTGAAAGGTCAAAAGGGTAGGTCAGCTACACAAAGCATAAGCCACTTCATCTATGTACGTAAGAGAGAGTGCAGAATTTTTGACAAACAGGACGATTGGATAAATATTGTAATTAAACTTTGACAAACATTTGAAAAGTAGCCATCCAGTTTTGCTTATATTAACCAATGTAGATAATCCCCACTTATTCCTGCTTACCCACTGCATATAATGAAGCATGCACAAATAGCAGTCTTTCTCAGCATACATAATAACCCAGAATCTGACATTGTGCCATCAGAAAGGACTTTCTTAAAAATCTTTGGTAATATTACTATTACTTTCTGCCAAAGATAGCAGTTTTTACTCTGTGATTATGTTTCTCATTCAGCTGCAGAAACCTTTTCTCCTTTGCTGTTGTTTTTCAGAATAATCAGAGACCTTCAACGTACATTTGCTTTGCAAAGATCTAAGGTGTCTGTTTCTTGCTTGGCTGACTCTAAGTCTTTAAATGTGACTAAAGTTTTAGGGAGATGTGACAAAATTTAAAATTAGACTGAATTAAATTTTAATAACCAGAAAATATATTTCATGGGTGTTCTGGAAAAATAAATTTAGGCTTATTTTTCTACTACCTTATATGAAAGACTGAAAGGATTTTTTTTTTAAAGGGGAAACTTCATACCTTGACAAAGTATGTAGTTTGCCCTTATAAAATATTATTTTTTCTAAATATATTTTAATTCTTTTAAAACATTTTAAAGAGATTAAATCCACTATTTACATATTTTCAAATGGATTGCTATTGATCCTAATAAACATTGAGTATCTAGTAAATAGCCCACTTATATTGTTTTGTAACTTAGATTCTTATGAATATACCTAAATGTAAATGATGCCAATTCAAATGCTGGGATTTTCTGGCATGTTAATGAAAATAATATTTTCACAAGTAAATATGTATTATGCTCTCAAGTGCTGTTATATAAGATATTTTTGCTTATGAGAGATTTTTGATTAACAGACATCTTTTAAAGTATAATACACTTAAACAAAAGTAAGTCTTTCTGCTATGTTATTTTGAGCCCTGATAGCAAGTATTGATACTATAGTCTGACTTTCAGAACAGAGCTAGTTTACAAATAACTGTTCTTAAGAGTGTAGAGAGAAATTAGCCAGGATCACCAGTTGATTATTAAATGCTCAAACCACAGGGCAAAGCTGTCTGTCCCAGCACACCCAGTAAATGTCTTCCTTCTACTTTTGCTCACCTGAGTATCAGAAGGCCAGTTAGAACTTGGAGAAATGCTGACTGATATAGAAGGATGGCCATTTTATTCTTTTCAGGAATGGTAGTCATGCAATCATTTCCTCCCTGATACAAGGCATATCACCACCTTAGTCCAAAATAATTTGATATAATAAGCAATGTAGAACACAATGGCTTAATTAATACCTTAATAACTCATATTCTGTAATTTGAAATGAATGCTAAACGTGGACTAATCTCAATATTTTATAGCCTTTAAAGAAAAAATATTAATGCTGGGAAATTTCAGGCATTTCTATTTAGAGGGACCTTGTGCAAACTAATCATTTAAGAAAATGTCAACTCTGGGATGTTAGAGGCTCAGGTATGCTCTGAGTGACACTCATCCAGGAGGTGTAAAGAGACCCATCATTCGTTTTCAGTAGCTGTTAGGAAATAAATTTTATATCCATTTAACCTTCTAGAATCAATACCCCAGGTATATTTTATGTGTATGAATAAACAATAGGAGTCTCTTTACTTAAATCCCAAATTATCTTTCTTTTATTTTAAGAACTGGATGAAAAAAAAAAACCTGCTATCTTTTGTGAAAGATAACCAAATTAGCCATCAAATTTATTCATGTTGCAGAAATTCTGTTTTATTGATCAACTTTTCCTACATCTGAACTCATTAGGATATTTCATCAATAAGCTCAAATTTTTGCAGTTTTCTTCTGATTTTACCAGCTGGTACTTTCCTGCTACCCAGCCCTTCAGACTGTAGGCTGTGAGTCTTCTTCAAGTACTAAATCAAAAATAATGACTAGGACAAGCAGATGTCTTTAAATATTGGTGTAGCTCAAACGCTGGAGGGATCTGCTATCTCTCATTTCTTTCCTAGGTTATGAAACTTGGAAATCCGGAGATTGCCAGGAGACTTCTCCTCAGAGGTGCTAACCCCAACTTGAAAGACCAAACTGGCTTCGCCGTCATTCATGATGCAGCCAGAGCGGGCTTCCTGGACACTGTACAGGCTTTGCTGGAGTTCCAAGCTGATGTCAACATCGAAGATAATGAGGGGAACCTACCCTTGCACCTGGCTGCCAAGGAAGGCCACCTCCCTGTGGTGGAGTTCCTTCTGAAGCACACAGCCTGCCGCGTGGGCCATCGGAACCACAGGGGGGACACCGCCTGCGACCTGGCCAGGTTCTATGGGAGAAGTGAGGTCGTTAGCCTGATGGAGGCAAATGGGGTTGGGGGAGCCGCGCATCTGCAGTGAGGGAGGGCTTTCCCACATTGCCTCACTTGTCAGTTAGTTGGTTGGCTGTCTATTTTACTGTCACTTATTAAAATAGAGGGGTTTGTTTTGTTTTCATATTTTAAGCAGGTAGTTAAATCCTTTAAATTTGCCTAAGTGAAAATCTTACTGCAAGTTTATGAAATATTTAAACTTTTTTTTTCACTGTCAAAACTCTGATTTCTAACATGTAACTGCCTTCTGGATGTTTTATCTTTTTTTATTTTATTATTATTTTTTGCTTACCCTCTGCCAGTCTCAATGTCTGACTTAGAGACTTTGTTTTAAAGATTGTTGTTTGTCCTGATGCATCTTTTGCCTAATTAAAACACATTTTTTTCAGAAGAGGACCACATTTTCCTGAGGCTTTTTTTTTTTTTTTTTTTTTTTCTTTTGCCACTTTGTAAGAAATGTGTTAAAAGTTTATAATACTGTAAATCTGGACATTAGAAGAGAACACATTGGAAACCTAGTTTTATTGTAGTTACAGTGGAGTCATTCTTTTATTTCCTTCCAAAGATGTCATTGGCTAGCTCTGCTTTTATTAGTATTTTTTGCTTCAAAAAATAATATGAACAGCATCTTTGAGAATCAGACTTGAAATTATTTCACTGTGAACTTCTTGTGATGCCTAATCTTCCCTTTCTCTCGAAATTGAGTCAGCTGAAAGATAGACTTTGGAAGCAGCAATCTGAAAACAGACAACAGCTCTAAACCATCAGTGCTGAGCGAGAGCTCACCGCTCACCGTAGAGGCGCGCCCATTAGGACAGGTGGCTTCTTAAAGTCGGAAGATGAAGCAGTTGCTTAATGTGTCTCCAGACCTGTAGCCCTATGTCAGTACAACACTGGCCCTTCTCCAGAAACATCAAAATGCGAGACTACAAAAGCTCTGAGTACTAAAATACAAATACCAGTGTTCACGGTGGGAGACTTAAATCTCAGCCCGAAAAAAAATGTATGAATTATATCCAAAGACCGTAACTACTTAGGGTCTACAGAATAAGAGATACAGAGACTTTCACAACACACAATAAGCAACTCCTCCATGCGGTAGTTGATTTGTCTCCATGTGTTCATTTCTTTAAATTAAATGAGTGTAAAGTCTTTGGGAGAACATGTTTAGCTTAAAAAATAAATTGTTGGTGGAATTACAGACATATCTCAAATTTCCAAAAGGATTTTCCCCACATGTAATTCTTACACTGTTATATTAGTTAAAGATAGTCACCAAAGAATTTTCATGCAGTTACCATTTATAAATTTATAAATACTATACTCATCATTTGCCACACAAAGATGGTTTTTGTGAAAGTTCCATCCTCTGCTTTGTAAGCTCTCTGCCCTCAATTTTAAAAGAACAAAACACTTGAAGGTTTATTGAAGGGCATGGCTCTGATGTCTGCCCTAGCAAGGGCTGAAGGCCAGTGGTTCTTAAAAACCTATCTTCTAGTGTACTATAAACGAATCTGGGGTAAAAGGTATAAGCATTTTCACTGTGGGGTTAAAAATTCACATTTCCTAAACGGACTGCAAAAAGCTTTTTACTTCTGCCTCTTTTAACTGCAATTCTACATGATTTTGTTTTCAGTGGCAGCATGACACTAAACTTAGGAAACATTTGAAGGTACACGTAGAGATGGTCTAAAAAGAAAATATTTTGATTTAAAAATAGAGTGGATATATAAAATAAGCAAAGTACTATTACTGGAAATAATTCTTTAAAACCCTTGTTGCAAATGGCATCCGCAAAGTTGGATAATTCTAAATTTACAGTTTAGTTGCGTCAGAGTACCACAAGCCTCAGCATTTACTCTCTCTCCTGAGGTAAAATCACCTTTAGAGATTTCAAATACAAAGGCACGACATGTCCACACAGCAAAAGAGATGCGCCCTACTTGCTTTGTTCTCGGGTGGTCCCAGCCCAGCAGACGGAGAGAGAGGCACCCTATCTCCTCATCAGCCTATGACTCGCTAGGCATTAAAACATCACAGTACCCTGGCTCCTCGCAGGAAGTGACTTTGCTAATCTGAGTATTTTAGAAATGAGTTATGTGGTCCCTCTAGGAAATGTGAAAAGCTATTCTCTCAGAAACCTCCGCAGAACTCTTGACTAAGCAGAGAAGAGAGGAGCTTACGAGCTCGGATTGGGAGGGAGCCTGAATTTATTCAGGTGCAGCGTGATGATGAAAAGGCTAATTGAATAGAGTGCCCGGATACCCGGGGGACCCTGCTGTACCAGAGACAGAGGTTAGAAAACAGATTCGAGGGGAGTTTTCTTCGATGTGCTCTAATCCGCACTGGGAAACTCAGGTCCAGCCTGTGCACACCTGCAGACTCACATCTACGGGGGGTTGGGGTGGGGGGGAGACACTAACAGGGTCTCAGTCCACAATCTGGTACTGGTGCCTCTCATTTCTCTAGTGAGTCAAGAGTTTATATATATATATTTCATTCATCAAGAAGTGTCGCGATGAGCTCTTACACACACACACACACACACACACACACACACACACACACACCCTACTATGGGTAGCTGACAACTACATAAGGTATTATTTCCTGGAAAAGCAATTTACTCGGCAAATATGGTAAATTCACTTTATCTTGGATGGTGGACTTTGTGGCCTGGGGACCTTCAAGTTTTTTGTTGCTAGGAAGGTGTTTTAGGCTTTCACTGGGCTCCAAGAAACAGTGGAAAAATCGCAGTGCTGGGGAGAGAAAGGGTCACCCTTGCAAACCTTCCTGACTTTTAAACTACCTCTGTCAAAAGGCCATAGGGAGAAAGCCTCACCTTTGTGTGTGTAGGTAGCCCTGTGCGGCTCTACCCCGCAGTTTCATGCAAACTGACCCACGCAGACCCTTAGTGAGGGGCAGAAAAACAAAAATCCCTCCTGAGCTGGGGACAGAGCTCTGCCCAGAGCCAGCCCCGGCATCTTCGGAGGGGCTGCGAACACATCTTGGGTGCCGCGGTCTCAGTGCGCCCGGGCGCGGTAGGGCAGAAGCTGGAGCCGGGCGCTCCTTCTGTGCGCGCAGAAAAGCCCGGGGGTGGGGGCGGGGAGCTGCAAAACCGTTAGCTCGGCTGTGTTTTTCCCTTCCTCGCAAAGGTCTCTCTTCTCTTCTCTTCCTGTCCAAACATTTCAAATTTCCGCGCCTTAAATAACAGTCTCCTTTTATTTAGCTGGTTTCCTCGGCAGGTTTGGCAGCTCGGCAGGTCTCTGCCCCTCCACCGACCCCGGATGCCTCCCGCGCCCGGGTGCCTCCCGCAACCCCCGCAGCACCCGGGCCGGGCGCGCTGCCCTGAGCGTGCGGGGCGAGCCGCGGCCCCTGCCCGCCGCGACCTCGCCTGACCTGGCTGCCCCGGGTGCCCGGAGCCGCGGAGGCCGCCCCCGGCCCACGCGGGAGCCGGCCGGTCTCCGGCCGGATCCCCCTCCCCGAGCGCAGGGCATGCCCGGCTGGGGGCGGGAGGAGGAGGCCGGTGGCCGGTCCCCGGCGGGGCGGCGGGTAACCTTGGAGGCGCCCTCCGCGGCGAGCGGGCGCGCTCGGCGGGGCGGGAAGACCGAGCTGGGAGCGGGGCAGGGGGAGCCGCTCCCCGCGCCCCGGGAGCTGCCGGCGACCCCGCCAGCCAGCTCCTGGCGCTGGCCCTCCGGCAGCCCGCGCGCTGGATAGCCTGGCCCCGCGGCGGCGGCCGGAGCGCGGTGCGCGAGCCCCGGCCAGCAGGCCGGCGTGCGCCTGGCTCTCCGCAGAGCCCCGGGCGGGCTGCAGCTTCTCCGTGCCCCCACGCCAGAGCCAGCACTCCCCTCCTCCCGGTGGGGCGATGACAGCCGAGGACAGCCCGGGGTCCAACTGCTAGGAGGCGAATTCTTCTCCGGCCTCTTTACCTCTTGGACTATTCGCGAAACTGCCCCAGGGATTTGCTTTTCCTGCGTACTTTACTAGACCTCCGGAACCGAAAACGCACGTTTGCTCCTTCAGAGAGACCCCAGCCCGACCGGTGACCTTCAGGGCTGGGGTGTGTGCAACACCTAGGAATCTTTTTAACCCCCCTCAATCTTCATCGATGCCTCAAAAGAAACACCCTTCTGTCCCAACCCCCCAGATCTGGATATAAGCTTGGTAAATTAAGTCTCCAGACAAGTATTTTGCCATCTGTGTAGAGACATTGTGTGGACTTTAGGTGTTAGGATGTGGTTCTGGAATTTTCTGTGTTGTCTTTAATTCTCAGCAGACATTTAAAAAAATAATAATAATAAAACCAGCTTGGTACCGGCCAGCAAGTGAGCAAAGGTTACCTTGCCACCACCACACCTGCAGAAGCACAAGTGGAATTCACGCATTTTGCTTCCCATGCTCTAAAATGGAATCTGAACCATCCAGAGAAGTCAGCACCTAGGAGGAGGAGGAGGAGGAAGAGGAGGAGAAGGAGGACCTGAAGCGAAAGCAGAGTTGGACATTTTAAGAATCACACAGGTACTCGACTAAACCTGCTTCCCCTAACCTCTGTGTGTCTGTGTCTCCCTGACCAAGACAGAGTCTTAACTTAGGCCTACTCAGTGATTTTATACACAGCCTTTTTTTCTCTTCCCTCACACCCGACTCTCCAACCACCACCAGAAAAAAAAAAAAAAAAAAAAAAAAAAAACTAAACAACTAGCCAAAAACAGCAACTCTTTGGGAGAGGAAGTAAGAAACCACTAATTTCTCTCCAGCTACACTTCATTTCTTCTGAGTACTAAGAAGAAATCCTACTTTCAGCCAGTGGTGGTAGGGAAAAAATAATTTACTAGGAGCACAACATTTAATTGGTGTAATTATAGTTATACTGTCTTTTAACATACAAATAATGGAGTTTCTGTAGTTGCTAAGTAAAAACTCAGGTTTCTTCCAGGGAATATTTGGACATGGAGGTTCTGCTTTTAATATTTCATCAGTACAGCAAGTCTCTTAGAGAAGTCTGGAGCTTTATCTTAACCATGTAGAGAGCAAGCATCATGTTGACAGGATTCGTTTCTGTGCCTTTGGTTTTCAAGTAAGTTGCATAGTGAAAGTTCCATATGAAGGCAAAATGTCCCAGCATCTTTTGATGTTGGTTTTTTAACACAGATTATCAACCATATTAAAACACTGTCCACTCCCCTGCCCTGCTCAGGGTAGCGTGTCGCTTGCTGAAAAAGAGGCCTGTTCTGAGTTTTAAATACGTGCTTTGCAAACACAACTTCCTAAAATTAAAAAAGGAAGGAAAAAAAAAAGCTTCCCAGTGTCTAGCAACTATCCCACCAGCTGACAGCTCAGGAACAGCGATGTCACAGTGTTCTAGCGCAGGTTCAGAACCATCAGACTACACAATCAGAGTCCTTTCTGAGCCAGAGTAATCCCTGAGGCATAATCCCATGACTGCCTCCTTGGAAGCTCTCAGGGATGCAGCAGCCCTGATGTCCAATCTTACAGTCAAGCACTTCAGACCAACCTTTATGGGCCACCCACAAATGACTTGTATGGGACAGGTCTGAACATATACAACCACCTTAAAGACCTAGAGTCATTCATTTGCAGATCAATAGCAATCTTACAGTGTGGTGAAGGTTCACAGTGAAACAGAGACATTCACGTAAGCTGGGCACAGCGGTGCACGCCTACAGTTCCAGCACTCGGGGAGGCAGAGGCAGGCGGATCTCTGTGAGTCTGAGGCCAGCCTGGTCTACAAAGTGAGTCCAGGACAGCCGGGGCTACACAGAGAAACCCTGCCTCCGGGAAAAAGAAAAAGAAAAAAAAAACCCACTCATGTATTAGGACAAGAGGTGAAATCACTATACTGAGTGGCTGGCCTCTGGTGATGCTCATCCACTCTCTGCCTCAGAGTTTAAATGAGCAACAGTAAGTGTTGTAGTGTCTTTTAAACTTTTTATGTGGTATGCTTCATGGGGAAAAGTAGTTGATTATCTTCAGGGTCTCTTCTTCAATAGTAAGTAACACAGAATTAGGACAAGTATTTTTTAAATCATTTTTACTTTACTAGCACCATAATTTTGCTTGTCTCTGACATTAAAATCTCCCCCCTTTCTTTCTTTCATTTTTTTTTTCTTCACATTTTGGGTAATGAACAACAACAACAACAAATAAGACATAGGTAGAGATTTCTATTTTAAAAAATTTCCTCCTACTCAGCAGTCTCCCTTCCTGTTCTTAAAAATCACTTGGACTTTAAAAGATATACTGAGTGATAATAAAAAGTAGTTGTTATTCCCATTCACTCAAATTTACTTTGGGCCTATAAGTAAAAAACCTTGGTCTGTATCTTCTTGGAAGTGAAGATAAGAGCAAAGACTTGTGGACACTAATTTACAGCAATCATATACTTAGGACTTGATTTTAAGTTGAAATGCAAAAAATGTGCTTAACATTTTACATGTGCTAAGAACTTCTTAGCATAAAATCAAGATCTAGGAACATCTTGAATGTAATTTGTGGTCTTCAAAACAATTTAATACATCTTACCTAGCATATTAAAAAAATGCTGATTATCTTAACAGATAAAAAGTTAAGGTGAGGCAGGTGGGTCTTTGATAGTTCAAGATCAGCCTGGTCTACATAGTGAGACCCTGTCTCAAAAAAAAAAAAAGGTTAAATTGTTAATAATTATGGGAAAATATGCAAAAGGGACTTCAGTATCAAGGCCCAGCTGCCTTTATAAATAAATTATTCCTGCAGGTAAATTATATACTTTAATTGTATGCTTACTACTTTATAGACATTTTTAAGTTTCAAAATATCCTCCATAAACATGTAGATAGTACTGAGCAGGCAATCAAAACAATACTTTCTATTTCTGTCCTACATGAATATTTTTATGTGTGTATTTATTGATATTGAGATATTTCTTACCAAAATCTTACCAATTGAGCAGATGGATATTTTGAACAGAAATACCAATTCACTTCACATTGCTTTTTAAGGATGCTATATTATTGTAGTTCATACAAATATGAGCTGATCATTTTTTTTCTATTATAAGTGAACTCATTGTCATTAATGATTCAGGGAGGGATGTAAGTTAAAAATCTTAGCACTGAAAACACTGAACAAGTCCTAGGTCTGCCAGGAATTATTTAAAATTCTTGTCATGGGCAAGCATGTAACAAGCTTTTTTAACATTCACAGTTAAGAATTTCCAGTACAAAAGCAGAATTTTAGTAGTGACAAGAGGACAAATAGGTATTTGCAGTGTTTTAGATTGACATGGCCATAGATTAAATATTAATTACAAAATTAATTATTACAAAATTAAATATTAATTACAAAAGGAGAAATTTGGTAAGGAATCCAAAAGCAAGGAAAAAGGATGACCAGTAAAAGATAGTTGTCCAAGAATAAAAACACAAGGCAAATAACACCATTTTTTATTACATCACTGTAATAAATATAAGCAAATTTAATTTTTTCATATGGATAGTCTTTCAGTTTTTTACAAGAATTTCTGTTTGCACTTGAATAATGTTTCAAAGACACACCTGGAAAAGAAACACTATTATTTATAGTCATATCTATATATTGTGTATGTATTTTTCATACATTTAAAAAGCTTATATTCTGTCCCAAGCTAGCAAGATCAGCAAGCACCATTCTGAAAGGCTTAGTGGACACAGTTGGCCATCTGGAGTAGACTTAGAGGCCTGTTCTATGTGAGGCCAGCATAAGGCCACATGGGAGAGATCACTGAACTGGCTAAAGGCTGGCTAATTTGTTTAAAAGTAATCAAAATGGCTCCGAGCTAGTACAATGTGTCCACAGTTGTTGAAATATACCATGTATCTACTGGAAAAGAAAGAGCTGGATACAAAAAGTATTTCTAAGAAGTATTTCAGTTCAAGTAAGACTTAACAAATGCCACAGGAAAAAAATGTTAAGATGAAAATATAATAGAGAATTGTATGTAACACTCTGAGCTAAATGGCAGTGATTTAAATTCTGTTTAAAAGGCTTATTTTAACCCATTTTAAAAGATTTAAAATGTATGCCTCTTCAAATATGTGGCTGTTAACTATAAGAATATTAACCCATTAATATTCTGATTCTTTTTTTCTTTTGTTCATCAGATCCTATTGAAAGAGCTTGTAGCATAACCCACGGTCAGCAACTGAAGTTTCTGACTACCAAAATAAAAGACTTTTAAAAATCAGTGCTCTCTAAGGAAAATATGTCTCAAATTAAAAGAATGAAAGTACTTTTTTTTTTTTTAGCAGGAAAGGTTATTTAGAGGATAAAGGTAATTTTTGTCATTTTTACCCCAAAGTGTTTTTTATCATTATTTTGAATTTTAAATATATATAATTTAAACAAGAGAAAATGTCTGTGAATAATAGAGATTTTCAACTTAGCAACAGAATATGCTGAAGAAAAATAAGATCAAAGAAACAGACATAAAATCCAAGCTACAGAATGGCAATGACATTAAATCAACTAACAGAAAAGTTACTTCACACAAAAATCACCTATTAATTTGAGGGAAAGGATTTCTCAAGAAAAACCATCTAAATCTCCTTCTATTAGATTAAAAGATTACTAGAAAACAACATGAAAATGCAAAACTAAGTGGTCTGTCTCTATGATAGTAATTTTTCTGAGGTTGTTTCAATGTAATTGTGCATATATTACCATATAAAAAGTGTTCCATGTGACTTTGAGGCCAGCCAGGTCTACAAAGTAAGACAGCCAAGGCTGTCTCAAAAAAACAAAACAAAAAAATGCTCCATATAGAATTGTATCATTATTTGCAGACTAGTAAATTATATACATACACATATAGGATTTGGATAAATATCTTTTCTTTTTTAATCTTAATTTATTCACTTATTCATTTGGTTTACATTTCCATGAGACAAAAGAAACACATAAGTAAGTTATGAATATTTATTTTGCATCTGTATTTCCTTGTTTAATATTCATAACTCCTTCAAGGAAAGGGTTGGGCCTTCTTTGAAAAAAAAAAAAAAATCTCATTCTACCAATCAGGAATCTCAGAATTGATGGAGAGTGAGTACTTGTCTGTAGACACAAGCTAGTAACTTAATAATCACACAAGGATTCAAACTTGTGTCTTTTTTTTTTTTTCCTGCCAGATGGAAAGATTTTCACCAAATTGGCACAAATCAGTCAAGTGGATAATGGTGTATTATGAACCCATCATCTTGGTCACCCAAAAGGCCTATGCTGTTGGGACTATAGGCTTTCTGCGTTTGCAAAGTGGGAGAAATAACCCCTCATTTTTCATGTTCTTGTAAATAGCAAAATGTGTACAAAGATCCTGCCCCTCAGTAAGGCCTTAATAAACCACAGTTATTATAATAAACCACAGGCAACAGAAAAACACATTTTTTGTTTGTTTGTTTGTATGCTTTTGTTCTGAGTCTTCCTTTGTAGGTCAGGCTGGCCTGAACTTATGACAACCCCTGTGCCTCAGTTCCCAGGAGCCGGGGTTAGGGGTGTGAGCCAGCACTGCCAACTAGGAAATCCACTGTTGCTCTCAAAGGACTTAAGAAGTATTAGATTAAATAAGGTTTCTATATGGCAGGCAAACTATAGCTGGAAACTAAGTGAAACATAAGCCAGTGTGTGCTACACTGTGCCTCACTGGGGGAAATGTCGTCAGAAGGCTAATGATACTGATTTAAATATCCTGTCGCTGGACACCTAAACACAACTGTCTTCTAATCTCTCAGAGTGCCTTTACCTAGCAAACAGGTAAGTTATGCAAAGTGGCTACATGGGAAGAAGCTTCGTAATAAAATCATATATAAATAAATATATGACACCTTTCATTGTTTTGGAGTAGGTAAACATGACACTGCTCAAAGTAGAGCTAGAACAAGCCTTGTAATTGCTACGAACCACCGTCCACCGCGGCAGCCGGTGCAGGATGGTTAGTGGCTGGAGAGCCAACTGAGTCCCTTGGAATTCTGGCACACCTTGCCTGTCCCACTGTGAAATAGCTACTTAGCCTGACTGACTTTAATCTCCTCATCTGCAAAATGGGCATAATACTATTTCCTTCACAGGGTTATAATCCCTTTAAGTAGCATTTATTAACGTCGCCTGAAAGTCTGTTAATGAAGCAGTTCCTTGAGGCATCAGTTTAGTTACTTCAGTCAGAGAGCAAAGAAAGTCCCACGACTTAAGTTACACAGACGTGTGTGTGATGTATGATGGCCTGTCATCCCAGCGTGCTGGAGGCTGGGGCAGAGAGTTGGAGCCTCCACAGTGGAACGATGGCTCCAAAAATAAAATACAAATAAGAAAGGCAGAGAGATGGCTTTAGTTGGTAGAGAGCTCGCCACGCAAGCCTGGTGACCTGAATTTGACTCCTACAATCCACAAAAAGGTGAAAGGAAAAAAAAAAAAAAACAAAAAAAACTCCACAAGGTCGTGCTCTGACCTCCACACAGGTGCTGCAGCTGGCAGGAATCCACAGCTGGCAGGAATCCACCCGCACACATATCACACACATATGCCAATAATATACATAATTTCAAATGATTTTTTTAATTAATTAATGAAACTTTCAAATTCTGACTTAGAGTTGCCACTCCCTTCATATCCATCTGATCAATATATATGTGCTTCAGTTTGATAACTGCATTTATTAGAGAGCCATTGTGTGTAAAGATTTCATTTTTTTTTTATTTTTAGATTTTATTTTATTTTTATGTGTGTGTGCAACTGAGAGCATATGCATATGTGCCAACGGAGCCCTGGAGCTGAGAGACAGCCTGCGGTGGGCTCTGGGAACTGAACCGGAGTTCCATCCTCTGCAAGGGTAGTGCTTACTCTTAACCACAGAACCTTCTCTTGAGTTCCTAAAATAATTCTTCTTTATGCTGAATATACAGTGGTGGATTAGATGTCAACCCCCAAGGAACTGACTATTTTGTAAAACTGCCACATACAGAGTACAATAGAATGTGAGAACAAGACAAATAAACGAACTTGACCTAGAAAGTAATAAATACCTGAAAAATACTAAACTACATATTTTTTTAGAGCTAATCACCCTTCAAGAATCAAGTAGACTTCTATTTTCATTAAAATGACGATTAGCCCATAAAATCAGCCCAGAACAAAGCAAATGCAATGCTATATAAAATACTTTTTAGGATGTAGGCCCACTGAGTTCAAGGCTACTTTGGTCCACATATTGAGATCTAGGCCAATGAGGCCTATATAATAGGACCCTGTCTTAAAAAGGAAAAAAGAGAGAGATAGAAAGGAAGGCAAAGAAAAAGAAAGAAAACGTAAGAACTCTACAGAGATCAAAAACGAGGGAAGAGAATCCTAATGCCAGTTGCTCCAAGAGGACATTGACAAGGCCTTGACACGTTTCAAGTACTTAGGAAAAGCAGTCGAAATGATACCAGGAGTGAAGAACGGATGCATACATCTCCACACTTTGCTAAAGACTATCTTTAGCAGTAAAAGGGAATGAAGAACAAATAGATATTACCACATGGATGAACCTTATAACATTATGCTAAGTGAAAGAAGCCAACACAAGAAATCCCATATTGTGTGACTCTATTAGATTAAGTGTTCATAAGATGCAATCTAAAGGCAGAAAAAGTAGGTTAATGGTTAACAGGCACTCTGGGGGTTGGGGGAAAGGAATAACTATGAATGGATACAAGTTCCTTTTGGGGGTGATTAAGATGAGCTAGATCATAATGGTTGCTGCTCAGCTTTATGTGCTAAGACCACTGGATTCTACACTTTACTAAAAGGGTTTTTTGTCATAATTGAAATAGAACTACATCACTTTCTCCCCATCTATTCCCTCCTCCAATATTGATAGCCTCTTTCTGTTTGATTATTATTGTTACTACATATATGTGTGTGTGCACATATGTGCACAAACACACACATAACCTGCTGAGTCCTTTTTTGTTGTTGGTCTATATATAGTTCCAAGGTTGACTACTCTTCATTGGATGACCAATAAAGGGCTTAATCCCTAGGAGAGGCTACTTCTCTGTATCCCAGCAATCCTTAGTTGCCTTTTGATCTTTGTGTGGTGGGGGAGCCCCGTGAAAGACTCCCCTTCCACATTAACTTGTCCATCGATGTCGCCCTTGTCCTGGTCCTGTTCACGTTTCTACGGAAGACTGTCTCACCACACACTTCCCAGTGTTCTGGCTCTTACAGTCTTTCCACCCCCTCTTCTGCAATGTTCCCTGAACAACAGATGCAAGAGTGGGGACTAGATCCATGGGGCTAGGCTTCCATGATCTGTCAGTCTCGCTACATTATGTCCAATATTGGTTTTTTTTTTTTTTTTTTTTTTTTTTTGGTCACGGTCTCTGCTTGCTCTAAAGAAAGGCTTCTTTGATGAGAGGTGTTAGCGACACTTATCTGTGGGCATAAAAATAAGATTTTGGATGTTGTAAAGAATTATGCTGGTTTAGCAAACTGGAGGTTTGCTAAGGTTCTTTTTAAGGTCCGTGAGCTCACAACCTGGCTAGGTTTGCCAACACCAGGTGTGACTTCCCTCTTTAAGTCGGAAACAGTGGCTGGTGGCTGTCGCCCACATACGAGTGCCACTTGGTGCGTCTCCTTGCACATACCGCCATGCTGGTGATCACTACATAGGACGGCTTCCTTGCTCCTCTCCCTTCACAGCTTGTATAATATTCTCTGGAACCAAGGAAGCTGGACTACAAGAAAGAGATTTTCAGGTCAGATCCTAAGTGTGTGGTGTCTTCAGCAGCTGGGGCCCACCTTCAACCCCTCAGAGGTAGCCATGAACTACATCTGTAATCTATATCATTTGGGAGAACCTAGGTTCAAATCCCAGCAATGTCTCTGTTCAGCCTAGGAGGATGAGTTTTAAGACGTTTGTATTCCGTGCCATTTCTTATTTTTAAAAAAAAAATTATTTTATTTTATTTTATTTTATTCTATGTGCATTAGTGTGAAGGTGTCAGATCCCTTGGAACTGGTGGTATAGACAGTTGTGAGCTGCCATATAGGTGCTGAGAATTGAACCCGGATCACGTTGGAAGAGCAGACAGTGCTCTTAACCACTGAGCCATCTCTCCAACCCCCATTTAAAAGGAAGAAGAAATGAAATAAATTAGCAGCAACAAAATCCAGACAGGATATTCGCCCACTGTTGTAAGAGATGATTAATATTTACTATTGGTTTATCTTCTAGTAAAGCTTGCTGCTAATCTTAAACAGCTGTATAACCAAATCACCACACAGAGACTGGGTTTTTAGTTAACCTAGAACACAATGCTGGGCAATATTTATTCCCTCCTAAACCTCCAAGCCCCCAGTTTCCTAACATTTAGATTTCCCACATTATACTTGCTTTTTGTGAAATCATAGGTCTGGTTCATGCTCCATGTCCTCCAAGATCTCCCACCAGCTCCCTCTCCAAGCTCTCCTCTCTCCCCTTCTCCTCCTTCTCCTCCCACTCATCTCCTGCCTTCTGGCTCCTCCCCTCTTTCCTGTCCTCTGGCTCCTCCCTGCTCAACATTGTGTCTAGTTGCTTTATTTTGTCCTGTTAACACAAGAGTTGAGACAGGATGCTTAGAATGAGTATCACAATGCAATATCCAGATTGAAACCAGAGAGTTGGGGGTGGGGTGGGGGAGAAATCAGTATTTGAATGAACAAGGGTAAGGTGTATACATTAAAAAAAAATTATACCAACAGCCCACACACCTTTAAGTCAGCATATCACAGAGATGCTTACACACCAGCATTTGTGGCACCACTATCACCGTATCTAAGTCACAGAACTGCCCGAGGTATCCAGTAGATAAAGAGAATGAAACAGAAAGGCCAGCATGAGGGGGCATGCCACACACTTGTGCAAAAACGTCCTCTCTGTAACATCTACCACGTTCAATGAATATGCACAACAGGAACATAAAACATGCTAATCCGCATTTGTGTCTACTGCTCCCGAAAGTATCTTCCTTGGAGTGCTGACAAGAGGCTGCTTCCTTAATGGTTTTCCTCCAGGCAGCAGGCATTGTGTTCCTTCTGGATAACTCACCATCCTCTCATTCCTGTCATAATTCTTATCACATGTTGGGTATCTAGTAATATATCTTGAATGGCTGAAAGCAGAGTGAATGGTAGAATAAATGGATCTTGGCTGAAGTATATCTCTGAAGTAACTGCATAAAATTTTCACTGTGGCATGCACATAACATACTTTAATTGTACCCCCATTACCCTCACCTATTCCCCTTCTCTTGTTTCCTCCTTCCTCTTTCCAAATAGTCCGTCATAGTTGTTATCAGTTGTCACCTTGGCACACCTAAGAAGAGAAAACTCAACTGAGGGATTAGCTCCATCAGTTTGGCTGTAGGAATGTCTGTGGGGGACTGCTAATTTATGTGAGAAGGCCCTGACCAGCCCGCTCACTATCTGTGAGCACATAGGCTTGATGATATGAGAAAGGTAAGTAAGGCAGAGGAAGCAAGTCAGTAAGCAGCATTCCACCACGATCTCTGCTTCAGTGCCTACCTCAGCTTTCCTCAGCATAGTGACATTTTGGAACTTTGGTGTCTTTAAAAACACAGAAACATTACAAGAAAGTGTTTTCATTTTAATGACAGGTGTTGGAGATAGGGAGCTGCTTTGGACTGACCGAAGCAGCTGACTAAGATTTGCCTCGTGCTCTAGCAGAAGCGTGATTTTTGCCCGCTGAAGATAGTTTCTACAATTGTATGTGGTTTGGGATTCTGGGAACTTTTCAGAGGGTATATAAGTGGTAGGGCCCCAAGGGCAGGGTCAGTGATTGTTGGTCATTCAGGGGGTTGGCTGTGGTTTGTTAGTAGTCGTGCTGATAGAAGAAACAAGAAGAAAGCAACCAGATTCACAGACTGCTATCTCTTTCACGCCCCTCTGTCCTTCTTTCTCTTCTATCAAGTGATAGGGAGTGAAACTGGGGGGATCAAGGGTGGGAAAAAGAAGAGCTCACCAAGTAGCAAAGACCAGCTGCACCTCAGTGATAGACTGTAATCTGTAAACCAAATAAGCCCTTTCTTTTCCAAGTTTGATTTGGGCAGTGTTTATCACAGCAACAAAGGGCAATCTTGAGCAGTCCCCCCCCTCTACTGTTGTGTTTGGTTTTATACATGAGAGGAAAAAAAAATACGTTTTTCTGAATCTTGCTTAGTTCATCTAACAGGGCGATCTCCAGCTTCAATTCCTTTCGTTTTCATGCACATGATATGATTTTGCCTTTTGTGTCTGAACAATAATCCATTGAGTATATACACTACATTTTTATGCATCTTCCTATCCATTGACAGACACCTAGACAAATTCCATAGCTTGGCTACTGTCAATAGTGCCCTGCTAAACAAAGGTATGCAGGTACCATTACTGTAGCTAACTTTAATCACATTAGGAATATGGCTAGTCATATGTTAGCTCGATTTAGTTTTTTGAGGAAAGATACCGATTTCTCTACTGACTGTTCTAGTCAACATTCCCACTTAGCAGCAGATAAATAATCAAAAATTTTTTAAAGCTGATAATGGTGGTACACATATTTAATTCTCAGAAGACAGAGGCACAAGACAGCCAAAGCTACACAGAGAAATCCTATCTTGGAAAAAAAAAAAAAAAAAAAAAAAAAAAGAAAAAGGAAGAAGAGGAGGAGGGGGATGAGGAGGGAGAGGAGAAGAAAAAGAAGATAGAAGGATACAGAAGCACGCAGACCTATGTGAATCCCAGGCCAGCCAGGGCTACATAGTGAGGCCAGAGTTTTTGTTGTGTGTGTGTTTTTCCTGCATCCTTACACGCATTTGTTGACTTTTGTTTTCTTGACAATAGCCATTCTGACTAGGGTGAGATAGAATTCCATTGTGTTTTGATTTGCATTTCTCTGATGGCTGAAGATGTTGAAAATTTTTTTCTATATTTGTTGGTAGTTTGTACTTCTCTTAAGAACTATGTGTTCAGCTCATTTGCTAATTTACCATTTGCTAATTTATGGACTGAACTCCCTGTTCTTTCTGTGTTTGACTTTTTGAGTTTTTACAATACATTCTGGATACTAATCTGTCAAAATGGCTGTCAGCAGTTTCTCTCCCTGTTCTGTAGGATGTCTCTTTGCTCTAATTATTTCCTTTGATGTAAGTAGGCTTTTAATTTTAATTTAATTTTTTTTTAAGGCAGGGCTTCTCTGTATAGCCACACTGACCTTAAATTTGCAATCCTTCTGTTTCAGCCTCCCCAAATGCTAGGATTGCAGTCGTGTTCCCACTGCTGGCTTTCAGAAACCTTTTACATTCAATCACAGTTGTCTCCTGCTCTCCCCCCCCACCCCCCGCTTTCTCTCATTTGTGTCCTGTGAGTAAAACCCAAGGTTGAAGCATGCTAGTGAGTGCTCAACCACTAAGCCACAACCTCAGCTTCCATTTGTTAGGTTCCTGATACTATTTCACCAGCTGCTGAGATTCCAGCCACAGAGCCTGACTATATCTTGGAGAATTTCCCTGTTTTTCTGTGTCTGAGATTAGAGTCTTACATTATGATCATTGATCCATTTCAAATTGATTTTCAAACAAACAGAGATATGAATCTAACTTCAGTGTTCTACATGTAGATGTACAATTTCCCCAATATAATGTATTAAAGAAGTTGTCTTTTTCTTCAGCTTTATTTTGTAACCAACAATATAATGCTTCACTAGAAATTATTATGTGAAAGGTTGATAGGAAACAGACACAGTAATCTCAAAATATCATTCTAAAGTTTCTTATTAATTGCAAAGAGAAAATAAATATATCACTACAATGGAGCAATTTCAGCTAGGCATAGTGGAAGATGCCTGTAATGCCGGCACTTGGAAGCCTGGGGCAGGAGGATTACAAATTTGAGATCATTCTTTTCTATACAGCAAATAGGAGGCCTCCTTTATTGGCTACATGAAACTTTGTCTCAAAAAACAGAACCAGTGTGGGTGTAGTGGTGCACACCTTTATGCCAGTGTTTGGGAGGCATGCAGATCTCTGAGTTCAAGGCCAGCCTGGTCTACAAAGCAAGTTTCAGAATAGCCTGGGTTACACAGAGAAACCCTGTCTTGGAAAAACAAAATGAACCAAACCAAACAAAACTCTTGAGTTAGCCAGGGATGATGGCACACACCTTTAATACCAGCTCCTAGGAGGCAGAGATAGGTAGATCTCTGTGAGGTCAAGACCAGCCTAGTCTACGTTAGAGTCTCAGGCCAGCCGAGACTACATGATGGGGCCATTGTAGAACAAGCGACAGTGAGATGTTTTCAACTAGTCAGTTACCAACTAGTCAGTTACCAACTAGTCAAAGCAAGCATCATCGCAGGGCTGATGTGTGCACACACTCTTGTGTTAGGTTCATCCTCGGGCAGAGTCCCACTGTGTCACCCAGGCTGACCTGGAGCTCTTGGGCTCCAGCCATCTCCCTGCTGGCATGTGCTTCTTGATGTGATACAGTGGGAACTATACAACATCCTCGTGAAACGGTCTCACCAAGAATGTATAATGTAATCTTGAGAAGGCCAGCAAATAAACACAGATGGTGAGACATTCTATGAAACAATTGACCAAATTCTTCTTCTTCTTCTTCTTCTTCTTCTTTTTTTTTTTTTTTTTTTTTTTGATCAGTGTTGTCAAAGAAAAAGCCCAGAACTGTTATGGACTGAAAGAGAATCTGGAGGAACAGAGGGAGATATGACTCCTGCCGAGCATGAACAAGGTCCTGAGTTTCATCCCCAGCAATGGGGAGAGGGAGATGGTTGGAGATAAAGATTTAATCACTGTAGATATTTAAAGGGAAATATAAGCGTGCACAATAAATTATTTCTCATGAAAAGGGCAAGTTTCTTTTTGAAAGAAACAAATTGTCAAAGCTGAATCAAGAGGAAGTTTTAAAAAAAAAAAGACCCAAGCAGCTGAAAAGCTATTAAATAAATTGAGTTATTCATTTAAAATGCTTCGGCAAAGAAAACTTCAGCTACACATGACTTCATTAAGAGTATGGTGTCCTGGTACACTTTAGTTGCCAAATGTCACACCTGAGAACAGAGGAGCATGGCTGAAGAACTGGCCCCATCAGCTCAGCCCCTGGGCCAGTCTGTGTGTGCGTTCTGAGGTGGTACTTGATATGAGGGGCTAGCCTACCGTGGACAGGACCATGCCTGGTCAGCTGGCCTGGGCTGTGTCAGGAAGGCAGATGAGTCAGTCAGTAAGCAGCTTTCCTCTGTGGTTCCTGCTTCAGGCTGCTGCCTCGGCTTCCCTCAGTGATGGACTGCACTCTGTAAAACGAAATGAACTCTCTACCCCCGAAGTTGCTTCGGGTTATGGACACCAGGACACACGGTTTGGATGTGAAGTGTCCCCAACAGCATTTAACACGAGGGAAGCTCTGGAGCCTTCAGGAGGTGGGGCCTGGCTAGAGGAAGTGGTCACTCAGGGAGGGCCTTGAGTGTTACAGCCTGGCCCATGCACAGCCTGGTCCTACAGCTCTGCTCATATTCTTTGAGATGTAGACAAGGAATTCCAGCTGCACTCTCCCCCTGCCAGGAAGCCACCTGCCACCATATCTTTTCTGCTTCTCTGTAGTGGGCTGTGTCCCCCTAAACAGTGACCCAAGAAACAATACTTCTAAAACTATTTACTTTAAATGAAGAATTAATAGAATTCTGCAATATGAAGCCTATTATGGTGGCCAGGTCCTGTGATCTAAGCACTCAAAAGACTGAGGCAAAGCCAGGCATGGTGGCACATGCCTTTAATCCCAACATGAAGGAGCAGGTGGGTCTCTTTAGTTCGAGGCTAGCCTAGTCCATATAGGGACTTTCAAACAGCCAAAACTACAAGACAGACAGACAGACAGACACACACACACACACACACAGAGAGAGAGAGAGAGAGAGAGAGAGAACAGCACCTGGACAATATACAGACACTGTTTTGAAAAGCATATATATCAGCAATATGTGTCATAGTTTGAGCAAGTGAAGTTTACACAAAAGTCCAGTGTTGGTTTAACCTTAAATAGCCGATCACTTTACATTAAGAAAATAGAGGACTACAACTACATGGTTATCTCAATAGAGGGGAAATCTTTCCAAACCATGATACCCATTCACGTTGTTCTTATCCTTTAAAAATGAGAAGAGAGTAATCTCTTTCATCGCAAAAGATTACTTAGGTAACCCTTAGAGCGAAGCTGCATTCAATTTTCAACTGACTCCTTCCCCTCAGATGGCTGCACATTCACCATTTCTGTTCAGTTTGTTGCCCTCTACCCTAGCCAGCTGGCTTCAGGACAACACTGTAAACTTGCCCATAACCTTCGACCCAGCAACTCTGCTCCTAGAAATCTACCCCCAAGGAATTCTAGGTTCTTCTTAAACTCATTTGGACAGCTCTTTATTTGACGTCTCCTCTTGTATGTCTAGCAGGCATTTAAGATTGACAGTGTCCCAAGCTAACCTCTCAGTTTTCATCCTATAAAACCCATTTCATCTGCTGCATTTCTTGTCTTGGTTAATAGCCCACGATCACCCACATCGCTCAGGATTATCAGCCTTCTCACAAGCAGCGTGTGTGCGTGCGTGTGTGTGTGTGTGTGTGTGTGTGTGTGTTCTCTTTCTGTTATACCACTCAATAGTTAGCAAATACTGATTGCATCACCACGGTAGACTGTATTTTATGTATCCATGTATTACATGCATATGCACTATGAATAGATGACTTCTTACCTTCATTACTGAGCTTCACTGATTTGATTAAGGTGCCATAACCTGTTTAATAGTCACTATGGCTTTGTCTGCCTGAGGGTGAGTCATGTTCAGCTTCCAGCACAGTACAGATTTGACCCAAAGTGCCTGTGTGAACAAATACCAGAAAGAAGAGACATGGCCTCTCATGCGGCAACCTGGATGCTCTTCTAAGTACAAACTGCTTCTATACATACTCGGGACAAGGTAGGAAAGGAGAACATGAGAGATAAGTCCACTGTACATGAAGCTCCAAAATAGGTTCATGTGAATCATATTTTCAAACTTACCTTGCGAAACTGATAAATCTTTTCTCATAGGTGTTTCAGTTATTAGAGCTAGTTTATTTATTTTATTGTTCTGCAGTTTCCTCACTTACCTTACCAATGTCAGCTTTCAGACATAGTCTACCGACTAAAGAAAAACTCAGTTTGTCAGGAAAAAGAAGCTCCTGAACATAATGTGTGATAACTTCTCCACCAGTCTTTCTCTAAAGATAGTTTTTTGGAAAGTCAGATTCTGATTAAATATATTTTCACATGAAATAGAACAATGAAATGGTACATGGAAATTTACAATAAAGTCTTCAAAATAGTTTTCTAAGATATTTTAAAATTCACAAGAATATATTTAAAACATAGCGAAAGACCCGATTTACACCTTTGTTCAAATACAGTTTTAATTTTCTGTTCAACTTATTGCTGGCTTCTGTGGTTTCATCGTTAGACCCCAAGAGAATAGTTTCCTCATCTGAAGTACATAAATATAGGGCACAGTTAAATACTAGGACACAGTTCTACGAAACATTCGTCGTCTTATGAAAATTTCCCTGACTTAATGTAGACACTACTGGAGATCATTCTGACACAGAAGACAAGTGTCACATAATCTCACCAACCTCTGAGATCTAGACACATGTCTTAGAGTGAAGAGGAGAATGGGGGTCACCTGAGGCTAGGGAGAGGAGGGAAGGGAGGAAGTGGAGGGGAGAGGGGAGATGAGAAAGAAATCGATCAATGAGTTCTAAGTCAGACTTAGAAAGGAGCAAGCCTACCTGCCCTCCCTCCCTCCCCTGGGAGTCTTAGTAGGAAGGTTTCCTCTCCAGTCTCCATGACCCCTTCTTTTCTCCTCTCCTCTCTTCTCTCTGCAGGCCCTCTGTCCCCCGCCCCCCCAGGTCTGATCTCCACCCTCATTTCTCTCTGTACTCCCTCTCTTACCCTGTTCCCTCTCTTCAACTGCTTCTGCTTTGTGTTCTATTCCCCCTTCTAAGTGAGATTTAAGCATTTTTCGCTTGGATCCTCGTTATTTATGTTCTTTGGGTCTGTAAATTATAGTATGGTTATCTTGTATTATATGGCTAAAATCTTCTTATATGTGAGTACATACCATGTGTGTCTTTCTGGGTCTGTGTTATCATGCTCACATCCACAAAAACTTCGACCCAAAATTTACCCTATCTTACAAGATGCACGCAGGAATAAAGATAGAGCAGAGATTGAGGGAATGTCCAACCAATGTCTGGCCCAACCTGAGACCCACCCTATGGGAGAGAGCCAACCCCTGACATTATAGATGGGAGTCTAGCATAGCTGTCCTCTGAGAGGCTCCACTCAGCAGCAGTTTGAAACAGATGCTGACACTCACAGCCAAACATTGGGCACAGTGCATGGGGTCTTATGGAAGAGTTGGGGAAAGAGAGGAGAACACAGGAGGGACAGTAGCTCTACAAGAAGACCAACACAGCCAACTAACCAGGGCCCCAGGAGAGGGGGGGGGCTTGTGGAGACTGAAGCATCAACCAAGGACCATGTGTAGACTGGACCTAGACCCCTCACACAGATGTAGCCAACAGGCAGCTCCATCTTCATGTGGGTACCCTAGGTGAGGGAGTGGGGGCTGTCTCTGACATGGACTCTGTTGCCTGCTTTTCCATCACTTCCCCCTAGCATGGCTGCCCCTCCAGGCCACAGGGGAAGAGGATGCACTCAGTCCCTATGCAACTGGATCTGCTGGGGTGGGTTGGTAGGGCAGCCTCCCCTTTTCTGAGGAATAGAGGAGGGAGGATGGGGAAAGATAACTATAGGACTGGGAGGAGATGAAGGAGGGAGCTAAAATAAAGTGAATAAATAAATTAATTAATTAAAAAAATTTAATAACCCGCTCCCCTACCCCTTTCTGAGAACAGAGACCATAACATTTTATGAGGAGAGAATGGTTGATGTTTCAAAATTTTAAATGTTTAAGGACATTTTAAATTAGAGGCATAGGTTACCTTTCTAATGTACTCCTGTTTGTGAATTAATTAAAAATACACAAAGTGGGATGGGAAGATAGGCCTGTGGGTAAAGTGCTTGCCAAGGATGCTGATTTGATTGGGAAAGGTCCCCCATAGGTTCATGTGCTTGAACGCGTGGGCCCCAGCTGGTGGCACTGTTTGGAGATGTTACGGAATTTTCTGGAGTGAAGCTTTGCTGGAGGAAACAGTCACTGGAGACACGCTTCGAGGGTTCACGGAGTCACATGACTTTCTGCTCCTGCTGAATCTCATGTGGGGATGAGGAGGCTGCCAGCCAGCCTTCTGCTCAGGCTAGCACGCTGTGCCTTCCCTGTCAGAGCGGATGCTTCGTCTGGAACCATAAAACAAAATAACCTTCTCTTCTGTAAGCTGTTTGATCATGGCACTTTTTCACAGCAACAGAAATGTAACTAACATGCGAGGAAAATGTGTGGACCAACACTCAGATGCCAGGCACCCATAGAAATGCTGGAAAGGCAGGTGCTGCCTGCAATCCCAGCAGGAGGAAGGTGGAGACAGGAAATCCCCGAGCAAGGTGACAAGTCCAGCCCTATGGGCTAGCTCTAAGTTCAGTTGAGAGATCCTGTGGATAATGGATAATGCAGAGAGCAGTTGAACATGCAAACACATACATACACCACACACATGCATGGGACTAAAAAAAAAAAAAAAACATTTGGCAGGTAAGGCTGATGCACAAATGTAATGCCGGTACTTGGGAAATGGAGGAAGGAAGGTTATAAGCCTAAGCCAGCCTGGGCTACACAGGAAGAGCCTATTCCAGTCACCAACATTCAATGGTCTGTTTAAATTTAAGAAGAAATTATGGAGCTTCTAGAAAAATGCAAGAGAAATTTAAAAAGCTTTCTTAGTAGGCTAGTGAGGTGATACATAACTAATAATAGACCTTCAGAAAATAATTTGCTCCGTAGAGGAGGGTGCACGACATTAAAATACTGTACTTTCAAAATTTCTAAATGTTAATTTGGGGTCTGAATTGACAAGATGATCTATTGTAAACAGGTATTTTCTGTTTCCACCTCCCCTTTTCATTATTTCTAACTTTTATTCATTATGTGGTTTTTAATTTTTTTTTTTTTAATTAGTCCCAGCGCTTGGGGAACAGAGACAGGCAGATCTCTGTGAACTGGAGGCCAGCCTGGTCTACTGAGTGAGTTGCAGTGGGGCTGGAGAAATGGCTCAGTGGCTAAGAGTTCGGCACCTCGCAACAACCTGTGAGTCTTCCTCCCGGGAGATCTGAAGCTTCCGGCCTCCACAGGCGCACACCCACAGGTCAGCTCACACACGTGAACATAATGTAAAACAACAAGCCTTACAAAAACAACATCAAATTTAAAACGAATGTGGAACGTGCCATTCTCAAACCCTGGGAAGGGATGCCTCAGCGGACCTCTCTTTTATAGTTACCACAGTTAGAGTCAACTGTCTCAGCTGAGGAGGAAGTGCGCTCTTCTGCTGGAAATGCTAGTCATCACTCTTTATTGAAATATATACAGAATGTAACACCCACAAAAATGGTGTTTTCCCTGGAGTGCCAACTACGTGAAGAATTCTCTTGCTCAAGCCTAGTCCACCAATGTGTTCATCCTTCTTTTGCTTGCTGTTTGTATGGACTTGGCATGTCTCCTAAATGTGTGTGTGTGTGTGTGTGTGTGTGTGCATGTGTGTGTGTGTGTGTTCACACACGCATACACATATAACAACAAACAGATGCAATTAAAAATTTTAAAGCTGTGTAAGGCTTACTCTTTTCTTGTGATGCTTCTAGGTTATAGTTCGCTTGTCCTGTAAGAATTTCTGAGAAAATTATAAGATTCAGTCATGAGCCCCCTACAAAGCCTATTCCAAGACCATTCAAATTTGCCAAATATGCAGCCATTTTCATAGAGAGCAAAAATCACGTCTGGGGTATTCGCACACTTGGTATGCCTACAGCTGCTTGCCTGTTCTCCGTATTTAGGTTTTGGCTGACAAATATTCTCTAGTTATCACTACAGTGGCCAGGAGGACAGAATTTCAGGTCAGAAATAGAGGCTATGGTTCGAGGGAACGAAATGACCCACGGTGGGGCTCTTCTGACTCTCCCGGCAGTTTAGAGCGCCTGTCATGGAAGCACAAGCCCCGGTGTCACACAGCCTTGCTGCGCACAGATGTGTTACAGCTGTCTGGATGGAATTTGGCTGCTGTACCAACCTCTCTGAACGCCTCCACGGCAACAGACTGGAAACGCACAGTATCACGACCCCTCTCTGAAACTCCCAGATGTCAAAACGGGAATCTGAGAGTCATCCGCAGATAGGCAGGTTTCATAAGCACGATCCGCAGAACCTGGGTGGGGGTGGGGTGCCTCAGCGGATCCGCGGCCTAGAGCTGGGCGCTCGTGACTGCAGCAGGCCCTCTCTGACTGCCACGCGCCCCCTCCCCCGCGTGCCTCACCGATGTTCCATAACTGTGTTGTTTCCTCGATCGCACCAGTCAAAATCTGAACATCACCTTTCTTTCTTTAAAAAAAAAACAAAAAACAAAAAACAAAAAAAAGCAGTCTTTTTATTACCGTGTGGAATCTGAGAACGTCGAGAGGTGTATTTTGACGATATTCGCTGCCTAGGCCCATTCTTCTCTCAACTCTTCCCAGAACCGCCCCTAACTCTCCACTCCCTGTCTCCCCCCCCCCCCCCCCCAAGATCGCGGCCCTGCTCAGAAGAGCACATTCTCACCTAAACCTGTCCTTGCTGTGCAAACCTATCGATTGGCTGATTAAATGGCCTATACCTGAGTGGGGCAGAATGGCATAGGCGTGGCTAAGGTTCCAGGGGTTCCAGGACAGGAGAATCATGGGAGACAGATGGGAAGAGAGGAGGAAGGAGGACGCCACAGTGGGTTAGTGTGGAGAAGAAACTGCGTGGGCTGGGAAGAAGGACTCCAATAATGTCTTGGAAAGACCCAGATGAAGAGTAAAAGCAAGTTATCTACAAGATTATGGATGGAAGAGAGACCAGATGAAGATGGTTAAGGCGGATGGCACTGGATGGGGCCTGGGAGGTGGATGGTGAGTTTTTTGAGCCATCGTAGGTGAAATATCTGCCAGGCCCAAGGTAAATAAGGGTAAATTATAAAGCTAACAGGTGTCTGTGTCTTATTATTTGTGATAGCGGGTTAAATAATGCTGGCGTGATAATCTTAGGGCTAATAATAAACGTTATATAGCCCAACACTTATTAATTTACAGCAACAGCCTCCACTGCACTTTAACTTGTAAACACTCTTCCTTCTCACTGTAAAATATATTTCTGTACACAGCACCGAACACTTACAGCATAGGAAAAATAGAAGCTAAATGAAGCAAGATCTGCAAAAGAGCCAGCAGACCCTAGTTTCACCTCGTAATGAGTGTCTTTGAAAAAAAAATATAATCTTCAACTCTAAGTTTCTTCATCCATAAAATGAGAAAACATCGATATCCCATAGAATGAAACAAACTATGTATATGAAGTTCCTCTCATTAGCCAGGGGACCAGGCTGGATTGGCCCTTGCAGTGGTGGGTTAATTGGGGATATCAGTACGGTACATGTTTAACCTAAGGTCGGTACAGATAGCCTCAGACAGAAACACTTACAGATGTGTGTGTGCGTTCCTTTGTCTACTCGGCTAAGATCTAACGGAATGACATGCTAGCAACATGAGAGCACATGAGAGCAGGTCTCAGTTCCAGGGTTTCTCAGATGACAATGGCTCATTCTAGGCCTGGGACAGAAAATGTACCAGATGAGCCTGCATTATGTCACAGTACTGAAAAAAGAAGAACTTACTGCAGGTAGACACACAGAGACACTGCTGAATATGGTCAAAGGGACACAGAGACCAAAAGAATTGACAATGACCAATAGCAGGACGATGTGAGCAATAAGATGAGTACCACAGCACACCGGGTCCAGGTGGATATAAGTAGACGAGTGAGTAAACCGAGAACAAACAGTCTCTCGCTCAGAATTCCAAACACGCGATGCAGAGACTATGCCCTACAGAGGGAGAGCTTCCCTTCGCGCTCCTTACACACAGTGACATTGGCCCAAGGACTACGCACAGTATGGAAAGAGCAAAGAAGCCGCTTACAGTAGGAAGGGCGCACAAGCATGACTTCGGGCAGGTGTTTGCAAATAACACCAGGAATTGTCGGTGACATGATGAGAATGATGCTTCGCATGGATGATCTTTCCCTAGCAACCTTTGAACTGTCTAATTGTGACAAAACAGCTAAATAAATTCTCACGGGATGTTCCAGAGTCTACCTGACTGGCGGCCTTCAAAATGCCGGGGTGGCAGAAAACAAAATAAAACAAAACAAAACTTTGAGAAAATGTTCAAGCCAAAGAGGCCCAGGAAGTCAATATCATTAAGGTGCTGGACAAGTTTATGGGCCAGAAAAGGACATAAAGGAAAATAAAAACAACAACACAAGAAAACTTACAAGCATACTATCATCTTATTATCAGTAATATACCCAGTGGCTCACTAACGGTAATTACATGCCCTAGGAATGTTTGAGTTAATAGCAGGGGTGCTCTGGCTCTCCATGAGAACTCTAGACTACTCTATGCTCAGTTTTCTATAAATCTAAAATTGTTACAATTTAAAATTCAGTCTTTTACATAACATTTTATTGATGGTTTGGGAATTTCATGCAATTTCCTCACACTTGCTTCCCTGCCTCCCAGGCGCACCCTCCCTCCTTTGTGCCCTGCCCACCACGTCCAATTGTGTTGCCCATAGATTCCTTGGTCAGACTCCCAGCGGCCAGCCCCTTAAAGGAAGCTGGATCCTTCCCCATCCTCCTGCCAGAAGCTGTCAGCTGTGAAGAGCTGCACTCCAGCGAAAATTCAATTTAAAAACTGCCGTTCGTGATGCATACTATCTGAAGATGTTCAACAGGTAATCAGCGTAATTATTGTGACCATTAATAGTAAAGCGACATACTTTCAGTTGGTACCAGCTCATAGTCACAACCATCGTCCTGTCTAGTCTCCCTGTTTCAAATGGGAGGCATGATAGCATAGAAGGGAACTCAAGACTTACAGAGGGCCTGGAGAGATGGCCCAGCAGTTAGGCACTGCTTGTTGTCCTCACAGAGGTCACAGGCTCTGTTCCCAGCACCCACACAGCAACTCACAACCATCCATAGGTCCAGTTCCAGGGGATCCAATGTCATCTTCTGGCTTGTGGGGGTCAGGGCATCAGGCACGCATACAGTGCACATGCAAACATACATGCAGATGCCTGGTTCTGAGCTTTCACTGGCTGTGACTTAAATTCTTTACCTCATTCCCTTAAAAGCTACGTACTGATGGCCTGGTCCCCAAGCCATGGTGCTATTGAGAGGTGTTTGGATCATGAGGGCTGTGCTGGTTAGTCTTTTTGTTTTTGTTTTCATTTTTGCTTTTGGGGAAAGAGAACCTAAGTAAGAAAACGCCTCCACAAGATTGGCCCAGAGGCAAGCCTGTGGAGGCATTATCTTGATTAATGATTGATATGGGAGGGTCCTACCGTGGGTTGTGCCAATGGGCAGGTAGACAGGGATTATATAAAAAAGTGAGCTGAGCAAGTTAGGAAGAGCAAGGCAGCAAGTAACATTCCTCAGTGGCTTCTGCTTCAGTTCTTGCCTTGGCTTTCCTCAGTGACAGACTGATCAAGACATGCAAGCCAAATAAATCCTTTCATCTCCCAGTTGCTTTTGCAGCATTTTATCACAGAACTAGAAAGCAGACTACGACAATGACACTAACTCCATCAATGGACTTATCCGCTGGTGAGTTCTTACGGGTTGAGCTGTGAGGAGATGGTGCCTTACTAGAGGCAGTAGGTTTCTAGGATGTGTGCTTGACAAACATATATAATTTCCTAACCATTCCTCATTTTCTATCTGCTTTCTGGCTGTAATGAGGTGAACAGCTTTGTTCTACCCCAGTCTTCCTGCCATGATGTTCTGTCTCAGCACCAGCCAGTATCAAAGGGGCAATTGACAATGACCTGAAACTGAGCCAAAATGAATCTTTCCTCTCTTAAATCATTTCTCTTGGTATTTCATCACAGTGACAAATTGCTTTCTAATACTGAAAATTGGTACTTAAAAATCAGGGTCATTATGGGATTTTATGTAAGAAGTGGGAAATAGTAAGAGCTGGAGAGGACAGGAACTCCACAAGGAGAGCAACAGAACAAGAAAATTTGAACACAGGGAACTTCCCAGAGACTCATACTCCAACCAAGGACTATTCATGGAGATAACCTAGAACCCCTGCACAGATGTAGCCCATGGCAGTTCAGTGTCCAAGTGGGTTACTTAGTAATGGGAAGAGGGACTGCCTCTGACATAATCTGATTGGCCTGCTCTTTGATCACCTCCCCCTGATGGGGGAGCAGCCCTACCAGGCCACAGAAGAGGACAATGCAGCCACTTTTGATGAGAACTGATAGACTAAGATCAGAAAGGAGAGGAGAACCTCTCCTATGGACTTGGGGAGGGGCATGCATGCAGAAACAGGAGGGAGGATGGGATCGGGAGGGGAGGAGGGAGGGGCTTATGGGGGGATACAAAATAAATAAAGTGTAATTAATAAAAAAAAAATCAGAGTCATTGCTGTGGCCTTTCCTGACCCTGTGGTTCTGATGCCTTTGGACAGATCTGTAGGGGGAATTTGGAAATGTTTAGAGATGTTTACTGGAAGTTAAATTTAATGGGTGATTTTGGTGTGACCTCTGAAGACCAAAATGCTGATAAGATGTGAGGAATGAGATGTGGAGTGGAAATGAGGACTCTATTAGGAATGGGAGCAGGGATTACTCATGTTACATTCTGGTCAAGAAAATGTCCATGTCTTGCTCATGCTCTGAGAATTTGTGATGAACTACTTAACTGGCAAAGAAAATGTCAAGGCAGCATATTGTTTAAAATTTGGTGTAGTGAGAATTTTGGAGTTTTGGTTTCTTAAAAAACACAGAAATGTTGTAAGAATATGTTTCATTTTAATCCCAGGAATGGGATATGGGGCTGATTCAGATTTTACAAAGCAGCTGACTATGATTTGCCTTGTGTACTTGCTGGGGCGTGATTTTGCCAGTTGCAGATAGTTTCTGTGATTGTGTGATGTTTGGAATTTGGGTAATTTTCCAGGGGGTATATAAATGCTAATGTCTCAAGAGGCAGGGTTGATTGTTGGTTGGTTATTGGTAGTGGTTTGTTAAGTAGTCATGCACAAAAAAGAAACAATGAGAAGAAATTAGATATTGTGAGAGCAAAGATCAAACTTGCTCCAAGAAACTTGACACCACTAATCAGCAGGAAGTAGTCTAATGATAACATCGCCCCCTTTCTGACCCCTGACTTTTTCAGGGATCTCTTTCCTTTTCTCTCTACCCTTTTTTCACTCTTATCTAGTGTTAGGGGGTTGAAAGAGAAGAAGAAAGAGGGTGAGAAAAGGTGGAAGAAATAAGAACCCACAAAACATCTAACACCAGCTACAATTTAGCATGGTTATTACTTACTTCTTTTAGCCAGACTTACAGTGAGAATCAAGAACAAAAAGCAGAGTGGATGGATTTGAAAACTTGCAGTTTGGCTGGAAAAGGCACACATGAAAAGTTAGGCCAGAGAAGGTGGAGTTTTAGAGCTCTGCACCACTAAAACAGGTCGTGTACTTTGTACTAGAATAATAAGAAAGATGCCTTGAATTCATCTTAGGAATGGCTTGGGCCTCATTCATCACAGACTCAAGAGTATAAATGTATTAACTTGCTTGAAAGACATTGTTTTTAGAAGAAAGCTCCCATCATGCTCCTTGCATGGTGATGCATAGCAATGTGTTTCCCCCCATCCAGCTGTGCGGACACTCAGGCCATAGCAAGTTTGGTTAGGAGGGGTTCCATCTACTCTTTGATGATACCACAACAAACCCTGGTGTCACCCATGTGATGTAGATTGTACAGCCATTCAGAATGTGAGAGTTGCAGCTTGCAGAGGCTTCCACCAAGAGCCCGAAGACAGGCCTTGGATGCCAGGTGATGTGTGGCATGGTTGGAACACCTGTGGGTAGCACTTGAGAGGCGGGAATGTATACATCTATAAGAGTAAAATTGAAGCTGAATGGAGATCCCAAGAAATCTGAGAGATGCCAAGATTATGGAATGCTCACAGGCAGCAAGGAAAGTCAGGCTAAGAGAGAAGAGAGGCCATGTGGAAGACAGCCAATAAGGTCTTAGTGCTGGGACCGCCCAAACCCTTGGGGGATTACATCACACTACCTTGTGAATTGTGTGAGATGGAGCTACCAGATTCAGTGTTTACCCTGCTTGGTTTCAGTCTTACTTTATCTGATTCTTCCTTGGTAGTCTTCTATGCATTCCTTTAGAAATGGTAGTGTTTACCCCAGGTCTGGCCCATCATTGTATATGTATGTAACCTTTTGTTTGGTTTTTACAGAGGCTCACATCTAAAAATTTGCCTGGGGTCTCAAGGGAGACTTTGAATTTAGAACTTGAGAAACACTGGAACTAGAAACTCTTGTAGACGATTTGGATTTCCATAACTCTTGCGTTATGGAAGAGGAAGATGACAAGACCTGGGGTCCAACAGTAGAATGTCACTGTTTAGATATGACTTTTCGCCTACCCATAACCCCTGCCACCTTGTATTCAGACACCTGTGTTGAAGGCTTGGTGTCCAGCTGGTAGTGCTATTGGGAAGAGATTGAATGGATTATTTTTATAGAGGAGGGCCTAGGTGGAGGAAGTGCACATTTGAAGAATATGTCATGCCCATGACTGCCAACATTTTCTCTCTGCTTTCTGGTTCAATAAGGTGAATAATTTTGTTCTGTCACATCCTCACTGCCATGGTTTTCTATTCTCTGAATGAAGGGATAAAGGGAGTAAATTATCGTAATTATATAAATGTAGACTATACAAAAATAGTAATAAAACTGACTAAAGGTAGATCTGGGTTTTAAAAGATTTATCTTTATTATTTGTGCATGAGTATTTTGTATGTATGTATGTGTATTTGTGCATGAAGATCCACAAAAGCCAGAAAAAGAGATTGGGTACCTTGGAACTGGAATTACAGGAAACTGTGAGCCACTATGTGAGTGCTAAGAACTGAATCTTGGTCCTCTGTAGGAGCAGCCAGTGTTCTTAACTGCTGAGTTCCATTTTATTAACATCATTTACCGGCAATTCAAAAATATACCAGTGACAAAATACGCATCTCCCCATATATTTTGTTGGTCTAAGCTTTAGGCAATTGTGCAGCTGCACTATGAGCTGTAACATTGTATACATAAACTTCCAATTATCCCCCTTTTATTATTTAAACAATATATCCTTCACAGAAATAATTGAGTAAGGCTCCACCACAATCATACCAAGCTGCACATTTGTTTTGATTAAGCTCATAATGGTTCAGAATTGTCTGCATTCATTACAGACACTCTAATCCTCTGTCTCTAGTGACTATGGGCCTCTATATTTCTATATTTGAAAAGTAAACTTGATGTAAATAATGACAATAGACATAGTAAAGAAGAAATAGAACTTCAGTTATTTTAATTTTATCATTTCTGTGAACATATAAATGTATTTGTGTATAAAAACTGAAATTTATACATGGGGTGTAGCTCAGTGGTAGCATACTTGCTTAATAGATAAGATGCCTTGGCATTACAAATAAGAATATAAAAATCAAACAAAATGTATGCAAGTTGCTAAAATGAATACTAAAGAAACAAAGATCATATAAGGCCAGCCCCCAGAAGGCCAGGGAAGAAAAAATAAAAATTTGAGGAGGCTGAGCTCTATAGCATATCTCTGTGTGAAAAAAGAGTCAAATGGAGGCTGAGAAATAGCTCAGTGGGGAAGGGCACTACCTGATCCTTCAGTTTGGTTCCCAGCACCCAACTCATGTGGCTCACAACTACCTCTAAATCCAGCTCCAGAGGATCTACTACCCTCTTCCTGCCTCCATGGCCAATCCCCACTGTGTGCATACATACAGCAAGACACACACAAACTCATGAATAAAAAGTCAAATAAAGGAAAAGATATGTAATTTCTTTTTTATTTTAAAATACTTGAATATAATTGACATACAATGAGTTTTACATACTGGAATGGTGCAACTTGATGAATTTTAACATGTGAATAAACATGAAAACTTCAACTAAGATAATATCTATTATCTTTAAATCTTTCTTTGTAATTCTTTTAATATTCTGCCATCTTCCCCCATTATTAAATACTCATTGATCTATTTCATAAAAGTAAAGATTATTGAGGTTTTTATCTTCTGTAATTTTATATTATTAATAATAAAGCATATACTCTTCCCTGATGTCACTTACTTAGGACATTTAATTAATTAATTAATTAATATTAATTAATTTTAATTAATTAATCTGGACTGCTGCATCTAAAGCCATGAATTCATAAGCAATTTATTATATTGACAAATGCTTTTGTTTCTCAAGTGAGAACCCACAGCTCACCAGACATGGTGATATAGACTTCTGGTCCCCACACTGAGGAGGTAGAGGCAGAAGGACTGTAAGATTCAAGAGCAGACTGATAAATATAACACAACCCTGTTCAAAACCAAAACCAATCAACCAACTAAGCAACAAACCAAAAACTTCACCAGCAGGCCATGGTGGCCACGTGTGGTGTAACCCCAGCACTCAGGAAGAGAGAGGCAGGGGGATTGCTCTGAGTTCAAGGCCAGCCTGGTCTACAAAGCAAGTCCAGGACTTCTCAAAAACCAAGAAACCAAGCAAACAACCAAACAAAAACTGTGGAGAGCTGCTTGTTTGTCAAGCTGCTTTGTTACTGAGTTCTCAGTGAAAAAAACATGTTTTCACCTGGGCCTTCGCCTCGAGACAGAGATAAGAGAATGTTTTGCTAAGTTCCTTAAAACTTGATTGTGTGACCTTGGATATCTGCTACAGGGAAGTAGTTTAAGAAAACAAGTTTGGCAGTTCCACGAACTTCTTTCTTGTGTTGATGTGACTTGTTTTTGCTTTGCCTATAAAAAGGAATTGTGGAATAAACTCATGGCTGCAGTCTTACTGACAGCTGACCCCATGTGTAGCGTGACTTGCTTTAATTATTTCAGTCCTCACTCCCCACTCAGATACTGTTTGACTCTGCTGGTCTGCATCTGTGGTGTGAGACAAAGAAAGTGAAACTTTCAGTCTTAGAGAGAAAGAAGAACGACAAAGAGGAGGCTTTGGGACAAAATGAGACTAAACCACCTGTTCCTCCCAAAGAGTTATATGTCTCTCCTGATGACAATAATTCCATGTTAGGAGAAGACTTTGAGAATGACGTAGATCATGATTGCAGATTCTCAGAGATATCCTCCAATTCAGGCTCTGAATGTTAAAAAACTTGAACCTTGGCAAAAAGAAATAAAAAAGTTGGAATGGGGCTTGGAGGAAATAAACAGAAAAATTGGAAAATTAAATGGGGCTCAATGTCCCACTCCAACTCCCTCATTGGTTGCAGGATTGACCCTCCTCCTGGGATGGCTACAGTTGCTATAGCTCAAAAGACCAGTGGGCCTTTTCCTTTGTCCACTGCATGAGCAACTATATCCCCTTTATAAGCTTCTTTAGAACAAGCTAGGTATAAAGGAAAAGATATAACTGAGTTTTATGGTTTTCCAGTTATAGAACCTGATGGACAGGGTAATATGGTAAGAAACCATGCTTCTATACATTTTAAACAATTAAAAGAATTAAAAACAATTGTCTCTGACATGAACTCAGTGGCTGGTTTTTTGGCCACCCCCCCGAGGGAGGAACAGCCTTGCCAGAACATAGAGGAGGACATTGCAGCCAGTCCTGATGAGACCTGATAGGCTAGGGTTGGATGGAAGGGGAGGTGGACCTCCCCCACAGGTGGACTTGGAGAGAGGCATGGGAGGAGATGAAGGAGAAAGGGTGGGATTGGGAGGGAATGAGGTAGAGGACTACAGCTGGGATGTAAAGTGAATAAAATGTAATTAATATAAAAAAATTAAAATTTAATCAAAAACAGCATATGGCCAATGTGGTCCTACAGCACCTTTTACTCAAGCTCTTTTAGAGTCCTTGTCTACTGAGGCCCTCTGCCCAGGAGACTGGAAGAAATTAGCAGGAGTATGCTTATCAGGAGGAGATAATTTATTATGAAAGTCAAAATTTTCTGAGCAGTGTCGAGCTACAACTAAAATCATTCAAGCAATTAAAAAAAAACAGCTTCTCAGTTTCTCTGGTAAGAAAGCTAATAGTTAATTCTGCTACAAAGCCTCTGTGATCATAAAAATTGGATTCAACAAATACCAAGGAGTTTTGTCTGTCTGTTTTGAATATATAAGTTTACCACATTCTATATGTCTTGGCTATAGATTATTGGTCATTGGGTATGTTTAAAATCTGTAACATAAAGTTAACTTAAACTTAAAACCTAGGGCTGGAGCCATTCTAAACAACAAATGGATATTATTCATATCCCAGAATTTTAAAAACTAAAATATGCTCATGTAACAATTGATACTTTTTCAGGATTTATCATGGCAACTCCCTTAACAGGAGAAGCCACAAAACAGGTTATAAGTCATTGTTTAAAATGTTTGCTACAATTGGTATTCTGCCCATTTTAACGACTTATAATGGCTTGGAATATACAAGTTAGGCTTTTCAGTGTTTTTGTGCTCAAATGAATTTAAGCTATAAAACAGGTATTCCACATAATCCTCAAGGCCAAGGAATTGTGGAGCATGCCCATGAATCTCTTAAGAACCAATTACAAAAAATAAAAAGGGGGAGTTATATCCCCAAACACCACAAAATTATCTTACTCATGCTCTCTTTATTTTAAAAATTTTAAAGTGGATATACAAGGCCGTTCTGTGGCTAATCAATTGTGGCACCCTAATACCAAAGATAATTATGCCCAAGTGAAATGGAAAGATCCTATTGCTGGAATACGGCAGGGCCCCAAGCCTGTATTAATATGGGGAAGAGGGCATGTTTGTGTTTTTCTGCAGGATGCAGAAGGAGCCAGGTGGATCCCAGAAAGGTTGGTGCAATTTGCAGATGTTTCCCGGAAGGAGGATGTTCCTGCTGCTGACAGTAATGAATTCTGTCCTGATGGTGAATGAGGTGCTGTATTTTTGCATTATGCTCCTGACCCACCTTTGTTACATTCTGCTCCCTGGAGCAGTTTTCCCTGTGCAGAGAAACCTTTTAGATACAATGTGACTGGACTTGATCGATCTTCAACAAAATCGGGAAGAATGAGAAAGAGGACTGACTATGGGACTTTGGTATGATTCTGGTTTTCAGCAGACCTACATTTGGAAGCTTGCTGCAGAAACTCTCGGGAGGCCCTGTAACTGCCTGTGTAAATCCTTCTTATACTTTGTTGTTCAGAAATGCTAACATTTTAATGCGAGATTCAAACTTTAATGTTTCTTGCCATCAATGTAAACTAACAAACTGTATTTCTAAGCTTTCAAATGGACAACAGGTTCTGGTTGTTCTACAGCCTTCTTTTATTATAGTTCTTGTGAGTGTTAGTCAGGCTTGGTGTTCTGATAAGGGATTACAAGTGCTAGAAGCAGACCTAAAAGAATGGTTGGGTTAATTTTGCAGGTATTATGGCCCTCCTGGTCATCTTTTTATGTCACTTTTATGGAGTGTTACAGGACTTGGCTTATTACTCTTATTAGAATCATGTCTCCTACCAATGATAATTAAAACTTTCATCAAGGCCTTCTGGAATGTCAAAGCTGATCTGCATAAGATTAAACTCCAGTGTCTACCCTAGTGGAGGTTGGTAGTCAAAGAAAGGTAACATTTCTCTGAGGAATATTCAACCTAAGACAGGACATGAATGATGGAATTCATGTACCAACGATGGGTAAGAATATATTGTTCAAGAGAGACAATCCAAGAGAGGCACAATCTTCTGCTCCATATCTCTTATGATATGGTCTTTTAAAATACAAAAAAGGGAGACCTGTGGAGAGCTGCTTGTTCATCAAGCTGCTTTGTTATTGAGTTCTCAGTGAAAAACATGATTTCAACCTGGCCTTCACCTTGAGACAGAGAGAAGAGGATATTTCACCAAGTTCCTTAAAACTTGCTTGTGTGACCTTGGATATCTGCTACAGGGAAGTTTAAGAAAACAAGTTTGGCAGTTCCACGAACTTCTTTCTTGTACTGATGTGATTTGTTTTTGCTTTGCCATAAAAAGGAATTGTGGGATAAACTCGCAGCTGCAGTCTTACCAACAGCCCTCTTGTGCTGATCCCATGTGTGGTGTGACTTGCTTTAATTATTTCAGTCCTCACTCCCCACTCAGGTACTGTTTGACTCTGTTGGCAGTCTCTAGCAAAAAAAAAACAACCAACAAACCAAACAACAAAAAATCCAACAAGTAAATACCCGTTTACCCTTTATAGACATGGCCAACCTGGTTTTTCATCTGCAAAGTATGAAATCTCCACTTCTTCATATTCTTGTCACATATTCTTGTCATCTCTCTAGTTAATTAACCATACAATCTTAATAGGTGTGAAAACACGCAATTTTTAGACTTTAGAAATTAGATATTACTTGCTCTAAGTTCACCTTTTGAAAGACTCTTATTTGTAGTTACGATGGTTTACTTGAAAGAAACTTTACAAGGTTAAAATTAATACAAGTTATTCAGTTAATGGTAAAGGTAGGTTGAAAAACCTGGGTATGCTCTCAATTAAATATGAGATGTGGAGACCAATTTTTGTGAGTTCATTTACAAATATCCAGAAGTTTGGGAGAGTTGGCTCAGTGGCTGAAAATACTGGGCTACTTTTCCAGAAGATCCATGGAGGCTTAAGGTTATTGTGTAATTCAGATGCTGATTCTGTATCCCCATATCTGATTGCAATCCTTGTTCTGAGAATCTTCTGTCAATATTGTATAAACTCTGCTCCCTGATGTCCCCTGATATTCCAATAAGGCAGTTTACAGCCAGTGGCTGAGCAGGGGAGAGAATAAGGCTAGACTTCCTGCCAGTCAGGGTAGGAGGAGTTAGAAGAGAAAGCGGGGATTCAGCCACTGGAGAGTTCCAGGGAACATCAGGAGGAGCTACAGCAGAAAAGCTACATGTATCTCCAAAATGTATGCTGAGGAAGTCAGATTAGCTTAGAAGGTTAAGAATAGAATAATAACTGCTCAGTTATTATGTTGTGAAGCTTATTATTAAGTAAATATAAAAGAGTCTCAATTATTTGTGTGATAGCCAGGTTAAGAGAGAAACTGAGAAACAAACACAGTTTTGTAAAAATAACATTAACAGACCCAAGCTAGATTTCTAGCACCTTCGTGGTGGCCCACAACTGTTTCTAACTCTAGTTCTAGGGATCCAGTGTCTTCTTCTGGCCTCCACAGGCACTGTACTATTTGGTGCATAGACATACTTGCTAGCAAAACATCTATACACGTAAAACAAACAAACAAATTCTAGAATTTATGTCTCAAAACTCAAAGGCTACTATAGCAGACCAGCTTCTTTTTTAAAATGTTTTACGTGTGTGGGTGTTTTACTTTCATGTATGTCCATGTACTATTTGCATGCCTGGTGTCCCCGGAGGCTAGAAGAGGGTGACAGGTCCCTTTGAATTGGAGTTCCAAACAGTTGCGAGCCACCACAGGGTCCTGGAAATCAAATGCAAGTCCTCCGAAAGAATAGCTCTTAACCACCGAGCCACCTCCAGCTTCTAAGGTTTTCTCTTATTTAAAAAAATTTATTATTAAAGGATTAATTCATTATTTTTTTCTTGTTTTTAACATCAGAGGTATTATTAGAGATAAATAATATTCATAATAAGTAGATATTCTTTATAACAGACGGTATGATTGCCTGGTGATTATGACTATTCATTTCCTTTCTGATTTTAAGAGAAGTACATTCATAAAATGACTCAGCCCTGGCGTTGCCTCTACCACATACAGTACCACTGTAATGACAGCAACTTAACTGTGTGTATAATATGTGTGTGTGTGTGAGTCAGGGCACATGCATGCCAAAAACACATGAGGGAATCAGAGGACAACTCTGGGTGTCGCTCCTACTTCCCAGCTTATTTTGAGACAGGACTGTTCTGCTGCTCTTCACTGGGAGCACCAGGCTTGCTGCCTGGGGTCTTCGTTCTCTTCTTCTCTGCACTGAGGTTGCAGACGCCGCATCCAGCTCTGTGGGTTCTGGGGATCTGAGCTCAGGCCTCCTGCTTGTGTAGAAAGCCCTTCACACATTGAGCCATCTTCCCGTCACAACAATTTAATGTTTTGAAAAGAACAACTGAAGTTCACCTCTGGGGTTAGGGGGATAGCTCAGTGATAGAGCACTTGCTTGATATGGATTAAGCTCCTGGCTTTGATCCTGAGCAACACAAAGACACACACACTTCAGGGGAGCTGCAGGGATGGACACCACATTAAAAATGAAAGATCTGGGGCCAGCAGGATGGCACGGTGGGTAAAGCTGCTTGCCTCCGAGCCTAATGACCTGAGTTCAATCCTGAGGACCTACAAGGTGGAAAGAGAAAACCAATTTCCACAAGTTGTCCTCTGACCTCCACACATGCACCATGATACTGTGCGCACACACACACACACACACACCAAATAAGTGAAAAAATAAAAGCCAAGGTCCAATCATATCCTGCTTATGAGAATCTAATTTCAACGGTAAGTGCACATACGAACTCAAAGTGAAGGATGAAAAAAGTCATTTCACCACAAATGGACACTGAAATGATCAGAATTATTACAGTTACATCACATTAAATAGACAAAGTGAAAAACCGCAAAAATAGATAAAGGGGGTCATTGTATAATGACAAAATACTTCATTCAATAACAAATGTAGACTATAAACACTAATACCAGAGCAAATACATAAATCAAATATTAGCAAAAAATAATATTTCAAAATAATATTGCTAAAAAGCAGAAATAGACACACATGTGGTAACTGGGACTTCAATGCTCTACTTAGAAGAATAAAGCTAACCTAGATGAGAAAGATGACATGGAGCCATTGGAGTTGAATAATACTACAAACTAAATGGCTCCAATTGATACAGAACATTCTCTTATCCAAGAGCTGCAGAAAACACAACCTCATCCTCATCAACCCATTGAACCTTCTCCACAACAGACTGTATGTTAGAAAAAAAAAAAAAAGCGGGTCTCAATAAATGGTGCAAAATCACACCATAGCATGTATCTGCTCTAACTAGTCACAATTAAGAGCAGCCAACAATACAAACAATGAAAATTACACAACAGCATGGAAAGCAAACAAAACGCATCTGAGCAAACAACGCACGGAGGAAGGCACTGAAAGGAAAGTAAATTTCCATGGAACAAATGAAATTGGAAACAACTATTATGGTTTCAGTGGGGAAATGTCCCCCACCATACCCCCAAGAGGCTCTCATGTCAGAACACTTGGTTCTCAGCAGATGGTGCTGTTAAGGAAGGTTATGGACCACTTAGGAGGAGAGGAAGGCGTGGGGAGGATCCTAGGAGCCCACTTCGCAGAACAGAATGGCCTCCTCCACTTGTCCTCTGTGCATGAGTACACACAAACAAATGAGTGAGAGAGAGAGAGAGAGAGAGCGCAAACATAAAGTTGGCTTGATAGGCTATTGACTAGTCTTGGCTGTCAACTTGACACATCTGGGAAGAGGGAACCTCAGCTGAGAAATTGCCTCAATCGGATTGCTCTGTAGGTGTGTCTGTGGAACATTTTCTTACTGATAATTGATGGAGGAGGACTTAGCCTAGCACGCCATGGACAGGTGGTCCTGGCTTATATGGAGAAGCTAGTGGAGCACAAGCAGGAAGCAACTCAATAAACAGGGTTCCTCCATGATCTCTGCTTCAACTCCTGTCTCCGGGTTCTTGCTTGAGTTCCTGCCCCAGATTTCCTTGATGATAGACTTTAACCTGTAGGATGTAGTCAACACCTTTAAGTTGGTTTTGGTCCAGGTTTTTTTTTTTGTTTGTTTGTTTTGTTTTTTTTTTAATCACAGCAATAGAGAAGCAAACTAATTCATTGGCACACTCTTATAACCCCAGCACTTGGGAAGAGACAGGAAGGTCAATCAGTTCAAGGCCAGCCTAGGTTATAGAGTGAGTTTGAGGACAGGCTGGTCTAGATACAGTAAACTCCTGTCTCAAAAAAAATCAAAAGCAAACAAGACCATCCCAAGGTCAATAAAAGAAAGAAAGAAACTGTAATGATACAATATGTGTGAAAATTAAAACATCACAATGGAACCCATTACTTGATGTGCAAAGCAAAGTAATTTTTAAGCATTATAAAAAATAACAGTACTACAATAACCAAAACAGCATGGTAGTAGCATAAAAACAGACACACAAATTCTGAAAACAAAACATTGAGACTATGGGGCTGGAGAGATAGCACCAGTGTTAAAAGTGCGTACTGCTCTTTTGGAGGATGGGGCTTAGTTCCCAGCATCTGTGTCGAGTGGCTCACAACCACTTGTAACTCCAGCTCCAGTGGATTCAATGCTCACTCACACACATACACAACTCACACACACACATGCATACCACATGCATAATTAAAAATAAAATACTAAAAAGAAAGACATGCAATCCATATACTTTCAGCCAACTGATAATTGACAAAGATTCCAAGGACACACAGTAAACAAACAAACAACAACAACAACAAAACAGTGTTCTCACTAAATAGTGCTGGGAAAACTGTGTGAACCATGTGTGTCCGTGTGTATGTGTGTAGCAGAAAAATAAACCTTTTATCACATGTTAAAGTCAATTCAAAATGGACCAAAGACCTAAATATAAGGCCAGACAACATGAAACTACTGTAAGGAAACAGAGGAAACACACAAATGCACTTATGTGCAATGGTTTGTGTATGTGACACCAAAATTATAGTCATAAAAAAAAAATAGACAAGAAGGACTATATCCAGCCAAGAAGCTTCTGCAGAGCAAAGGAAAGAGCAGAGCCCAGAGACGGCCTTCAGGATGGGAGATGGTGTGCTGACCACCAACTCGGTGACAGGCTGAGAGCAAGAATACGTAAGGAACTAAAAACATCCCAACACCAGAAAAGCAGCCTGAAAATTGAGTGAGCGAAGGAAATAATCTCAAAGGAACTAAGAAGTAGTGCCACGCGCTCTTAATCCCAGCACTCAGGAGGCAGAGCCAGGTGGAGTTCGAAGCTAGCCTGGTCTACAGAGTGAGTTTTAGGAAAGGCAGGACTGTTACGGCAGTGCCAAGAGCCAAGGTATGGAATCAAACTTAGGTGTCCACTGATGGATTTGAAACAGTACAAACTAGAAACAAATGTAATTCTGTCACTTGTGGGAACATGGTGGAACAGAAGGATGTTACGTTAAATGAAAGAAGCCATCCATACACAGCAAAACAAACACTGTATGCTCTGAAATGTCAGTCTCAGAAGCAGAATAGACTAGTGTGAGCTAAGAGCTAGAAAGGCTGGGACATATAAAGACAGGTTGGAGTATATGTGTGACAACAAAATTAGAAAGAAATCTCTCCTAAAACACAATAAAGTAAAATTAAACATGATCTACAATAATCTGCTACACATTTCTTTTTTCTCATTTATAAATTTTATTCACTTTACTTCTGTGTAGCCCCATCCCTCCTCCTCTCCCAGTCCCACTCTCTCTCCCTGCCTCCTCCCCCCTTGCTACACATTTCAGAGTATCGAGAAGAGCTTGAAATTTGCTATCACATGGAAATGAACATTTGAGGAACTGGAAATGCTTACTATTTTGATCAAATCAAACATACATAACATATTCATGTTTGGAATTATAATATAGTCCATAAAATGAATATTGTGGGTCAATTTTTAAAAAATAGCTAAGATCTTCTTCAGCTTCAATTAGACTTTTAAAAATTATCCATAAGTAAAGACAAGATTATCTTGGTGTTGGGGAGACAGTTCAGTCAGTGAAGCTCTTTGCTCTCGAGCACAAGACTTGCCCTCACACGACTGACGGGGTAGTGAGCGCTTGTAATCCCAGGGCTGGGAGGAAGAGATCCCTTAGGGTTTTCTGGCCAGTCAGTCTAGCCTGATTGGCGGGCTTCAGGCATTTCCACTTCCTCAAACCTTCATTTCTATGTGATTGCAAATTTCAAACTCTTCTCGTTACTTTGAAATATGTAGCAAGGGGGGAGGGAGAGGGATAGAGGGTGGGATTGGGAGGGGAGGAGGGAAAGGGCTACAAGAATGTAAAGTGAGTAAAATAAATAAATGAGAGAAAAAGACAGTCTTCTCACTAAATAGTGCTGGGAAAACTCTGTGTGTGCGTGTGTGTGCATGTTTGTGCGCAGCAGTAGAAAAATAAACCTTTTATCGCATATAAAAGTCAACTCAAAATGGACCAAACACCTAAGTATAAGACCAGACAACATGAAACTACTGAATTTATTCTGAATTGTTCTCCAATTTGCACATTTAACAAAACTGTAAGCTGTCTCATCTCTCTAGACTATAAATTCCTTAAGAGAAATTAATGTAATAGAAAGGCAATAAATAGTGTAACAAAAAATTCACCTCATATCCTAATTGGACAAGAAATTGAATTTGTTTTTGAGAAGGGAAATATGAAGTACTGAAATGTATTGATTCCAAATGTAACTGTTCGTCTTCTTCGGCAGCAGCGTGCTTGGCATGGCCATCGCTGTGACAAAGGATCTCTTCATGGGTGTCTCAGGCACCCACATCCTGCATTACAGCCCATCCTCATCCACACTGGGGCAGGACATTCTGCTCTGCTTGAATTGTCTGTGTCCTCAGCAAAGCCTGTCCTGGGATTCCAGGTGTATGCCAACATTTTATGACATAAGGGTTTTGTCGAACAGGGATAAATATTTCCTGGCAAGGTTATTTCTAAAGATCCCAAGGAATATTTTGGTGGAAAAGTAGTAAAAGAGAGGAAGTCTTGTCAAAACAGAGTGCTGTGCTACCCCTTGACTTCTGTGGGAGTTTCAGTATTTATTAAATGCCAAGGAAATATGTTTAGACAACACACACACACACACACAAAACAACCCCTTCTGATCACACTATTATAGTCTATTTTCAGTTCCCACCACTGTCCTACTGTAGTGAGAATTTTGTAATTTTGGTTTCTTTTAAAAACACAGATATTATGGAAACAATGTTTTCATTTTAATCCCAGCTGTGGGGATATGAGGCTGCTTCACAGTAGGTGACTATAATTTGCCTTGTGCTCTAGCAGGGGAGTGGTTTTGTGTGTGTGTGTGTGTGTGTGTGTGTGTGTGTGTCTGGGAACTTTTCAGTGGATATGCTAGGGCCCCCAAGAGGCAGGATTGCATTATTGGCTGGTTGGCGGTTGGCTGCTGTTGGCTGCTATTTGTCAAGTAGTCATTAGATATCCTGATGGGTGAAGATCAAACTTGCCCTAAGAAACGTAATGCCCCTCATCAACAGAAAGTAATCTAATGATAACTTACCCTTTCCCCTCTATCTTTTTTTTTTCTTTCCTACCTAGAGTTAGGGGGCTAAGGGTAGAAGAAAGAAAAGGGAATCCACAAAGTGGCTACATCCTACAATAATGTTAGATTACATTTTCACTCTTTTTTTTTTTTTTTGGTTTCTTGAGACAAGATTTTTCTGTGGCCCTGGCTCTCCTGAAACGAGCTCTGTAGACTAGGCTGACCTCAAACTCACAGAGTGTTGGGATTAAAGTCATGCTCTACCACTGTCAACCAGATTATTTTCTTGAAAGGGACTCCACAAGAAAAAAAAAAAAGAAAGAAAGAAAGAAAGGTTTGGATGAGGTGAATTTAAGAGATGTGTGGACTTCCAGAAACAAAGCTTCCATATATATATATACTTTCTGTAGCACTGTACCGGATAGGGCCCAGCTTGTCCTGCCGAGAGGTGATAATTGTGTGGGTGAGAACAGTAGGCAGAATCAATAATAAAAAAAGAAAGAAAGTAAGTTTCTATGAGAGCTGAGTGGAAAAGAATATATATATATATTCAACTAAAGAGAAACTTAAGCTGTTAAAGGGAGTTGCCACCAGAAGCTGGGAGAGTCACTGAGGCTATAGAGTGACCTCCAGGAACAAGAAAGGGCTCTTATATGAAGCCACCTGCTTGTTAAAAATGGAACCCAAATGTCCAATTACCATGGAGAAGACCCCAAAAAAGCAGACTCTAACTGTGTCAATCAAATTCATCTTGCTATCCTTCTTTCTCTGCTGTTCTAAAACAAATGAGTTTTGTGAATGAGGGACAAAATGCACCAAAGTAGAAAAAAAGTCAGGTATTCAACTTTCACTAACAAAGACTTCAACACCCAAATCAAACCAGCCTGGGGTAGAAGATTAGATTAAAGTGTATAGGAGTTTGAAGTCAGAGTGCTGAGACACAACTTTTTAGTTTTAAAAGTGATGCATCATTCATTGAAATAAAATGAATTTTATTTTATTTGTTTGTAGGGGTTGTATTCCGATGTACATGAATATGCATGTGTGCTTGTTTGGGCATTTGTGACTATGCATGCGTGTTTGTTCAGGTATTCATGAATGTGTATGCAGAGGCAGTCCCTGGGTGCCTTCTTCCACTGTTCTCTATTTGGGGGCCAGGGTCTCACACTCAACCCATGCTTACTGATCCGGCTGGACGGCCAGTGAGTGGCAGAGATTCTCCTTCCTGACCTTATATGAGAGCACTGGGGTCACAGCCACAGCCACAGCACCCAGCTTTCCACATGGCCACTGAGATTCCAATGCAGGTCCTTACGTCTGCTCAGCAGGTAGTTTTGAGACTGAGTGCCCACCCAGCCCTGTGAAGGAATCTTTCAGTTACTAAACACAATTGTAAAGCTATGGAATCTGCCTGAGACAGTGGTTAGGAATAGGGAATAAAACTTGGACAGAATGAGCTTGAAAGAATCAGGAGGATGAAGTTACTTTCTGTAGCACTATACTGGACAGGGCCCAGCTTGTCCTGTAGAGAGGTGATAATTGTGTGGGTGAGAACAGTAGGCAGAATCAATAATAAAAAAAAAAAGAAAGAAAGGTTCTATGAGAGCTGAGCGGAAAAGAAAATAACCCTGGAGCTAAAATGGAAAACGATCCCTTGAGCAAGACCTAGAAAAACATTGTATAGTCTGGAGATGGAAAGAGAGTGGGAGAGCAAATAAAATGCAAAGGGCAGAAAGATGAGTTACTAATTATTATGTTTTCCCTAAAAAACATTTTTTAAAAATTTATTTATTATATGTATGTCAGGGGTTTACAGGTCCTAAAGTGTATATGTGGGAGCTGATTCTCTCCTATCCTGGGGGCCCTGGGATCAAACCCAGATCAGTAGGCTTAGCAGCAAGTGCCCGTACCTGCTGACCTTCTTGCCAGGCCCTAGAAAACAAATCTTCTGTTTAATCTGAAGGAGTATGCAACAGAATGGAAAAACAGAAGCAAGCCGGGGAATGGTAACCCATGAAATATGGGGTGTTTCTAAACTGGCCATCACATCTCAGTTAAGGTCTGGAGGGATGGCTCAGCAGTTAAAGAGCGCTAGCTGTTCCTTCTGAGGACCTGGGTTCAATTCCCAAGCACCCAGATCGTGGCTCACAACTAACTCCAGTCTCTAACTCCAGTTCCAGGGAGATCCAACACCCTCACATAGACAAAACCGTCTCAAAGTTAAACCCAGAAACTGACCCACAGAGAACATCCACAGGCTCCAGAAAATTCCAGAGAACGAAGAGGAAATCTATTTGTTTGTTCTCTGTCTCCCACCCCTTTCTCTCTCACTCTCTCTCTCCTCCCTTTCTCTCTCTCTTCCTCCCTCCCTCCCTCCACCTCTCTTCCTCTATCTCTGCAACCCTTGCTGTGTTATTCAAGTATTCAAGTTTGTTCTGCCCACACTTAATCATTCTTTAATTTCCAGTCACCTTGCCTCTTGTTCTTCATCTAATTCTAAAATGTAAGACTCTAAGATTCTGCTGTAAAGCTACTTGTTCCCTAGAGTCTGTAGAACTGGTCATCAAGGAGGTCATTGATACTGAGAGAGTCACTGACACCAGGCTAGGACTCATGGAGAGTTCAACACAGTTATGCTGAGTGTCACGCACATTCCCAAATTTGCATCTGTGGTCCACTTGGGTAGTCCCCAAACATCCCAGTCTCATCATGCCTATACAAATTGTGAATCTTACTTGGCAAGATATAGTCATAGAAATTTTCATAAAATACGTAGGATGGGGAAAATATTTTCAGTACAAAATGAGTACAAATGACCTATTCTTGAGCTGGAGTGATGGTTCATCCATTAAAGACTAAGGCCAAAATGATAGATGATCCATTCTAGAAAGAGATATTAAAAACTCCTTCAAATCAATGAAAAATAAGCAACCGAAAACTGGCATATTTCACACATAGAAAGCCAAAATCTCTAGTAGCTAAGTTAAAATATGTCAATTTCATTACTAATTTGAAAAACTCACTTAAAGTCATAGTGACAATTCCAGTCATGAATAAGCTATAGTAGGAAAGGTAGATAATATTCTGCTGCAACAGAAAAAATATATATCCATTACCAAAGTTATAACTTTTCAGGATAATATATCGTAAAGAAACAAAAACAACTCAAATTTTGGACTTAAAACTACAAACACTGTATAACAAAGAAATTGTGCAAATATGTTATAAAGTCTGAGATGGTAGATGTTCGACACAAATATCGTGCAACAGCAGCGTGAATGCTGTGGGGGTAGCCACCTGCTTTTCGATGCCACAGGAGGAAACACATGCTTGACACTGCAAATCTGCACAAGAGCCCATGGCCGGGGAACTCACTATCCTCAAGGGTGATGATAACTCTTTACTCTGCCGAATGGACATAGTATCAAACTACTCTCTGCATCTATAACTTAGTTCAGCTCTCAGTCCTCACAAAAGATGATTCTCTGTACAGTGAATAGTGGTTAAAGCAGAAACTCTTTAGTCACTTTAACTGGTCAAAGTCCAGAGAATAGGGTCACTGAGGTCGTCAGCCTCAAATGGGACATCTGTATCACACCCCTTCCCAAGACTCAGGGAGGACCGGAATAAAATCATGATGGGGGTGCCGTCCTCGTGAACTCACAGCACCTGTGATGCCTACACAGGTTAAGCCAGCCAACACGGGACAGGAAGGAGTTCACAAGCTCTCACACCTAACTAAGGGCAGCTGATGGCTTCTGGGAGAGGGACAGTCAGATCTCTTGAGGGTGCGATCCCGGGGAGGACAACCACACTCCAATTGTTGTGCTCCCAGGCAGAAGTATATGGGCAGCAAAAATGGCAATTAATAGGTTCTTTAAAAAAAAAAAAAAAAAAAAAAAGGACACAAAATTTGGGGAGGATAAGGAGAGGGGATGAATCTAGAAGGAATGTGAGGGGAAAACTGGGTAAACATGATCAAAATACATTATATGAAACCTCAAAGAATTAATAAACTAGTAGTTTGCTTTTTCCAGAAAAAATATAATTTTAATTATACTTATTATTTTTATGAGCAAAGGAATAGATTTCACTGTTCCTTTTTTATACATGTGAACCGCTAAACTTTGCTCTTATCTGCCCACGACTACCTTCTCCAGCCCCTTCTCTCCCTCCTGTTGGTTCCCTTCTCTCCCCCTGACACTCTCCCATTTTGCTTTTATGACACACCTCTTGTTCCCCTTCCTTTGGGCCTCCTCCTTTCTATTTCGTGTCTGATACACATACACACAACCGAGGCTCTACATACGAGAGAAAAACACATGATCTTTGTCTTTCTGAGTCTGGGTTATTTCATTTAACATATGGATCTGTTTAACTGTGTGGAAGTGTCCTACACTATTCCGCACATTTTTTTTTTCTCCTACAAGTGTCATAACCTCTTCCTTTAGTATCTGAATGAATTCCATCGTGCGTACATTCCACATTTCCTTCAAATATCCATCGCCTGGTGGCCAGCTCTATGCTTCGGCCATGGCGAATAGCGTAGCAGTGAACGCAGAGACGCGTGTGCTGCTGTAGTGTACTGACTTCGAGTGGATATGCCCCGCACTGTTGTTGCTGAGTCTCATTTACGCAATCCTATTTTTAGATGGTTGAGGAACCTTCGCGATTATTTCCATAGTGGCTGCACGAGTTTGCACTCCTTCCAGGAGCGTATGAGGGTTCCTCTTTCCTCACACCCTGGCAAGCATTTGCTGTCTTTTATTTTCTTAATAACAGCCATTCTGACTGGGGTGAGATGAAATTTTAAGGCAGTTTTAATTTGTGTTTCCCTTGACAGCTGAGTGTGTTAAACACTTTTGCCAAGTATGTCTTGGTGATTTGAATTTCTTCCTTTGGGGGCTGTCTGTTCAGTTTAATTAGTCCGTTCGCTGATTGGGTGCTGTGCTTTGTCGGTGCTGGATTTTTGGAGTTCTTTGCAGCTATTAATCCCCACTCACACATACACTTGGCACATGCTGGTTCCTGCTCTGCAGGCTGTCTCTTCGTTCTACTGATTCATTCATTTGCTTTTAATTTCACTCAATTTCATTTGCCAATTCTCGGGGCTATTTCCTGTTAATGGAATCCTTTTCAGTGAGTCCTAGCCTGTGTCTATATCATGAGCAGCTCTGCCTCTGCTTTCCTCGAGCAGTTTCAGGCCTCACTGAAAGTGTTCAATACGTTCTGAATTAAAATGTTGACTTTTGAATCTGAATTAAAATACTGAACTTGGTTAATCCGGCTTTTATGACAAGTGATTTTACTCACTGAGACATCTTCCTAAACCTTGATGGTTTTTTTTGGGGGGGGGGCACATACATGTTATGCTCACCTCCCTGAGGCAGGCTCCCTCGTTTCTGCTGCTGTGTGGCACACTCCTGGCTAGCTGGCCCGTAACCTTCCCGGCGATCCTCTTGTCTGTCCTTTCCATCCTGCCTCAGATCCTGCTGGGATCGTCCACGCATGCCACGGCAGTCAGCTTTTTGTTGTTGTTTGGTTGGTTGTTTTTTGAGACAGAGTTTCTCTGTGTAGCCCTGGCTGTCCTGGAACTCACTCTGTAGACCAGGCTGGCTTTACACACAGAGATCCACCTGCCTCTGCCTCCCAAGTGCTGGGGTTAAAGGTGTGCACCACCACCCTGCTTTTTACGGGGGTCCCGGGTATTATAGTGAACTCGGTTAACCAGGCTTGTTATGACAAGTGATTTTTCTCACTGAGACATCTCCCCAAATCTTGAGTGTGTGTGTGCATGGTGCGTGTCTGTGTGTGTGTGCGCGCGCGCCAGGTAAAAGTAATAAAAGAAAGGCATGGCGTGTCATTCTTGTACATGTGCATGCACACTTCAATAGCATTGTTGTTGAAGAGACTGGCTTTTTTAATTGTGTGGGTGGAGCTGTACGGCTTGTTTCTGGCACCTCTCTCTATTCCCTTGATCCGCATGTCTGTTTGGTGTGATTACCATGCTGCTTTTGCTACTGTGCCGTGTAGTGCAGTTTTAGAGGGTACCGTGATGTCTCAGCATTGCTCTTTTGTTTGTAATCGCTTGGACTCTTTGGAGTCTTTTGGGTCTATATAAATTTTAGGGTTCCCCCCCCCCGAGTATGTGAAGTATGTCAGTAGAATTTTCATGAGGGTTGTGTTAATTCTGTATATTATTTCCAATTTTACAGAAATTTCCATACAATTAATTCTGTGAATCCATGAGCACAGGAGGCCTTTGCATATTCTAACATCTGCCTCGGTTTTTTTTCTTTTCATTGCAGAGGTTTTCAACCTTTTTATTTGAGAATTTTTTTTCTTTTCCTTTTTTCTTTATTTATTTTAAAGCTATTGTACATGAATGTTTTTTTTTTTTTTCCTGATTTTAGTTCTTGGCAAGTTTGTTGTTGGCATAATATAGAAAAACTATTGATTTTAACATGTTGATTTTTTATTCTATTTTAAAAGATTTAAGAATTTGCTAGTGGAACCATTAGGGTATTCTAAATATCAGATCATGCCACTAGCAAATAGGAAATATTTGACTTCTTCTTTTCCTATTTGTATCCACTTTATTTCTTTCTCTAGTCTTATTGCTCTTGCTAAGATTTCAATCACTGTGTTGAATAAGAGCAGAGAGCCCGCCCGGGGCAATCTTATCTTGTTTCTGGCTTTAGAGAACATTCCTTGACTTTTCTCCCATTTGGAATAATTTTGGCAACAGATTTATTGTACATTAGCCTTAATTATGTTGAAATGTGTTTCTTCTATTCCTATTTTCTTTAGGGCTTTTATCAGGAACACTGAACTTTTTCAAAGGCCTTTTCTCCAACTTGTGAGATGATCACGACTATTTATGTGCCCTATTGCGTTCCTTGATTTGCATATGACAAAGCCATCTTTGCATCCCTGGAGTGAATCCAACTATGTCATAGTATGATTTTCTTAGTGTGTTCCTGAATTAAGTTTGCAAGCATTTCACTGAGAATTTGTGGTCAGGGCATGGTGGCACACAGCTTTCATCCCAGAACTCCAGGAGGCAGAAGCAGGCAGATTTCTGTAGACCATCCTGGTCTACGGAGGGAGGGAGGGAACGGAAGGAGGGAGAAAGAAAAGTTGGCAGAATTTTATTTGCCTGGCATGGTGGTGTATGCCTTTAATCCCAGCACTTGCGAGGCAGAGGCAGGGGGATCTCTGTGAGTTGGAGGACAGCTCTGTCTACATAGCGAGTTCCAGGATAGCCAGGGCTATCCTGTCTCAAACCCTGTCTCAAAAACCCATGCTGATGGTGATGATTAGAACACGTGACAGCAGCACTGCTCACCCCACGAGCGGCGTAGGAAAGAGGAGGAAGAGAGACCAAGGCCCCACTGTACCTACAAGGGCACTCTCGCTAACGGGGACTCTCCAGCTAGGTCCACCTTTTAAGGTCTGTGCCGCTTCACAGAAGCACCAAGCCAGAGACTGAAGTTTAACACATGGGCCTTTGGAGAAATTTAGGATACAAAGTGCAGTGTTTCCTCCTCGTTCCCCCACATGCTGGTGTCCACCTCCCAAAGCAAGACGCATTTAGCTCACTTCTGAGTTCCTAAATTATTCTAGAGCTGTTAAACAAACAAAGAGCTGCAGCCTTCAATCTCCCCTAAGACTTAAAATAAACTTAGCTGTGAGCCTTATATTCCTATTTAAGAAGGAAGGCATAATGAAACGACGAGGGATAGGGCCAAAACAAGACTTCGACTCAACAGGGCAGGACAGAAGAGCTCCATGACGTGGTCTCCCAGGGGCTTGGAGAGGACCAGCTTTGTTGCTTTGCTGTTTGCAACACACAGTGTCTCTCCAGTTATGGCCTCTTTAGTTTCCATGTATTCAGGGATAATTGAAAAATAAAAATGTCTAAAGGAAGATGGATTTATTTATAGTTTGGCCAAGCCAGAGAGTAAAAGAATCCAAATTCTCTCTACCATACCCGAGGCGGTGTCACAGTTTAGAGAAAACCACCAGAGAAAGTTCAGAAGACACTCAGAAGGAGAGTGGACAGTCCCCCCCTCTCTCTGGGGGGAGCAAGTTTGGCTCCAGCTTTTCTCTTTGTCCATCCTCAGCTCAGAGCCTCTGTTACACAGCCACAAATTATGCCCCTAAGACTTTTTTTTCTATTTCAAATATTTCCCACTTTTCAAAGTGAAAATAAACTTCAGCAGGACGGGGGGGGGGGGGGGGGAATGATGTAATCGTATTAAAACCCCTAAAACTAAAAAAAAAAAAAAAAAAAGCAAAGAAAGAATATTTTGAAAAAAGTACATTTTAAGTGCTTTGACTTGTAAAAATCTAACTGAATAAAAAAAATTTTTTTTTTCTCTGTGCAAATAATTCATCAGCGCAGTTATAGCATGTAGATGTCTTTCTGTTCTGGCTTTTTTTTTTTTCACTGCAAGATGTTCATTTAGTCATTAAATATATATATATATATATGTATATATATATATATATATATATATATATATATATATACATACACTATAAATATGTAAGTGGGATGGTGGATGAAAGATCCCACCTATTCTATGCCTGGCTCAGTTCTTCATCCTAGGACCATCCCTTGATAAATGTAGATGAAAGGCATCTTATACATCTTATACATACATATATATATATATATATATGTATATGTATATTTTTTTTTTGAGGGAGGTCAGATTCCAGCTCAAATTCCTACAGGCTGATTAGACACGTTAATTTTCCAAGTGGAAATGAAAAGCTAACGGGAGCGCAGGTGTTTCCCTCTAGACTGTAGAGTAGCGACGTGGAGAGCCAAGGTGTTCTCGCCCAACCTCGCTCCTCTACCGCGCAGCTGCACCTACCGGAAGTGCCGTGCTGGAGCGGAGACATTTGCCGTGAAGGTCTTTAGAGGGAATTTAAAACCCAAAACTATGGCACAGCCTTAGTCACTAAGGCTCAAGTCACAGCAAATCAAGGAAAAAGAAGCTTCTAGCGCATTGTTCTTCCACCACCCACATGCCGTCTCACAGTTTTAGTGTGAAATCCCCCCCTCCCCGCAGGCTGGTAGTTTTAAACACTTGCTCTCTGGCTGGTGTCACTACCTAGAGAAGTTTTGGACTGGAGGAAGCGGTCACTGTGGAGTGGCCAGTGATTGTTTCTGTCCCAGCTATGGAAAAACTCACAGGGAACATTGATGCAAAAGTGGCCTTGCCCTCAAGGCACAGTTCCTATCATCCCGCTCAACATAGCGCTCCTTTACCCGCACTGATACAGCTCTCTCCTCGCCGCCTGTGCTGTCTGCTGCTCGGAGGGTTCACATCTCTCTCCAAGGGCACCAAATTGTGCCTTGCCCGCATCCTTCTGCTCCTTTTCGGCCACCTCTCTCTGTAAACCAAGCTAAATTCAGCAAGCGATAACAATACCACAGCCTGAATACCACGCTGTCTGGAAATTGCCTCTGCCAAAGACATAGTTCACTACCTGAAAATCAGCCTCGCTCAGTTTTCAGGGCGTGGGTGTAACACAGCCAGATTCTTTAACATGAATGGCCTCGAACTCAATTTTAGATAAAAGTCCTCATTGTTCCCACCTCCCCCCCCCCCAAGCTTATGTGCACAATCCTTTCTGAGTTTCTGTCAGCATTCTGTCTGTCTCCCACCAGAGGGGCTACTAACTCTATCTACACACTGTGGGGATCTCTTAGCCCATAGTTCCAAACTTTCTCACATTTCCCCCTCAAATCCAACTCCAAACGCCTATAAACCACATGGTCAGATTTATCTCAGCAACAGCCCTACTGATTGGTACCAACTTCCTGCTTTTGATCATCCTGATTTGATTATCACTGTGACAGAGTAACTGACAAAGACATTTAAAAGGTGAAAGGAATTATTCTAGCTCAGCGTTTGAAAAACAGTCCATCAAAGAGAGGAAAGGCTACAACAGGCTCAGGCAGTGTCGGTGAAAGGTGGTTGGTTATGTCATGTCAGAGCTCAGAAGACAGTTTGGCCTGGAAGGAGGCCTAGACTGTACCTCGCTGCCTCCTTCCCAGCAAGCTACTTCCTTCCGTTAGACAACATCTCCCAAAGGTTTCAAAACCTCCCAAAACAGCACTATCAGCTAAGGACCAATGTCCAAGTGTACAAGACCGTGGCTGTTTCTTTGGTCAGTTCCAAGTGAGACATACTATAAGAATGAAGCACACCTAATTTCCAAGTCGTAACAAGAAGAGGATACAAAATAAAGCAATTTTACGTTTATTACATACTGACGTAATAATTACTTGGCTAGACGTGGTCAAAAGGAAGCATGGTTTTAATTAATTGTACTTCTGTGCTTTTACCTTTTAGTGTGAGTGCCGTAAAAGCCGGCGTTTCGTGTCTAACTTGCCTCATGTAGCTATCAGACAACACTCTGGAGCAGAGATTCTCAAACATGCTTGACTTGGCTAGCAGAGACGCTCTGTGGCAATACTTGGAGATAGTTTGCACAACGGGAGGCAAGGAGGACACGGCTGCTTGGCAGAGGCGAAGGGTGCTTCTTAAGACCATGCAGTGTGAATGACATCTTGTCACAGAAAGGATGGCTGCCACAGGCTGCCACAGTGCTGAGATTGGGAAACGCGGCTGTGAAGTAATCTTTATGAGAACAACATCAAATAGACGTGCAACTAAAAATTAGCTTGTCGGGGAGAGGGAGAGCAGGAACAAACAAAGATTAGCGGTAAAATATACAAAAATCAGTTAGGTAGCAGGTTCGCTGCAAGTACGTCAGTACTTATATTAGATAAATATTGCCCAAATGACTTCAAAACAAGAGGAAATTGTATGCTGTTTTCAGGACACATGCAGAGATGGGAAGAGAGAAAGCTGAAAATAAATGCCAACCCAAAGAAAACTATCAGGGCTATGTTAATACGGGAAAAATAAAACTTCAAAGCAAACAGTATTATCAATAGATACATAGTGGGATTTCGTGATGATTAAAGTGTCAGTCCAGAAGGAACACACAAGAACCCTAAATTAGTACGCCCTCAACAGCATTGTTCCAAAAATACAATGTGAAAAGAGCTGAGTGGTCTCATTTTGGGTAAAGAAATTATTTTCCCAATTAAAGCTCTTTTGACAAAGAAATCTTCCAGACCTGCAATGCTTTGCTAGAAAACAATGCCAAACACTGAAGGGGAAAATTACACCAAAACAACAACTTCTATAGTAAAATAATGAGCAATTCCAAACTCAGTTTCCGTTAGACAGTAGACAGTACAACTGTAATCCTAAACGCAAAAGACAATAAAAAAATGTTACTGGCCATTTTCTTTCATAAATTTAGAAGCTAAAATTTTAAACAAGGTATCAAAATACAAAATACAATTTGGCACCTAAAACTTGTAACACATCATGGTTCTCTTAGATTAATTCCAGGAAGCAGAGTGGATTCAATATCAAATGCTTAAACATATTAACTAAGTAACAAAAAACACCAATATAATCATCAAGAGCTATAGCAAAACATTATGATACTCACCTAAGACAAAAGCTTACCAAATAAGAAGGAGAGAGAGGGAGAGACTAAATGTGAGATAAGTCAGGTGTGGTGGCATATACCTGCACGCCCAGCTGAGCAAGGGGGGCTGAGTTCAAGACTTGGGCTCTATAGTGAGTTCCAGGCCAGCCTGAGACACACCATGATACTATGTCTCAAGAAAACTGAAAAAGTGAGGAGGTTCAGCAGGTAAAGGTGATCACCACCAACGCTGACAACCTGAGTTTGATCTTGGGGACCAATGCCTGCCGCTAAGTTATAGGGGTAACACTTACATCCTGTATTCACAGCCATCACGAAACTCACTGATAATACCACACAATGAAGTTTTTTTAAGGTATGAAAGTCGAAAAGGAAGTGAAACATTATTTACAGACAATGATGCATACACTGAAAATCTAAAGAATAAATATAACAAGGCAGATATGTGCACGGTTAACATGCAAAAATTAATTGTATTTCTGCAAATTATAGAAAAGTAAAATTTATAAAACAGTAACATTGACACAATGACATTTAAAAAGTCGTTGGCTATGAACAAATCCGCTAAAAGGTATGACAGAGCTCAATACAGAAAAGCACAAACTGTCACTGAGAGAAATTAAAATGTTAATCAAAATGCTCCTGGAGAGCACGTAGCAGTTTGTTGCATGAAAATGGTCCCCACAGGCTCATAGGGAATGGCACTAACAGGAGGTGTGGCCTTGTTGGAGGAAGTTGCCCATGTGATAATTAGGTACAGGGTTATGCCCAATCAGTCCTTCTTGTCTGTAACCCTAAGAACCTTTCTAAACCTCACCCCAGAACAATAAAATGAACCGCCTCTCTCAAGCTGATCCTGGAAGTCTCATCTGTCATACTAAAGGCTGTCCTAATCCCATTCACCACTTCTGCTCCTTTGTCCTCACGGGCTGGTGGCCAGTGACCCCCGAGGGATGGGAGGACCATAGCCAGTGCCCAAACACCAGAATGCTCAGAGTTTGTGAGTACTCTTCCCCTCCCCCGCAGAGGACACCTGAGGATCGACTGCCTCCTTTCCTTTCTATGCTTTACTTTCTGTTTGTGCCTTCATATGGGACCAGATACGGTTTGCGGACAGATGAAGCCTTTTGGTTGGGGATGGTTCCTGATATTGGCAAAAGGTCCTCCTACCCTCTATCTGGACCCCAACAGCCTGACTGGGAGTCAACAGTAACTTTTTTCCTCTCATAAGAACCTGGTAACACAGCAACTGGTTAAAAAGTCTCCAGGACAGTTGCCCGTCTCTTAAATCTGAGGGAAGACTTGTGACCCGTGGAGTGTTTCTCCAGCCCCCCAAGGTAATCGCCCCAGGAACACTGAGCATCTCTGACAGACCTTCCTCTCTTTTCTGTAACAGGGAACATGACCTCAGAGAGACTTCCAGACTCATTCCCTCAAAGCCTTACTTAAATCTAGAGGACTTAAAAAATATCCCAGACAGAGGGCCTAGAGTTCTGGAATGAGGTGCTCCAGTTGGCACCACGAGTCAGTCCTGTTGGTGGACGTTTCCAACCATGGCGTCTGAACCCATGTTGCCCACCTGGCTCGTAAGAAGTAAGTCCAGGAAGGCTATCTTTTGCCCCTCTCCTTCCTTCCCATAACAGCTGCCATCCAACAACGCACAGGGAAAACCCCAAAACCCGAAGAGGACCCATTAGGGGAGGAAACACAGGAGAATGGAGGGGAGGCTCGAACGAGAACGGTTCCCTGAGAATTGCCCAGTGGCTGACCCAGCCGCTCTAGAAAAAGCGATCGATTTAATACTCCCCAACCCACAACATCTGTCCCCCATCTAGCTCCTCTTCCCTGATCAGAGCCATCTTTGGCTACCGAAGATAAAGACCTGGAAGTTAGAATCAAAGATAAACCCTCCCCTACCATCAATGCCACCCACTGAGGGCGCCACCTCCACAGCCATTAAGCAGCTTCGTCGTATCAGAGACCCTGGCAACAACTGTCCCCAGCCACAATGGCCTGGGGGTCCAGAACCTGCACCCATAGGGATCTTCCTCATTAATCTACGTGAAACAAGACAATATTCCCTGGTACCCGCAATAGACTTAAGAGTTGTTCACCAAGCTCTCAGTGAAGATGGAATTCATGCCCCAAATAGATTTTGCAGAGTTTCAGTAGCTCCCTTTTAACTCCTCAGGACTAGAGAAGGCTACGCCGGTCTACTCTGCCTACCCCTCTGTTCTTACAATGGGAGGCCCTGTTTAGAGATGAAAGTCAGATACGTGCTAGGAAAAACGAATTACATTTTCAACAGATAGGGCGGAAGCAAGAACACCCCTACCGCATCCTGTTCAGTTAATAAACTGTTCGGTCAGGGTAACTTCTCCTCGGGGATTCAGCAGGCTTTATTCCCCGCCCGCTGCTTTGAGCAGGTTTCCTGATGTGTGCTCCAGGCCTGAGACCGTTTAATCACACAGGGCCTCTCCACAGGGCCTGGAGAGGTTTCTTCACTGACCTTCCCAAAACAAAAACCAACCAAGACTCTCCCAAATTTCATACTAAGGGTACAAGCCAGTTTAGACAGAAAGAGAAAAGACCCTGCAGTCAAAACAATGCTTGTAAACAATCTTATCTTTAAAGGGATCTCCCCAGAACACAGGCAGGCGTGCCAAGGACTAAAAGAATGAACGCTACGACAAATGGACCCACGATATTGCGAGTGGCTAGTATCAGGCCTCCTCTCTTGCCCAAGCCTTTGCAGCCGCAACACACTCCAGTTCAAAATGTTTTACATGTAGGGAGACCAGACACTGAAAGGCCGACTGCCCCATAAGAATGACCCAACAGCCCCTAAATCTCTTAAACCTATTTGCCCCCACTGTAGAATGGGCTTTCATTGGTAAAAGGACTGTAACTCCAAATACGACAGGGACAACAAACTCCTCCTACCTTCAAACTCCTTGTGGGGTAACCCTCAGCCCTAACGGTAAGAGGGAAAATCCACCAGGCCAGTGGGTCATTAATATATTAGAAAAATCTTACCCTAAACCCTCAATAAAGACTAACAATCGAAGTTTCAAACACCTGATAGACACGGCAGCAGGTGAGACTGAACCTGGCACTATTGACACTCAACATGTGAAATGTCTAGGCCACCTGGGGGCACCTCCCATCGTCTGTCACTGGAGTCAGCCAGCACATAAAGCCCCTAACCTGGGCAGATGGAATGACCCACTTGAAGGACCCTGGCGAGGGCCCGGCCCCCTCTTCATGGCAGGGCGGCGGTTTTTTTGTGTTTTTCCACAGGATCAACCTCCCTCCCTCTGGGTACCAGCCGTAATGTCCAACACGACCCCTCTGATCAAAACACTGGCATGCCTGTCGATCATGGAGAAGGCAAAAAGGAAGCGTCACAGACAGCTGAGGATCTGCAACCAGACGACCTGGAAGGACAGACGCAGCCCGACGTAGCTGCTGTTTTCACCTTGCTTCATACTAAAGTCTCACCTATCCCTCTTCTGACCTCCGCATCTCTCGACACCTTGTGCCTTACATCTTCCTGCTTGGGTTTTGCACTCTTGTTGTGATTATTCTACAAGGAAGAGGAGGCAGCACTACTGTTACAAACCAGACAGAGATAGGGATGCTCCTCCCCTTATTTGTGGGATCAGGACTCGTTGTCCCCCTCGGAGCTGCTGGACCTCCACAGCAGCCACCTTCTAGGCATACCATCTGGCTGGAGCCTTTCCGGACAAACTCAGTCAGGGGATGACATCCACACTGACAGCGACAGATGAGCTCCTTTGCCAGGCCCATGCTCCAAAACTGGAGAGCTCTAGACTTAATAACTGCCGAGCGTGGGGACTCACTCAGTACCAGAAAAGAATGCCTTTATGTAAATGACTCAAATGTTGTTGAGATTAACCTGAAAACCCTCAAAAAAAAAAAAAAGTCATAAGGACCTGCTCTAGAGATTTCAGCCCCCTGAACGGTTGTTTTCCTGGCTAGCCCTTATTAGCCCCTTAATAATGCTTGCTTCCTGCTTTATACAATTTCCCTGACAGAGTGCCACCGTGGCTAGAATTGCCACCAACCAGGTTATGGTCCCCTATCAGGCCTTGGACCCCTCCAATACAGTTCATTAGGTGCTCAAAACCTATGATGACACCTTTCTATTATTTAAAAAATAAAATAAAACAAACAAACAAAAAAAAATAGGGCTGTGATCAAAGTTAAAGTCTCAGGAGAGTTTTTCTCAGTCTGCCTCTCTCACTGGAATTTTATTTCCCTCCAGAAAGCACAGTGTTTCTTGGAGACTACGGGGACAGAGGAAACAGTCTCTGGAGACTGCCTGCCTCTTCCTAGCCAACAACATCAAATATCCAGGGTCTGTTCTTCCCAAGCCCATGGCTGTGCTAAATAGAATTTAGAATTTATGAAGCTTATTATGATTGATGTAAAAGATGATACAGAAATTAACTGTGGGGGAAACTCCCAGCAGCCATCATGGATGGGAAAATAGCATGTTTGGACATACGTCAACAAATTGTCAATATGTGGACCAGCCTGGGTTAACAAGGCAGCCAACCGGTGAACCAAATCAGGTTCTGGTTGTGATATCTTGTGGTCTATACATAAGTCCCAGGCTGGGTTGAAATGACCAGAAGTGTCATTTTGACATTTGGTACACAAGGGTCAGCACAACTTCCCCATAAGCATGATTTGCATACTGTAAGTTAGAACCCATTAGGTGGCTGAAGACTAATATGAAAATTCCGCAAGGAGGCACACGGTTTCCTGCAACCGTTCATCGTGGCGAGTCTGGCGTCGCAGGTGCAGCGCTGGGTGGAGATGAAGCGCTGGTTCCTTTGGATTTTAAAGTCTGGAGGGAAGAAGAGCCCAAGGTCTCCAGACCTGGAACCCCCCCCCCCCAGGGGGTGGGTTGATCCAGAAAACACAGATTCCGTTTGACACTGCCAGCTTGGACCTGATATCCGTAGGGCACGCGGTCTTGGTGTTTAAAGCTCTCGTGTGTACTGCCAGTTTGCTGAGGTGTTTGGGGCCACACATTCCATTGTCTATCTGTGGTTCCGCAACTGCTGGTTCTAACAGAAAGTGAAGCTGATCCACCACCCTCAAGATAGAGCATTTCTGTTGTTCAATTTGCAGGCGGCTTCAATGACGGAAGTGTACACTCCAGAACAATTTATCCTGTCTGAGGAGTAAGAGTACAGTAGACCAGGATTTTTTAAAATTAGTGTGTTAGAAATCATGCAAACACTTGTTTTCTCATAAAGAGCTGTAGAGTGCATTTTTAATTTAAAAAAAAAAATTTTTTTTTTCTTCACAGGGATTGGTTTTCCTCCCATCTTCTCATGTATAAACCAGCTTTTAGAGTTCTCCCAGGAAGGGCTGGAGTGACAGCGTAGTGGCTTAGAGAACTTACTGCTCCGGAGAGGACTCGGGTTTGGTTCCCATGGCGGCTCACGACTGCCTGTGACTCGAGTTCCAGGGGATCCGAGGCCCGCTTCCGGACACCGGGCACCAAGCAAACACATGGTGCACATACACACGTGCAGGCTACACACTTATGCGTGTGTGTGTGTGTATGCAGTTTTCAACAAAAGCAACTTCCAGCCTGCCAGCATTAGTATTACAACGTATATTTAATTAAATCATACTATATTCTTAAAATTTTTTTTATTAAAGTACATTTATTCAACAAAATGATACATTATAGAATTATAACACATAGCGTAAAAAACAAGTTTCTCAGTATTTTCAAATTCTTGGCATGATAATGTTTAAGATTCAGGGACAATAAATTAGTGTTCCCAGGAATTCTAAGAAATTTCAAAGTTGTGATGAATTTTAAACATACTTCTAATAATCGTCACACTTTTGTTATTCTTTCCTTTTAAAAGATTTATTTATTATGTATACAGTATTCTGCCTACATATGTGCCTGCATGACAAAAGAGGACATCAGATCCCAGTACAGAAGCTCTGAGCCATCGTGTGGTTGCTAAGAATGGGACTCAGGACCTCTGGAAGAGTAGTCAGTGTTCTTAATCTCTGAGCCACCTCTTCAGCCCCCACTTTGTTATTCTGAAAATGACAACTAAAAACATCTTTTAAAATTTCTGTGATTCTTTTCAAAAACAAAAGTTTCTATTGAAAGAGGCAATGATACCCAATCCCAAATACAGGGTGACAAGGCAATATACACATGCTACTTCCTTGTGGATTCAGAAACAGATTTCAATTTTGAGTAGCAATGTGTCTGTTCAAGCTATTGATGATTAAAGTTAATAGTATAATATATAAGTCCCATAAAGCATATTCAGTGTATAATCCTTTTTACAATTGAATCTGGCTTGATCATGTCTATTTTAAAAGCTTCAAGTTATAGGAGCAATAAAGTCCTAGATGAGTGATCAATGTAGTAAGAATTTTGTTTTTGTTATATTTTTAAAATATTGAAATGTTATGGGAATATGTTTTTGTTTTAATCTCAGCTGTATGATATGGGGCTGCTTCAAACTGTCCACAGTAGCTGATTATGATTTGCCTTGTGTTCTAGCAGGGGTATGGTTTTGCCAGCTGGATATAGTTTCTGCAAGTGTATGATAAATGCAAAAGCTCCAAGAGAAGCTGGAGGTGGCTGTTGCTCCCCCCTGCTGCTGTCCCCAATGCTGCTCCTACTGCTCTTGCTCCTCCTGCTTCTCCTGCTGCTGTTGCTGTTGCTGGTTGCTGGTTGGAGATATCCTGATGATGAAGATCAAATTAGTTCTAAAGAATTGAATGCCCCTAATCAGCAGGGAGTAGTCTAATGATATCAATACTTCCTTTCCCCTCTAAGCTTCTTTCTCTCCTATCTAGTGTTGTGGGGTCAGAAGGGATAGGGGTGGTTTAAGGAGGTAGGAAAAAGACCTAATAAAGTAACCAAAAGCCCGGCTACAAGTGGCACCCAGACATAGGGCTAGGCAAAATGGGAAATCTGATTTCTCATGATGTAGAATAAATGGCAGGATAAATATTCTCTTTCAAGATGTTGGCAAAGGTTTATTGCAGCTGCCACTAGACTCCCTCTCCACCCATTCACACACACACACACTTTGCTCCCAGAGGGCATTTTCTGATTTGTTTTGTTTTTCTTTTTCTTCTTATTCTTCCTACATTCCATCTCAGGAAAGGTTGGGAGAATGGCTGAGCCATTTAAAAAATTCTGGATGGAAATGAAGGAATCTGGGAAACAAACAACCATAACAACAAAAAATGATGAAATGGGAAAACCAAAAGGGTCACTCTATTTTTTTCATTTTAGAAAATGTTGCAGAGTTGGCTTTGCAACTGGAAAGATACTGGGCAGAGAAGGAAGTGCTTGGAAAGCAAGTAGCTCGGGGAAAGGGGGAACAAAGGGGCTCAGACCCAATGACTGAGCAAGAGAGATGGAGAAAGGAGGGAAACAAACCAGCCTGGAGAGTAGATGAAGCCCCCAGTCTGTGCACTTTCAGTTTAAAGTCCCGGAAGGAGCAAGAAGCCAGGTGTGCAGCAGAAGGAGGGAGAGGCAGTGTGAGGCGACAGGGTTAAAGAAAAACACCCATTTTGAAAGAAAGGGTTAATGTTGAACTAACTGTGATGACAGAGGAGGGATGGCCTGGGATTACAAAATCGCCACTGGTTTTCTCAGTAATTGCAAAGCACATGCCTACTAATGGTGCTGGTCGTGATTGTGATGACATAATGTGGCACCTTATAGAAAGGATAGATCTGGGGTGTTTAAAGAGGCCTCTGCTCTTACGGCATGCATTCACCTTATGTAAAACAAATATTAAGTAACCAAAGCAGAATTAACCCCCAAGATTGGAAGGGTCTGGTAACTGCTGTGCTAGAAGCCAGTCAACAGTTACAATGGTTAACATGGTAGAAGGAAGAAGCTGTGAATACTGAATAGCAAAATAGAGCAAGGGAATAAATAGTGTCGAAGATCAGTTGCTTGGTGAACAGTGGTACTCTGATTTACAAGAATGGATTCAATTTGTTGATGCTGTTAGAGCACTATGTCACTTAGCAGCTTTAAGAACTTGGGAAAAAGTTGAAGAGCCGGGGAAAAGGTCTACCTCATTAAACTAGCATTGTACAAGGCTCTGGGGAAGCTGTCACAGATTTCTCGAAAAGATTAGTTTCAGCTGTAAACAAAGCCATATCAGACCCTAATGCAAGACTGGTGTTGATGAAGATCCTTGCATCTGAGAATGCAAATAGTGAATATAAAAGAGTTATGAGACTATTAAAGGCAAGAGTAGTGCCAATGAACGAGTAGATGAGGGACACTAGTGATATCAGCTCCCATGACTATCATGCTTGTATCCTAAGACAAGCTATTGCTTAAAGGTCTCTGATATCAAAATACCCAGTGCTTCAACTTTGGATAATTTGGTCATTTACAAGGAAATTGTGAGCAAGCCACTAAGAGCCTCAGATCTCAAAATGTCTGATTCATTAACTGTGAAAAAATATATGATTCCTTCCACCAGAGAAATGAACAAACTATTTCTCGCAGTAACGGGTTTTTGAAAAGAACACCTAGGCTTCCCGGGGTTTGCAAATATTGAGGCAGGGGATGCTATAGGACCAATGAGTGCAGCTTCAAGAGAGATGTCTGAGGCAACTTGTTACCATCAGGAAACAAAATGGGGGACCTAGCAGCTCAGGGCTACAGCAAAAAATACAAGCCATTTTCCTGTTGTCAGCCAGGAAATAACAAGCAGGCAAAACAAAACAAAAAACACCAAAAACCAACAACTAAGTATTGCTGATCTCATGCATACTACTATAGGTGGTGATGCTTTAGACTTGGCAACAGATAAACCTCTTACGCCATCACCCAAAATTCAATGTTACATAACAACCACTGGAATTTATAGCCCTTTGCCCTTAGGGACAGTAGGAATGATATTGAGGAGGAGTAGAGCAATGAATCCAAAGGATTCATTGTATATCCAGAAATTAAAGATGGGGATTGCAAAGGAGAAACTAAAATTATGACCAATGTTAAAAAGAGACGCAAATGAACACAGGTGATAGGATTGTGCAGCTGTTACTGTTTTCCTACATTAAAGGCAAAGCCGCTTTGGTAGAAAAAAACAGGGCTTGGGGAGGAGAGTTTGAAAGTACTGGAAAACGTGTTCTGGCAAACTATGGTTAATTATCAGAGGCCAAAATGAAAATTGCAAGTAAATGGTGTTGAAATAGAAGATTTGGTAGACATAGGAGTGACTATCATGTCCCAAAAATCTTAGAATCCAGAATGACCACTTCAAAAACTTTATACACAGTTTTTAAGAATTAGAAAGTTATCTCAAACAAAGTGTTTGATGGGTTAAATGTTTAGGACCAGAAGGTCAAACAGGAAATTTAAGACCCTATTTGGCTGAAATACCCATAAATTTATGGAGAAGGGATCCTGTACAACAGTGGAATACTCAGATTAATACTCCTGCAATTCCAGAAACAACTCATAATGAAATTAGGAAAGAAATGTTAGATACTCCTGGGGAAGGTATTTCTCTATCAAAAGCAATCTCAGGCTGTGCCAATTGTCCTAACATAGGACATCACAGGGCCTGAGTTTCCAAATTTATAAGGGGAGCCACTGCTTAAATACCAATAGTCCTACCCCTAAAATGGTTGACTGAAAAACCTGTATGGGTAGAGCAATGGCCCTTAACCAAGGAAAAGTTATAGGCACTTGAGCAGCTGATACAGGAGTAGCTAGGGGGTCAATAGAAGAGTCTACAAGCCCATGAAGTTCTCCTGTGTTTATTTTAAGAAATCAGGAAAATGGAAGATGTTATCTGATTTAATAGTGGTAAATAAGGTAACTCAACTAATGGGTCCATTACAGCCTGGAATTCCTTTACTGTCTTTATTTCCTAAGTCATGGCCTTTGACAGTATTTGATTTAAAAGTTTGCTTTTTCAAAGTCCCCTTACATGAGCAGGAAAGGGAAAGGTTTGCTTTCTTAGTAACTACTTAAAATAATGGTGGACCAGTAAAAAGATATCACTGGAAAGTTCTTCTACAGGGACTGTTAAATATTGACAACTTTATGTCAATATTTTATGCAACAAACACTAGAAACAATTCATAAGCAAATTTCTCAATCCATTATCTATCATTAAATGGATAATATTTTGTTAGCTGATTAAACACAAAGACTTTAGAGAAAATGTCTAAGGAAACAAAGAATTCTGCCATAATGGGGGTTACAGATTGCTCCTAAAAAAAAAAAAATACAGAGAGAAGATTTTATTAGCTTTTTGTGTTATAAAATAAGTCAACAAAAAATTTAACCACAAAATGGACAGACCCAAAGAGTTCAGTTACAAACTTTTAATCGTTTTCAAAATTTAATGGGAGATATTAATTGGCTACAGTCCACATTGGATTAACTATTCATGAGTTAAATAATTTGTTTCAAACATATGAGGAGATTCAGATTTAAACAAACCAAGGTTAACAGCTGAAGTAATGGCATTGACTCTGGTAGAACAGAGACTCTAAGATGTATTTGTCAATCAAATAGATATTAAACTTGATTGTATTTTTATTATTTTGCCTTCAACTCACTTTCCTATTGGGCTCATTATTCAAAGGGAAGATAGGATTATTGAATAGATTTCCTTAGAACACTAAGTTAAAAAAATTAAAGACTTACATAGAAAAGGTTTCTGATTTATTCATAAAAGGTAGAATAAGACTACATCAATTGTTAGAAACAGATTCAGCAGAAATTGTAGTACCTTATACTAATGCTGAGATTGTGTCATTATGGGTAATCGATAAAGATTGGCAAAAAAAGCAGTAACTTTTTGGAAAAAATTAACAACAAATATTCTAAATGCAAGCATCTTCAGTTCATAAAAAGAACTAACTGGATTCTCCCATGTATTGTAAAGGGAAAGCCAATTACTGAAGCACCTACATTCTATACTGATGCAAATGAGTTACAAATAGAAGGCTATAAGTCAGACAAAAAAATTAATTTAAAGTTCATATACTTCAATTAACAAATCAGAGTTTTATGTAATTTTATGGTATTCTTAGATTTTCCTGAATCTCTTAATATAATTACTTAGTCTCAATATGCAGAAAGAGTTGTTTTGCATACAGAAACTGCTGACTTTATTCCTGACAATTTAGAATTAACCTTGTTATTTATGCAACCACAACAGGCAATCAGAAATAGAAACTATCCATTATATACCATTCATATTTGGTCTCATACAGGTTTGCCAGATCTAGTGGCACAAGAAAATGAAAACATTGATCAATTATTAATAGGAAATACATTAGAATCCTCAAAATATAATGAAAATGCCATGTTAACAGTAAAGTTTTAAATTTAAAAAAATTTATTACTTGACAAGAAGTCAAAGCCATTATAAGAAAATGTCCTACTTATTCCCTGTATAACCAAACACCATTACTCACCAGAAGTAACCCAAAGGGTACCAAAAGAAATGAATTCTGGCAGATGGATGTGTTTTATTTTGCATAATTTGAAAAACTAAGTTTGAACTCCATACCATTGATACATATTCAGTGTTTCAGTGGGCAACCACTTTGAGTTTTGAAAAAGCTAATTCTGTAATTATATCCTTATTGGAAGTAATGGCTATTACAAGGATACCTGCACAAATCAAATCTGACAATGCCCCTGCATATGTCTCCAGTAAAATGAAGCAATTGTTTGCCTATTTTAATACGTGATATTATAGGTATACCACACAATCCTACAGGACAAGCAGTTATAGACAGATCTAATCACACTTTAAAAGAAATGCTTATAAAATAAAAAGAGTAAAGACCTCCCCAGAGATAGATTAAATAGTGCTTTGTTAACTTTGAACTTTCTGAATGGTAATGAAAAAAGAACAATAGTGGCCAAAGACACTGGGTTATAGAAAAACTGGAATTAAATCAACATATATACTGTAAGGATGTTTTAACATCAGAATGGAAGCCTGCAATAGTTTTGCATTGGGGACTGGATTTGTTTATGTTTCCACAGGAAATGAAAAGCTGTGGATACCATCAAAACTTATAAAGATTAGAATTGAACAGGAGAGGTCTTCTGAAAACCTTGGCCACTCACCTGAAAAAAGCATTTAGTTCACTGAAAAATGTCTCTGTTTATAGTCTTACTAAACACAATACAATTAATGGCTTAAAACAGACAGGGAGAAATATAGTGAGAATTTTGTGTTTTTTAAACATTGAAATTTTATGGGACTATGTTTTTGTTTTAATCCCAGCTGTGGGATATGGGGCTGCTTCGGATTATCCACGGCTGCTGACTATGATTTGACTCATGCTCTAGCAGGAGTGTGGTTTTGCCAGCTACAGAGAGTTTCTGAGAGGGTATGAAAAATCCAAGCCTCGAGAGGGGCTGGTGGCGGCTGCTCCCCATGCTGCCACTGAAGCTCCTGCCCCTGCTGCTGGTTGCTCCTGTTGCTGTCTGCTGGTTGGAAATATCCTAATGATTAAGATCAAATTTACCCCAAGATGCCCAGAAAGTAGTCAGCAGGAACTAGTCTAATGATATTGACATCTGTTTCCCCCTTCTTTCTCTCCTATCTAGTGTTGGGGGGTTGGAAAGGATAGGGGTGGCATAAGGAGGTAGGAAAAAGAACCCAATAAATAGCCAGAACTCTGGCTACAGACCAGTTATGCCTTCTTTGGACCATGTTTTTTGTTTTTCTTTTTTTTTGTTTTTTTGTGATGAAGTTGAGACTTATCAGTTAAAACAATGAAACCAACTCCAGTTTCCTCAAAGTTCACAGTATGTATGGCATTTAAAACTAAGATCTGTACAAAGAAATCTGCTTCAACAGATGACCACATACAATAGGGTATGGAAAACAAATCCAGGCATTAAGTGATGAGCTTGTTAAATCTTGGTCTATTTGTCAGCACAGTTCACACAGGAAGACTATTCATTGCTGACTAAATAGATTCAAAAGAAAAAATTCTATGGAAAACAAAAAAAATTCACAGAGAAAAATCAATATTATAAAAGCATTAATTGGTTACTCTATTACAATAGCAACCAATTTCCTAAAAAATTTGGCATTTATGAAAATTGACAGGCAGATTCTAAAATTTATATGCAAATGCCCAAGTCCCAAGACAGCTAAGATATTGTGAAAATAAGATTTCAAGATTTTCCATAAAATCTTGATATATTGCATACCAACAGATCAATTTTGATGATATATGACTTTATACCATAAATTCATAAAACAATTGATTATGTGTAGGAAAAATATAGGCCAATAATGATAAAGAACAGAGTTCTGAAACAGACCCCCACCTACAGGCACTAAATTTACAATATAGTTATAGCTGCAGTTGAATGTGGTAGGTTCTTTTAAAGTGCTAGACTAACTGAATCTCTGTAGGGGAGATGATGAAACTTAATCCCTATCTCATATACCCATAATAGTTGAGATGAAGAAGAATAGATAAAAAATGTGGTATATATATATATACAACAGAAATTTTTTCAGCTATAAAGAATAATGAAATTATGTTATTTGCAAGAAAATGGGAACTACAGCTTATCACAGTGAGCAAATTAAGCCAGACTCAGATCCCACATATGAAAGACAACATGCAACATTTGTCTTTCTGAGTAGGAGCCAGAAGAGGATCCACTGGAGCTGGAGTTACAGGAGGCTGTGAACCCCCTGGCTTGGTGTTAGGAACTGAACTCCAGTTCTAGGTAAAAGCAGAAAGTACTCTCACCTGCTGAACCATCCCGCCAGCCCTGATAAAGGCATTTAAAATTTTTAATATGGATGAAAGAATTGAACAAGGTCATCCTACAAGAAGATATCCGAATTGACAATAATTTTCAATAGTATCATCAGGGAAGTACAATTTACAACTATCAAGAGACGATAATTCATATCTACCAGAACAGCTACTGTGATTTTTAATGGTCAGCTTGACATGGTCTAGGATCACCTAGAGTCTCGGAGAAGGACACATCTGTGGGGAATTACCTTGATTACATTAATTGCTAAGACCTGCCCACTGTGGGTAGCACCCTTCCTGGGCATGGCATTCTGCCCACTGTATAAGAATGGAGAAGGCAAGCTGAGCCCTAGTAGGTCTGCATGCATCTGTCTCCATGCTCTTCACAGTGGCTGTCATGTGAATAGCTGCTTCAAGCTCAGGCTGCCTTGACATCCCTGTGGTGACAGAGAAGTGGGGAATGGATGAGTTAAATAAAGAAATGCATTGTCCACGAAGTTGCTTTTGTCAGGGTATTTTAGCACAGCAACAAAAAAAATGAAAATCTTTCTTTACCGATGAAAGAGAAATCACAATACCAGGCAGTAGGTGGACAAAAAAAAAAAAAAAATTATAGTAAAACCACCAGGACAGCTACCCAAAAACCAGGAGCAAATACTAGGAGTTCAGTGCATGAGTAAGGCTGAACCTCATGAACGTCATGCTCAGTAAAGAAGCAAGTGTTTTGTTTATTTACATATGTGTGTTTATACATGTGCATATGTGTGTGCACAGGCATTGCCGTGGTCTATGTGTGGAGGTCAAAGGGTTCCTGTAGTAGTTGGCTCTTGCCTTTCACCACGTAAATCCAAGGGATTGAACTTGAGCCCTCAGCATTGGCAGCTGAGGCTTTACATGGTGAGCCACTTCCTTAGTCTAAAAACTTTTTTTTTTAAGTCCAAAAGAAAAGAATACATGACGAGGCAAAACCATCCCATGGTGACCTAAAGTTAAGAGAGGTTGTCTGGTTATGGGTCAAAAAAAAGGGGGGGGCATGAAGGAGTGGAGAAATAGCTCAGCAGTTAAGAGCATGTACTACTGTTCCAGAGGACCTGGGTTCTAGTCCCAGAACTCATATCAGGTGGCTTACAATCACCCGTAACCCCAAGTCCAGGGGACCTGATGCCTTTTTCCTGCCTCCGTGGGCACCTACACACACACAATACACATACAGCTACTCAGACACAGGCATTCACATAAAACAAACAAATAAATCTTTTAAAATAAAAGGAAGGAAATTGGCACAGAGAATCCAGAAAGCTAGAAATATTCTGTATCTAAATCCGGTAGCTTCAAGGATGTTGACATGCTTCGTTCAGGTCATGGAGATGGAAAGTCACTGCATTTTTGCTCTATTTTTCTGAACAGAAAGTGGTCATGTGACTGACTGCCACTAACAGTCAGAAAATGGCTCCTGTTCAGAATAAAACCGTAAATTATAGGATTTCCTTGAAGACACTTCTTGGAGCTTGTCTTTTCGGAAATCTTCATTCTAAGAACAGGCTCCTCTGCACTTGCTTCACCAAATCTCTTGACATCCGTCACAGTGTACCACACACGTCTATGCCTTTGTTTTTGCAAGTGCCATTCTTGCCTAGAATAGTTTTATTATCCTCTTACCTTACCCTAAATTTCCCCTAGAAATTTCTACAAATTTTTACATCTTAATTCAATCATCACTGCACCCAGGAAGCTTTTCCAGGAATCTCAGACACCCTGAGGTACATCTTTGTGTTCTTTTAGTAACCTAGGTGACATCTGAAAACTGTAAGGTTTTTGTTGTTGATGTTGTTTGGTTTTCATTTGCGTATGTACGTGTATGTGTGTGTGTACAAGGGTGCACACGTGTTTGAGGGCACGTGGGGCCAGGGTTTAACGAAGGGTATTTGACCCAGTTTGTCTTCTCTTGTTGTGATAATACACCTCAACTAAAAGCAACTTGGGGAAGAAAAGGTTTGTTTCAGCTTACTGGTTGCAGTCCCTAGTTAAAGAAAGCCAAGAAGGAACTCAAAGCAGGAACCTGGAGGCAGGAACTGAAGCAGCGACCAAGAGGAGCTCTGCTTAAGCGTTTGCTTCCTATGGCTCAGCTCAGCCTGCTTCTTATACAACTCAGGACTCCCTGCCCCACACTGAGCTGGGCCCTCCCACATCAGTCACAAAAAATTGCTTCAGCAGACTTTCTACAGGTCTGATGGCGGCAGTTCTTCACCGAGGTTCCCTCTTCCCAAATGACAAACAACAGCACGACATCTTTCTCCCTGGCTCTCTGCTTTGCTAGGGCAGGATCTTCCACTAAGCCGGCAGTCTGCATGGCCCAGGGAATGTCTCTGCCTCCTAAGCACGGGGGCCCAGGGAATGTCTCTGCCTCCTAAGCACTGGGCCTGGGCTTTAATATGGAAGCTGAGATCTGGACTCCAGTCGTCACCCTAACAGGAAACGTTTTTCCATTGAATCATCTCACTAGTCCCTCAGACCGTTTTTGTCACTGATACTTCCTAGAATATAAAGTTGTTGAAAATAGTTATTTTGTTTTCTTAAGAATTATAAATGCATAGTATAGAGTCTGCTATAAGGTAAACACAATATTTGTTTTTCTAAGGGACTTAGTAAGATCAGAGGAAATCCTCTCTCTGTGTGTGTGTGTATGTGTGTGTATTTCATAGGCTTAAAAGATACATCTTCAAAACTCCTGCTTTGAATACTGAGAAGATGGAGCTCCATTTACTTTGTCAATTATATGAATATATTCAAATGCAGAGACTTGTTCATCGCTCCAGAGACCATTTTAGTAGCCAAGTGATTTGAATGGTGTGTGGATAATTCTGTACAAGAATGGCCCAGCATGCAGCAGACCCAAGCTCTACGCTGAAAGGTAGCCATGAGAGCAGTAGAAAGTACCAGCGTTGTAAGCCAGCACAGGTTGTCCATTTGATCAGCCAACAGGAACACGAGACAGCACGGAAATGGAAAATGTAGAATTGTCTGCCTCCATGCACTCACCTATCACAGTTAAACTTTGAAAACAACAATGTTTATCCAGCCAGTATAAAACATTTCCCCAAAAGGCCACAATAGAATTTATAAGATTAATTATTATTTCCTTAAATGATGGGTGCTTGGTTGATGGTCTAGTTAGGTGTATTGAGTTCCAGCTTACTTCTGTTACTGTAAGGCAACATACATTTATTTTAAATTGAGAGATGTTTTCAGTATTATTCCAGAGCTATCTGAAACTGTAAGCATGTGAGCTTTGCATTCATTTTTAAAGTAAAATTTAAACCAGCAAAGAAAGAATGGACAGTGTTTTAAAGACATGACTGTCACCGTATGTATTTCATTGTAAACTTTTTTTTTTCAAAAAATGAGAATCAAAGGCTGTAAATTGCCTGCCAGTTGGTTTCTCAGAAATCAGACCACATCCTAAGACCTATGGTAAGGGATGGAGAGAGGGCTCAGCAGTTGAGGGCACTGGCTGCTCCCGCACAGGACCTGGGTTTGGTTTCCAGCACCCACATGGTGGCTTTAACCACCTGTAACCCCAGTTCCAGATCTGACCCTCTCTCTGACCTTCAAAGGCACCAAACACACATGTGGTATGCATATATACAGGCAAAACACTCATGTACATTAAACAAATAAGTACTTAAATAAAGTCTAAAAATTTACAGTAGCTACTTATTCTGATGTAATTTACATCTGAGTTCCCCTCCTTCATTACATTCCTTTTGGTTTTATATTTAGTGATCTAACGTACTTTTTTGGAAACCAGATGATTTCTAGAATATGTAACCAAATCTGGTACAGTTTAGTCTAGGTGGCATATGATGTTTTTAATAAGAGGAACTCATTTTGTCGAAACTTAAAATATTCACCTACTTTTATTAGGATTTAAATGGCAAATTTGTTCTTGTGTATATAAAACCAAATTTGGAAGAAAATGAACTGCAGTAAACTTTTAACAGAAATGCAATTTGAGAATTTAGAAATTCATCATGTTAATGACAGAAGAAATAAGCATTTCTCCTAAGAAGCCACCTGTAACACATTAAGTATAAATCACGGTTTCTCAAGTGCTGTTTGGGGACTTTTATGTTGCAATTCCAGATGCACAAGTTGGTTAAGCAAGGGCATTGCTGCGTTAGGGAAAGCAAAGAGAAAGTGATGAAAGATGAGTCCTAAAATAGGGAGAAATACTTTGGAATTTAAACTTGATGCAGAGTAAATGTAGCTTAACATAGAATAACTAAAAATTTGATGTGTCAGCATGTCCATAGTTCTGATCATCAATTCACTGGTATTATTATTCATTTTCAAATTGCGGCAAGACTTATTTTAAAAATAAGAAAACTCTAAATTAGAATAAAAACTTCGTATTTTAGCATCCAAGCGTATTATATGACATACAGATTCCAGTCCTTAAAAGTCCCTTAAAACTTTTAAAGTCTTTATTAGTTGTTTCTTTTAAAGTATTTATTTTATGTGTAGATGTGTCTGTATATCTGTCTGTACCTCGCTTGTGTGCCTGCTAACCTAAGGGACCAGAGGAGGATGTCAGATTTCCCAGAACTGGAGTTACAGATGGTTGTGAGCCACCATGTGGGTGCTGGGAATCGAACCCAGGTCCTCTGGAAGAGCAGCCAGTGCTCTAAACTGCTGAGTCAGCTCTCCAAAGTCTGTGAGCTTGCCCACTCCAGGGCCCAACAATGAGACTTCAAGAAGTTATCTGTTACCAAATACATTTGAAACTTTTTAATTGAATGCAATTTCAAAGTAGAGCTATTTTCTATGGTCTACGGCAGCTCTCCATAAACACTTGAATCCTTTTTCCCCTGAGATTTTATATTGTTTTTATTTCTTTAATTTTATTTTTTATATTAATAACGGTTTTTTTCACTTTGTATCCCAGCTGTAGCTTCATGCCTCATTCCCTCCCAATCCTACCCTTCCTCCTTCATCTCCTCCCATGCCCCTTCCCAAGTCCACTAATAGGGGAGGTCCTCCTCCCCTTCCCTCTGACCCTAGCCTATCAGGTCTCATCAGGATTGGCTGCATTGTCTTCCTCTGTGGCCTGGTAAGGCTGTCCCCCCCCCCCATGGGGAGATGATCAAAGAGCCAGCCACTGAGTTCATATCAGAGACAGCCCCTGTTCCCCTTATGAGGGAACCCAACTTAGACACTGAGCTGCCATGGGCTACATCTGTGCAGGGGTTCTAGGTTATCACCATGTATGGTCCTTGGTTGGAGTATCAGTCTCAGAAAAGACCCCTGGGCCCAAATTTCTTGGCTCTGTTGCTCTCCTTGTAGGGTTCCTGTCCTCCCCAGGTCTTTCTATCTCTCCCTTCTTTCATAAGATTCCCTGTACTCTGCCTAAAGTTTGGTTATGAGTCTCAGCATCTGCTTTGATACCCTGCTGGATAGAATCTTTCAGAGGCCCTCTGTGGTAGGCACCTGTCCTGTTCCCTGTTTTCTCCTTCTTCTGATCAGTCCTCATGCAGAAAGGCAAACAGGAGGGACATCAGAAGAGGGAGGAAACACTTGAACTCTAGATGGTCTTAGGGAAGCACATGCAGCTCAGCACTCCCAGTGATGGGGAGTGCATATGAATGTCATCGCGGAAACTATGTTTTCTGAAAGTTGCTCCCTCAAGCTTTTAAACCACTCCTATCCTATCTTACATCGTCACACAAAATTGTTTTCACTTTTCTCTTACACACCAGCCTTCAAACATGAAGAAGGCCCTGACGGTCTAATCGCTGTGCCCCCTTACTGAAAGCCAACATTTTTTTTTCCAAAAATTGTTTATGGACGTGAAGGAATTTTCTTAATTTTCAGCCTTTTCTCTTCTTGTCATGCTTTGTTCTGTCCTATCTCTTAAAGTAGACTGATTTCAGTGGACTTCTACATTCATGGGGCATTTTAACCTCTCTCTTTAATTGATGCCATCACACACACATACCTATGCTGTTTTGATCCACTCCATCCCCAGTCACTTTTCCCTTCCACCTTCATGTGATCGCTCTTGTTTTTAAGCCCACCAGACCCACTTAGTGCTAACTCTATGTGTGTGGGTGAAAGACAACTTACTGGTGCAAGGAGGATTTTCACCACAATAGAATAAATATATTGTACTTTTACTGCTAAATACCCTTAATGTGGATGAACGTCAAATATGTTAGATAATAAAGCCTTTGCAGGCTCACATCAAGTTCATCATAAAATGACATTTCTAATATTCCTCTTTGTCATGTACCACAGCTAATTACTGTAATTTACTGGTGGAAATGACTTTTAGACATAAATTATTTAACCTAATGAAACTGCATCTTATTAGAAATCACCGTCATTCCAATATGCTGTTGGCTTCTAACTTTTTTATTCTCTTATTGAGCCAATTAACTATCCTTTCTAGTTTTACTAAGTCATAACTGACTGGGACATTTTGTGTTTATCTAAAACAGTCACTTAAATGCCCAGCACACATACACACAAACACAAACACACACACACACAAAATCCAGACCTTTACTGCTAGTTTTTAAATTTTTATAACTACACTTTTTGCAATGGTTTTCTAAGAACCCTACCCCCAGTTGAAGGTTCGAGATGATGCCTTACTGAACACAGGCTACATGCAAATGTGACAAATACTGAAAGAGCAAAGTCCACAATCTGAGAATAAGTCCAAGTCAGTAAAGATACTACAATTCGAACAAGAGTCTAGAAAGCTTATAGTGACAAAAATAATGAGCAGGTAAGGAGGGAAGAGCTCTGAGTCAAGGTTAGAGACAGCTGAAAAGATAGCTATTCCACCCTTGTGGGGCTGAAAAGATTCAATAGTGTATGTGAAGAGGGAAACACTTACTTCAGAGTCTAAAAGGAATTTAGACATCACTAATACATTAAAATCACTTGAAAAAAAATATGCACTTTCTGAGGCTGGTCTAGGAAGCCATTTGGACATCCTATTATGGCTTGAATCTGCAATGTCCCCCAATGGCTCCTACTGAACACCTGATTCTCAGACAGTGGTGCTGTTGTGGTAGGTTGTGGGGCTTTGCTGGGGAAGGTAGTTCGTTGAGAGTGAGCCTTGAAAGGCTTGCTTTGGTTCCCTTCTCTGCTTTCTGACCCTCCAAAATTGATCAGCTGATAGACAGACCCCAGCCACCATGATGTACCAGGGAACTTGGAGCCCAGATAAATCCTTCATCCTTTAAGTTTTCTGTTTCAGGCATCTTGTCACCACAATAAGGAAATGACCAGATCTCCAGAGCAAGCTGTGTTTGAAGAGTAGCCAGATTGGCGAGCTCTGGGTTTGATTAAGAGACCCTGCCTCAAAGAGTAAGAGTGATGGAAGGAGATTCTAAGTATCAGCCTTCGCCTCTACATACACCCACACACAAATGAGAACATAGAAAAAAGCATGCACAACACACACACATACACACACACAAAAGAAAAAACAATCTATAAGAATCTCAAAGGCCAAGTTCACTTGAGAAAACACATGTAAAAATTCTAAGTATTCACTAATCAAACCCAATAATATACTTTTTAAAACGCAACTAAACTTAGTAATATATGGAACCTTGCATTGAAATTGCTCACATTAGTGGGTTTTGATACCTTATTTGGATTGACTCTTTCACACTGTATATTTGGAGATGTTGGGAAGATTAAAAACTTATTTTCCTGTCTGTTCATCTTGCTTGCAACATTGGGGATCAAACCCAGGGCTTCATGTATTTCAGGCGAATGCTCTACCGCTGAAATTCCCTTCAAGCCCTGCGTGACTTTTTATTCTGCCCGATGGCCTTCCAGGGGGTTTCTAAGGGCCTTGTTCCCTGGGTTAAGTCTCTTCATGTTTAGCACTCTGGCCACAGAGGCACATGAGTGCTTTCCTCAGACATCATCAGAGAAGCTTCCTCCTACCCACACATTGTGCAGAAAGTGAGGGACCTGGAACCCTCAGCCCTAAGTGGGATGACTCCATCAAATCCTCCCCTCAGTTCCCAGGGAAGCCTGTGGAAGAGGAGGCAGAAATCGTGTAGAAGCAAGAGGGGAATTAGGACACCAAGAAAACAAGACCATCTAAGCCAACAGTGTCAGTACATGTATGAACTCGCAGAGATGGAGGCGGCAAGCACAGGGCCCGAAAGGGGCCCCACCAGGTCCTTTGTGTATCCATTATGTTTAGTGTTTTTATGGAATTCCTGAGTGTGTGAATGAGCGGGTCTCTGTTTCTTGTGCATTCTCTTGGTCTCCTTTCCTTCTGTTTATTTGCTTGTTTTGTCCAATTCCGACATGTTAGTTTTGTTATATTTTTTTACTTTATTATATTACATGCTATTTTATTTTACTATTATCCCCTAGAAGGTTGTTTGTTTTCTAATGAGGAACAGACAGGAAGTGCATCTATATGGGAAGGGAGGTGGGTAGAAGCTGCAAGGAGTAGAGGAAAGAGAAACAGAGATTAGGATGTGGTACATGAGAAACAAATCTATTTTCAATAAAAGGAAAAAGTGCCACCAAACAAACAAAAATGTCTTCATGTTTAAAATATCCAGTGTCATTTGTGTGTTCTATATGAACCTGATTGATGGAGTCTTCAGGGGTAAAGAGAGATGACGTCGTAAGAAAAATACTCAAGTATCGAGCGTTTTCTTAGTTGGGCAGTAAGGAAGGGTACAACTCCATGAGAGAAAGCTGACTTGCCATCACATGCGGAAAAATTCTTGAGAAAGCTGCTGCCTCTGAAATCTCGGAGGTAAATTTATGTAATGCTAGAACGAGGAGATCAATGGGAAGGGGTTAAAACAGGCCAGCGTGTGATGTGTATTGGCATGTGCTTGGGGTTTGTAGCAAGACACTGAAAGAGAGAGAGCAAGGAGTGCCAGAAAGAACTGGCCAGCTGTCTAGCAAAGATGAAAGGGAACCCCACTCCATTAGAGAAGACCACGATCTAAACTCATACAGGGGAGTTTAGAAACAAGTGGAAGCCTGTGTGTTCCTCCGAGCAAGTCAGTCACTTCTCCAAGCTTTCCTCTAACCTCTCTCAGCAAGATTTCTTTGCCAGGAAAAAAAAAAAAAATGGCTGCTAATCCAAAGATTAGTTAGGGTTGGTATCTTCCATCCAAGTCATTCATTAACGTGAATGGACTCTGGGCTGGGATATGGCTCAGTGGTGGAGTGCTTGCTTAGCATGTGCAAAGCCTTGAGCATGATCCCCAGCACAGGCGAACAAAGAAAAAGAAAAAGGACCTAAAGCACCTGCCATCCGCCAAGGAAGAAATGAATCTTACACGAGAAATATACAGACAAGACACTCTTCAGAAAGCAGCTTTGGCAGCACATACACAGTCGACAGGAAGAAAACGTTTTAAAATAGTTTAGAAAATCATGTTACCAGAAAACCTGTAAGCCTGAATTGCAGACGCCTGTGGCTTCGGGGCGCCTGTGAGCACACACTTCCTCAATGGCGTCTTTTGAATCACTGAGCGTTTTCGATGTAGACATTAATATTTTTAATCAAATGTGTAGAAAACTTGACCATTAATTTAAAAGTAATTTTCTTTCCTCTCCTCTTCTCCTGGGGTCACAGTTAAGCAATAATTTCTGAGCCACATCTAGTTGTCCCTTGGTATCCACCGGGAATTGTCTCTAGAACCCCCAGGGTGACCAAATTTCCAGTTGGTCAAGTCTCTCGTATAACATGGCAAAGTATTTGCAGAAATCCTCCACACTTGGTCCTGTTTGTTTTAAATCACCTCCAGGCTACTTGCAGCATCTAATGCAATGTAGATACTTTGTAAATGATCATCATGCCGCTGTTTAGAGACTAAATGAAAAACATCGCCAAGAAAATACAGTATGGATGACATTTTTAAAATATTTTCAGTCTGCAGTTGGTTGAGTCCACAGAACCAAAAACCATAGATTTGGAGGTCAATTGCATTCCTTTATGTAAGGTAAAAAGCTCAATTGAAAGTCTACCATCTGTAAAACAGAAAGAAAAAGAGGCTGACAAAAATGAGCAGGGGCCCACAGCCCTGCGAGACAAGAAGAAAATCAATGGATACGTTAAGGGAATTCCTGAAGGATAGAAAGAACATTTTGAGAGACAGTGGCTCAATTGTAATCCCAGAATACTGAAAACAACTACACACCAACAGGAGATTAACTGATTAAATCATGCTTCACACACACAGGAACATGCAAAGCCAGAAGAAAAGGACAAGGAGGGCACAGGTGACATGGAAGGGTTTCCAGGACATAACGTGGAAGTTGTAAGAACAGTGTGCTAACTTCCGGTTATGGAAAGAGAAACAAGAGAATATATGAATATGCCTGTATTTAAAAGGAAAACATGAGGCCTAGAGAGATGGTTCAGTGGTTAAGACTGACTTCAATACCCAATGCCCACACCAGCATTTCACAATCACCTGTATCTCCAGCTTCAGGGGAATCCCACACCTCTGGCTCCCACAGGCACCTGCATTCACATGCACGCAAGCACAAACACACACACAATTTAAAATAATAAAAGTAAGTCTTGAAAAAGAAGCCTAGCTGCCTTTCCTCACAAAGCTCAGGTATGGACCTGACTGGGGTAGTGAGGGCATGAGGAAATGAGGAAGGGGCAGACACACAGAACAGCTGGGCTCCAGTGGCGCAGCGAACTGCAAACCCAGCGTGCTTATTGTATAGAGTTGTACAGAAAGGCAGCGTTACTGCATAGAGCTGAGCATACAGATACACAAGGAGGCAGGCTTATAGCGCAACTGATATGATATACGGCACACATAGGAAGAGCAAATCAATAACTAATGAAACGTACTGCTTAGAGTACAGAGAGATCAGAAACCGGCTCTGAGCAGCTAGCCACGCGCATGAGCACTTAGAAGATCCAGTCTGAGCTGCAGGTAACGAGTCTCAGAAGAACTCCCAGGCCAGAACCACAGCTGCTCCCAGATTCCTGCCCTGCTGAAGGCATGGGGTGCCCTCTAAGAGTCCATTCGTCAGAGGCTTGGTTGCTACAGTAATAATATTGGGATGGCTATGGAACCTTTTTAAAAATTTAATTTATAGATATTCATATATAATAAATGAATTTATTAGACAATTTCATACACATACATAAAATAGCTCGACCTTATTCACCACCTACATTCACAATGGCCTCTTTTGTTCCTCTCAACTCCCTTGGGGCCCCTTCCTCCTCGTCTCAAATAGCCCACTTCTTTCTACTCAAGAGTGTGTGTGTGTGTGTGTGTGTGTGTGTGTGTGTGTGTGTGTGTGTAGGGCAGGGAGACCCAATGACTTTAATTAGGGTTATTTGTAAAGCACACAGGCACCTTACCAATGACTGCACCACTGAGGACAATGCCCCCCTACCCATCAATCATTAACTGCCAACAGCTCATCCAGAGGGTATGGGAACCCACGAGTCCTTCTCTCTCCCGTGACAGTGCTCTCGGGTGGACCCTGGGAAGATCTTGTGCCGGTAATCCCACTTACTAAAGGCTCAGGGGCTGCTCTATCATTTCTGGAAGTCAGTGGTGGTTGTAGAGGTTAGGAGGCAAACCCTCTGAAGGGGTTGTAGGAGTCGCTCTCTCCTCCCTGTTTCCAGGTGTGGTTTCTTTTTGCACACCCCCTGCCTGCCATCTGTCACAGGATCCTTGCCAGAGTCGACTGTCTAGACTTCCAGTCCGTCCCCAAAACATGAGTTAAATAAACCTTGGGTGTTCTTGTCAATGGATGGGTTTTCCAGGCCTGCCCTAGCTCTGAACAATGACACAGAGACCTTGATATTTAGTAAAAGTTTCAGGCACTATAGACGGGCGTATACTCAGCTGTTCTAACCCGACCACGTTGGCCTGGCCTACCTCCCAGCCACGAGGAGCGTTGCCTGCCATCTTAGTTTCTTCATGGCTGCTCCTTCTTCATCATGTCCAGATCACAACTTCCCTGTTCCCCACCTGAGACTCTCTCTTTCTCTCTGGACCAAGAAGTCCTGCCTTAACTCTCCAGCCATTCAGCTGTTTATCTGACCAATCAGAAGGTAACACAAACAATCTTTACAACACAACACAGGAGATGCTTCAATATAATGACAATGCCAAAGGCTGTTCTGTAACCAGATCTCTGGGCACAGACATCAGCATTTGAATACACTGCACAAAACAACACCCCAACATGTGCTATTATCAACAAAAGTGGACTAGAAGAGTAAGCCAGGCCCACTCTTCTAATAAAAACTCAATTTTGTAAATCCAGCTGGGTCTCATGGGAAATGACTAAATCCCTTCCTAGGGATTCCCAAAGACCTAAACACATTCCACTAGGGTCTGCCTCTTAGCAGTTCTACCATCCCTCAACACCGCCACATTGGGGAACAAACTTCTAGCAAGAGTCTTTTGGGAACAAACACATACAATATCCAAACTACAGGAAACACCGAAAAACATTACTAAGACAACAGTGAATAACTGACAATCCAAGTGAATCAGTACTGACTATTCTAAACCTGGTCATCGTGAGCATACTAGGAGGATTTTTCTTAGAGAATACAGAACTACTTAAGAATACTCTGTCTGCAAGTCTTCAAATGACTCAGAACATGCCAGGCGCAGTGGCGCACGCTACAATCCCAGCACTCGGGGAGGCAGAGGGAGGCCTCTGTGAGCTCAAGGCCAGCCTGGTCTACAAAGTGAAACCAAGCCAGCCAAAGCTATACTGAGAAATTCTGTCTCAAAAAAAACAAAAACAAACAAACAAAAAAAGACTCAGAATTTATACTCAAGTGTTCAAATATTTGTATGTATTCCTAAATCTCACTCCCCCCCCCCCATACACAAACACATGAGAGAAAGTGTATATGAATGTAGGAGAATGGAACAGGAAAGATAATTAAAAATTGAAAAACATTTAGCGAGCTTGAATAAAGGGTATATAACACTATTTTATTCTTTGATATTTGGGGTTTATTTCAGATTTTAAAGTTTTTAAAAGGACACCAATTGACATCAAATCGCCAGTGTCTTCAAATTGTATCTGCATTAAATAAATGAATGAGTTAATAATAATTAAAGAGAGGTAATTATTGAAACATAGGGAAAAAGAAACAGCAATTAAAGGATTGCAAAGTTCAGACCAAGATTTCTGAAAAGTTGCATCATCCAAATAGAATTTATGAAGGGTGATTCTTAAGCAATTGACCATTTTGCAAACAGGCTACTAGTTAAAATCTGAGAAGTTATCTAGATATATTTTTTTTTTTCAGTAACTCAAGAATGAGGTAAAAATACTGGATGTGGTGACACACGCCTTTAATCCCAGTACTTAGGCAGAAGGAAGCAGTTTTCCAAGAGTTCAAGGCCAGCCTGGTCTACAGAGTAAGTTCCAGGACAGTCAAGGCTATGCATAGTGAGACCCTGTCTACACAGAGAGACAGACAGACAGAGACAGAGAGACTGAGAGAGAAGAAATAGAAAATATAATGATAACTATTGCACACCAGCTAAAGAGGTGGCTCGGCATTTAAGAGTGTACATTGCCCTTGCCAGGGTCTGGAGTTCAATTCCCAGCACTCATGCTGTATAGCTCACAACTGCCTGTAAGTCCAGCTCTAGATCTGAGGTCCTCTTCTGGACTCTGCATACACACTCACACATATACATACACAAACACATGTATAAAGACTTGGAAAAAAAGCATTGCACGGAGTATTACACAGGGATGTGTCACACAAGTCAAAACTGAGGAATCAAAGATTCTTAGGGATTTCGAGCTGAATTAACTAATAATTACTACACCCCAATGCTGATTTGTGTGTGTGTGTGTGTGTGTGTGTGTGTGTGTGTGTGTGTGTGTGT
>NW_026596109.1:12021426-12069905 GCF_907164565.1 Psammomys obesus | reverse complement strand
TGTGTGTGTGTGTGTGTGTGTGTGTGTGTGTGTGTGTGTGTGTGTGTTTCTGTGTAGCTCTGACTGTCCTTAGAACAGGCTGGCCTAGAACTCAGAGATCTGCTTGCCTCTGCCCCTGCTGCTGGCTCCTGAGTGCTGGCATTAAAGGCATGCACCACCATTGCCCAGCTAATAATTTTCTAAAAGAATGGCTTCCAATTGTTTGTAGGAAATTCAGAGACATTTCCACACTTCTTCATACTCAGAATTTTCATTCACATTTGCCCAATTCCTCACTTTTCTCCTCAGCACACCATTAGCTTGTTTTGAAAATGGCTCCTGCTTTCCCACCAGAATCTCCTCCAAATTTTCTCTCAAGTAAATGCCCTTAGAATGACAACTCAATGGTTAAGAGCCCAGACTGCTCTTCCAGAGGACCCTGGTCAGTTCCTGGTACTCACGTAGTTGATAATAACCTTTTATAACCTCAATTCCAGGACACTGAATATACATGGTACAGACATAGAGGTACAGGCATAACATTCACACGCATAAAGCATAACTAAACCTAATAAATAATTACATTGGATATTTCACTAACAGCACCATATTCTTACTACAGCTCTGCTGACCTCCATTGGCAACGGTCACAATATGATTAATAATTACACGTCATCACTTATAAATAACAGTTAAACACTATTAACTGTACTAGTTTTGGCCTATTCTGTAATTCTGGCTGTGCTGCTCAGTGTTTTTCAATTTGACCCAAACTGAGGTCACCTGAGAAGAGGAAGCTCAACTGAAGAATTGGCCCCCATCAGACTGGCCTGTGGGGAATTCTCTTGGTGAATGATTAATGTGGAAAGGCTTTGCCCACTGTGGGTAAGTGGTCCTGGACTATGTAGGAAAGCAAAGCGAGGGGCTGCAGAGGTGTCTCAGAATTTCAGAGCACTTACTGTTCTTGCAGAGGAATCAAGTTTGATTCCCAGCGCCCACATGGTGGTTCCAAAGGAGGTGACACCCTCCCCTCACCTCTGCGGGCGTAAGTACACACACGGCACATATAGATACACGCAGGGAAAACACTCCTATGCATAAAATTAAATCTTGAAAAGGTTTTAAAGAAAAAGAAAGCTGAGCAAACCAGCAAGCACCTTCTCCTCATGGCCCCTGCCTCTGTCTTTGCTTGAGTTCCTGCCTTGACTCTCCTCACTGATAAAGACTGTGACCGAGACGTGAAAACCAAAGAAGCCTCTTCCTTTTCTCCCCAGGTGGCTTCAGGTCAGTGTTTTATCACTCAATAGAAAGCAAACTGCTACATGGGTCTTCTAAAATTGCTTTCTGAAATTTTGGTATTTTTCTTTCCTAAAATTGTCTTGTGAGTGGGATATGGAACTCAGTGGATACATTCTTTCGTAGAAGTCACAAGCCTTTGGGTCTCCCCAGCATACAGAGGAAGGGGGAGAGGAGAGAGAGGGAGAAAAGGAAGAAGAAAGAGAAGGAGGAGGAGGAGAAAGAAGAGGGGGGAAAGGAAGAGAAGGAGGAGGAGAAGAGGGAAGAAGAGGAGAAGGAGGAGGAAAGGAAGAAAAAGAAGGAGGAGAAGGAGGAGAAAGGTTTGTTTGAGTTTCCAAAACAAAATACCATAGATAGCATGACAAAAAGCAGATATATTTTTCCATAGTTATGGCCATAAGAGTCTGAGATCAGGATACCAGCACAATGAGGCTTACAGATGTCCGTCTTCTGGTTATGTCCTCACCCGGTAAAAAGAGAAAGAGTTAAGATCTTTCTTGTAGCCTTATAACTGCAGCCTCCTAACAAGAGCCTCATCCTGACCCAGCCCTATCCACTCTACAGATCTTCATATTAGCTTAGAGCTTCAGCTGTGAATATGGGGGAACTCAAGTCTGTCCACACAAAGGCCTTGCCCATGTCTAGCCTTAGCTTATACTAGTTCAAGAAACTCAGTTGGATATATTTGAATCCTGACATTAAAGGTTGATCAAGAGAGCACTAAAAATGTATCCATTAATTTGTAAAGTAGGAAAGGTCCAATTCCTGTCTCTGGTAGCAACTTGAACATTATTTCATTACTTAATAGGCCCAAGGAACAAAAACCATTGGTATGAAATGCAATCATCCGAAAACAACACACAGAAACGGGTAGTGATACAGTAGAGCCACGAAGGTATGCCGGCGAGCTTCCACGCACGGCTGTGTTGTACAGAATACATGTGTTATGTGTTCCCCTTTTAATCCTCACGTTCCCAGGCTAACACATTAACCACGGCACCATCTTGTGGCTGTTTCATCAAATAGCTGGGACATACAAACATCTCTAGGGAGATACTACAAACGAAAGTTATTCATTTATTTATTTTTGAAAAGTAAAGCCATAAGAATGGCATCTAACTCAACATCATGTTGACAAGGGATCTTCCTTATTCTCCTTCAAAGCGCTTCAGCTAGAAAAGTGAAGGATTCAGCCAGCTCCAGCAGGGAGTGTCCCCTTCTTAAAGTGCTTTCTGTATTAACTGTTTATGTGCAATCCCACACTGGTCAGTTGGTGATGGAAACATCAAATGGATATTTTAATCTGAAGCATTTTAACATGTAGAGTGGACATATGTTGACAGATAAACGTGTGTGTGTGTGTGTGTGTGTGTGTGTGTGTGTGTGTGTGCTCTTGTTATTTTCCTATGATTTGACGTTAGGCTCTGTTAAGCAAAGGGAATTAATACATGGTTTTTCCTTAGAAAAAACTTTGAGAAATCATCTTTCGAAACTTTTAATTGTTCACTGGCTAGGAACATAAATATTGTCAATTTTGTGTTATAATGAAATACCTGAGGCTGGGTAGCACTTGAGAGAGATTTATCCAGTTCGAAGACCCATTTCTGTGAATTCTCATGGTGGTCTTGCTAATCATGTCCCCAGGGGCAATGCCACTGAGCTAATACTTCATATAACCTGTAACCTTTGTCCTTGAATTTTCCCTAGGCTTTCTCTGAGATACTGCAAAAATGAAATTTGAATAGTAGAAATATTTTACTGTCTATGTCATTTTTTTAATGCCTTGAAACTCTATTTTTTTTTTCTTTCTTTCTTTTCAAAAAGTCTTCAGGTGCCAGGTGTGGTGGTGCACACCTTTAATCCCAACACTCGGGAGGCAGAGGCAGAGGCAGATCTCTGTGAGTTCAAGGCTAGCCTGGTCTACAGAACGAGTTCCAGGACACCGAGGGCTACACAGAGAAACCCTGTCTCAAAAACAAGACAAAGCAGCAACAACAAAAGTCTTCAAGCAGCAGAGAGTTCACAAGACTAATATAGAAATATTTCAACTACATTTTTAAAAAAAATCCTCCTGGGAGCTGGAGAGGCGGCTCGGCAGTTAAGGGCGCTACCTGCTCTTCCAAAGGACCAGGGTTTAACTTCAGCCCTCACATGGCTGCTCACAACTGTCTATAACTCCAGTTCCAGGGGACCCAAGGAACACACATACATGCAGGTAAAAGACTCATACGCATAAGAAAGTGTTTCTAAACTGAGAAAAGATAATGAGAACCATGATGTGATGAGAATTTTGCCCTAAACCAGCGAAGGAAACCATTGGCTATGCTACCAGGGTGGTGAGTCTGTGGAGAGACTGTCACACCGTTTCAGTGTAGATGTTAGGATGGAGCATACGCTCCGACAGCGGCAGTTTGGTAAAACCTATCACAATCACAAACACACACATTTTTAACCTTAATTTCCACCTATACATATCATCTACGTGTTGCAGGTAACATACGCGAAAGATTACTCAGTTTGCAGCGGCAAAGATTTGGAGTTAACTTAATCATCATTAATTGGAAACTGTTAAGTTATGGCCATTGAAATGAGAGAAAACAGCGGTCGTGTGATGAATTGGCTAGCTGGTGTGGGAAAAGGGAACTGAACCTGAAGGCAGACTTTCGCTGCTCGCACATTTGGACCTCACCTCAGTTTACAGCTGCTCAAATGAAAATAACAAGTTCTCCCTCTGTGTCCCGAACCTTCACGTCTCCAGCTCCGGCTTCTCAAAGGTCGCAGACCTGAGGCTGGTGTCTAAAGTCACCATGTTCCCTGCAGGCTGCAACCATCTCTCCAGAACGGTTTTACCCTGGTCCCTGGCTTCCCTCTGGCCCAGCGTTTTAACACTGCCTCTCCAAGCTCCGTGTGTTCCAGGTCAGGGGTTAATTTTGAAAAGGCTGATTCAAGTTTCGGGCAGGCCCACGATGGGGCAGTTATAAGGTCACACACTCTCGTAGCCGATCCCTTCCCTCTCCGCCTGTGCTCCGTTCCTCTGCACACCCTCCCAGGAATACCTTTTCATGGGGGTGGGGGGGGGGATGTGTGTGCATTACATAAAAACACTAATGGCCAAAGAGCTTGAAGATTCCATGCTTTCGCCCTTTTCTCCTTTATCAGCTCCAGCCAGATCCCCCACCCCCCAACTCCTGACCTATTTATTTAATTGCCTCCTTGGCGTCCCCACTCAGACGCTTAATGTTTCAAAATTGGCCTGATACTCAGCTTCTAACCAACTCCTCCAGGCAACTCTGGTTATTCGGGACAAAATACTCGCTGTCCTGTTCTGGTTCCTTTAAAACAGTAACACCAGAAACACACACAAACACACACACACACACACATACCCTGAGAGCTGAAAACCTGGGAGTTACTTGGTCGCTGAGGCCATGCCTCAGTCCCACAGCGGCTGTTCTGGATGGCTGACAGGCAGACAACAGGCGCTTTGCTTTGTCCTCAAGGCTGGTGCCTCAGTAGTTCCAACCTGGTGTCAAAAAGGTTCCTGGAGATCGGATCTTACTTCTGCTGCGCGCTTTCTCCCTGACGCTACCGGAAGATGCTGCGCGTGTTCAGGGTGGGTCTTTCCACAAGGCGGTCAGGACACTTCCTCAGCCGAGGCTCCCTGCTTAGGTGATTATAATTTGTAGCAAATAGGTATTAATATCAACCACACTAAAAATTGACTCCCAAAAGTTGTTCTCTGGCCTCCGAGTGGACACATCCTCATCCTCATCTAAACTCTATCATTTATTTTTATTTTGTGTTTTGCCTGCGTGGATGTCTTCCTTAAGGTGTCGGAGCCCCTGGAACTGCAGTTGCAGGCAGATGTGAGCCCCGAGGTGGGCTCTGGGAACTGAGCCCAGGCCCTCCAGAAGAGCAGCCAGTGGCTTTTCACATCTGGGTGTGGTGTTGATAACCAGTGCTTCTGAATAGTGACAATTCCATGATGATGTTCTAATTTGTTTTTATTAGGGGCATCAGATCCCCTGGAACTGGAGTGACAGAAGGCTTTAAGCTCTCTTTTGGGTCCTCTGGAAGAGCAGCCAGCACTCCCCAGCACTGAGCCATCTCTCCAGGCTGAGTCTAATTGTAACATTACCTTTACTTGTCCCAACGCTTCAGTAGAGTGACACTTGTCTGTTATTTGCTCACCCGATGGGCAGCATATACAGGAAAGACACTACAAGTTATTGCTCCTTCAAGGCAATGCAAACACTCCCTATCACTGAACATGAGCAATGTTTCATCATTGCCCATTTGTGGATCTTGAAGGTTGGAGATTTTTGTGATTGTGAACCTCGCTGAAGTTCAGTTCATCAGGTCTGGAAAGTGAGGACCACGTTACATTCCATTTGTGTCTGTGTCCTTTTAGCTCTATAATTCTTTGCCATCTTCTTGCTTAACAGACTGGCAGGACAACCCAGGAGCCCTTTGGCAGCAAAGGTTAGTCTAAGGCCATATTCTGAGTGTCTGGCTGTGAAGGTCATTAATATGCTTATTCTTTTTTTGGAGGTCTGAGCTGAGATACATGTGATATCTCAAAAGTCCGTGCTAGTACCCTAAGTTCAAACTGAGTACCACATATGTCCAACTTACATTGAAGTTACAGGTTGCTAAAACAATTAGAAGTTGGTAATACATGCTAAATCTAGTCCACCAAAGCCTGTAGCTTAGCAACACAGTATCCTACAGAGCTGCCAGAAAGCTGTAGTTCACAGCTGCTGCGCAGTAAGTAGGGATAGAAAATCTCCTATCACCAGCCTGGAGAAGATCAAAATACACTTCTTGATTAATGCAGTCAGTTTTGAGGCATTGTAGTATAAAAACAAATCATGAAGCCAAACCACTATGAGCCAGGGATCGTCCTTATGGGTTTTTATAAGGCCCCCTCTTCTGTCTTCTGTATTGTTTCTCTAGTTCTTTTCTTTCCTGTTGAGAATCCTGATCCCTAAAATATGGCAGATGTTACCAATAATAACAGGAAACTCTAATGTACTTGTCAGTAACTGATAAATCAGATTTTAAAATGCAATAATATCAAATATTTATGTATGGATGGACTAAATTAGCAAGGTTGACTTAATAGGTGTATGTAAAACATTGCATCATAAACTGAAAACTTGATTTTATTAGTCAGGGTCTCAATAGGAAACAGATGGTACATTTGTAAGACGATAACTCAACGGGCCCTATTATAAAGGAAGATATGCAGGCTGTAAGAATAAGAAAGATGAGGGAGATGGCTCTGGATTTAGTAGCAGCAAAGCTGTCATCATCCTGTGCCTAAAGACACAGTGAAAGGAGAGAATTTAAAAAGACAGCGACAGGTGAAATTGGTGGAGAACAGTGCCCTTCTGAGGAAAAGATGTAGCCAGGTGATGAAACGGGGCAGCCTAGGATGGTTCTTGTGGTGAACCCGGTCTCTCTCCAGGCTCCTGCTGGGTCTTCACCCAGCTGATGAACTGAAGTAACCTCCTAGTGGCCTCTATGATACTTCCCATGCTGCTTTTTCACTGCCCAAAACAGTGACCCTATTATAACACAGGGCAGGACATTCCTCCTCACAGTATCCTTACGTGATTTCCGCTTCACTCACAGTGAAAGTCTGCAGAAGATGCACGCATGGCCTGGCCGGCCAGTCTGCTTGGCTTCTGAATAAGACGCATGGCACACGCGTCACAGAATTCTGTCAGAACGCTGAACTCCGAAGTCGTGTCAATAGCCAGCAGCTGGCGTGCAAGCTTTGCACTCTCTTCGCTCTCCTTTAACGTGTGTCTTCCACACAGACCCTGGTGGTGTGGATGCTCACTAGCCAATCCAAGGTAATGTACACCGACTCTAGAGTGGTCATGTGCCCTTTACTGACCAACTGGCCTTGTGGTCTTGGGTGGGTGGGGGTGTGCTGTGGGAGAGGGAATGCCCTGGTAGCTACGGTGATGATGAAGTCAAAGCCCTTGTTGAGACTCACAGGCTCTGCTCTTGGTGTCTTATCCACTCCACTGGACTTCCCACACTGCTGGGCTCCTTCGCCTTCAGGCAGGGCTTTCTCTCGCATGGAGGCAAGGGTCAAACATAAAATGGATATGGGCCTAGGCCCACGGAGTCAGACCTGGATTTGTCGCCCAGATATTCCACTCGCTAGTTATGATTCCTGAACCACTGTATAACAGCCTTTCCAATAGTGGTTGGGGAGGGGGGGAAGGGCTTATTTGGCTTCCACTTCCAGGACTGGAGGTCATACAGGGCAAGTCCCTGGAGGAAGGAGCTCATGAAGAGGAATGCTGCTCACTAGCTTGCTCCCATGCCTCACTCAGCCTGCTTTCTTACAGAACCCAGGGCCACCAGCCCATGGATGGCCCCACCACAACGGGCTGTTGATCACCAATTAAGAAAATGCCTTATAGCTGGGTGTGGTGGTGCAGCCCTGTAATCCCAGCACTCAGGGAGGCAGAGGCAAGCAGATCGCTGTGAGTTCAAGGCCAGCCTGGTCTAGAAAGTGAGTCCATGACAGCCAAGGCTGCACAGAGAAACTCTCGAAAAGCCAAAAATAAAATAATAATAATAATAAAAAGAAAAAAGAAAGAAAAAGAAAAAAAAAAACAAAGAAAGAAAAGAAAATGCCTCACAGCTGGATCTCATGGAGGCATTTCCTCCGCTGAGGCTCCTTCCTCTCTGATGACTCTAGCCTGTGTCACACACTTACTCTCAGCCAGCTTCCAGTGCGAGGCTCTGGCTGGTTTTAAACTAGTCCCTGTTCCAGCACCTCTGTCCCACCCCAGCCTGCACCCCTCTCTCCATTTCTGCTGCCCTAGCAAACTTCTAACTCTCTGGGGGTAGGGGAGACTGTCTGCATGAAATCCCCTTTTGATAGGCCCCTTTGGCACTCTGGTTTTCTCTTCTCCATTTCCATAAAGGCCACTGGTTTTGGGGGTTCTGAAATCAGTGACTTTCCTGGGTCTGGAGTTCCTGGAAGAAGGAGCAAATGCTATTCTCTCTCTGTCTCCCTCTCTCTCTTCTCTCTCCCCCTCTCTTCCTCTCTTTCTCTCTCCCTCTCTTCCCTCCCTCCTTCTTCTCCCCCTCCCCTCCCCTCTCTTTCCTTCTCCTTCATTTGTGTATGTGTGTGGCAGCCTCAAGTTGAGGTTGAGTTTTTTCCTCAGTTGCTCTGCACTTTATTTGTTGGTTCAGGACCTTTTCCTGAACCCAAAGCTTGCCAATTCTGGCTAATCTGATCGGCTGGTGTGGTGGTTTGGATAGGTATGGCCTCCATAGACTGCTGTGTGAGAATGCTTGGCCCATAGGGAGTATGTTGGTCTTGTTGGAGGAAGTGTGTCACTGTGGGGCGGGCCTTGAGGGCTCCTATGCTCAAGCTACACCCAGTGTGGCACACAGTCTCCTGCTGCGTGTGGATCAATACGCAGAAATCTTGGCTCTTTCTCCAGCACCATGTCTGTCTGTAAGCCAGCCCCAGTTAAATGTTTTCCTTTATAAGAGTTGCCTTGGTCATGGTGTCCCTTCACAGCAATAAAACCCAAAGTGAGGCAGCCGGCTTGCCCGGGTATCCTGTCTCCAACTGCTGAGTGCTGGGATTACTGGTAGCCTAGTTTTTTATGTAAGTCCCAGGGATCTGAACTCCAGTCCTCCCGTGTTTGAATTCCTCTCCTGACTTCCTTCAATAATGAACAGCAATATGGAAGTGTAAGCCAAATAAACCCTTTCCTCTCCAACTTGCTTTTTGGTCATTTTGTTTGCAATGCAGCAATAGAAACCCTGACCAAGGCAGACAATGACCTTCCTTGGCAGCTCACTGGACCCAGTGGATTCTCCAGTCCTTGCTCACATTTATTCAGCCAGGACCTTAACAACTGAGCTACAGCCCTAGGCCTCTGTGTATTTTTTTTTTTTTTTAATGTGCATCGGTGTTTTGCCTGCCTGTATGTCTGAAGGTGCCAGATCCCCTGGAACTGGAGCTACAGACAGTTGTGAGCTATCATTTGGGTGCTGGGAAATAAACTGGGGTCCTCTGTTAAAGTAGCTAGTGTTCTTAACTGCTGAACCATCTCTCCAGCCTCCTGGCCCCCTGTGGAGTTTTTTTATGAGTTTCCAATAGGCCATAGTGAGACATTATTCTTTTTTTTTTTTTTTTTTTTTTTTTTTTTTATCTGTGAGGCACTCTGACAAACTGGGGATATAAAGACTGGCAAGAAACGCCCAATTTGGAACATTTAAAATTAAGGCCAGGTGTAAGTAAAACGTCAAACATCTAAAACACAGAGTTGGTTACTTTCCTCACTGTGATGACAGAATAATGGCGGAAGCTACTTGAGGCAACGGAAGTTGCTTTGTATCACAGCGCCCGCCGGAGGATATGGTCTGTCATGTGAGGAGGGCTCAGCACTGACAGCTGTCTGCAACAATGGGGGCGCAGGTGACAGCTCCCACATCTCAGCAGATGAAGAAGCAAGACGCTGGAGCTGGGGAGGGCTTCCAAGGCCCACCCTGGGAATTCATTTTTGCCAGGCCACGGTCCCAAGAGCATCTACGACCTTCTGAAAGCAGCAGCACCAGGTAAAGAGTAAATAGCAAACACATGAGATTAGGGGTGGGTGGGGCACGTTCAGACTGTAACAAACATACTTTGACTCTGTGATGAAAGAAGACCAAGGTCTGGAAGAACCAAACAAAAGGAGAAAGCTCTGACTCGCTTCAGGAGGAAATGATGCCTGCGCTTAGAGGTGACTGATAAAGTCAAAGCAGCTTGGGAGAATGCAAAGCAGACAGTGGAGAAGGAAGTGTGTGTGTGTGTGTGTGTGTGTGTGTGTGTGCAATTTGGAGAGAGATTGCTTTTTCCTCTCTATGTTATATGAATGTCTCAAGGGGAATATTCAAGGAAAAGAAAAATGTAATCATTTGTGCCACTTAAGAAAAATAAGCTGTTGAAGATATTTTACGTAAGTGTAACCCATGCCAATGTCTGGTAAATGCTTTGTACGAGGCACTATTGCATTTCACTCTAAGAATCGTTATGTATGTGTCACAAAGAGAGGCTAGTGTTTGTTTAATTCTCAGCCTAATTTGAACTCCAAAGTTTTTGGTTTCAGATGCTGTGACTGATGTAGTTTTAGGGTTTACTGAACTCAAAGAGGTGCTATTATGTGTGTGAGCTGGAAAGTTTTATGCTGGGAGAAGGGGACAGATAGATCTGGAGTTGAAACTGGAGAGTAAGAGCAAAGTAAAGGGGAAAGGATAACATCAAGGCTTTGAAAACATGTTTTGTGTTTTTTTTTTTTTTAAGTATAATTAGATTTAAGCAGTAAACCTGAAATAAGAATCAGAGAAAAGCATATTTTCTAAAGGGAGGGGAGCTCACGGGTTAGGCACACTGGCTGCTCCTCCATAAGACCAGGGTTCAATCACAGCACCCACATGGTGGCTCATAACTGTCTGTAACTCCAGCCCCAGGGGATCTGATGCCCTCCTCCGGCCTCCTCAAACACCGGGTAAGCATGTGGTGCACACAGATTTGCCTTTAGGCAAAACACCCTATACATAAAACAAAAAAGAAAAAATTAAAAAAGTATCATAATTAATGATTTGATACTGAAAACAGTGATTTTTTTTTTTAAACATCTGCTTTGTTAAATTCTGGTTCTGTTTTATAATCCCTTTCATAGCAAATAAAAGAGACTGATGAGTTTAACGAAATTAACTTTATATGTTGGATGGCTACTATTTTCATATTCAAAGCAAACCACTCTTCAAAGATTAAATTTTTTAAAGGTTGGGAGACAATTCTGTTAGAACAGGTGGGAATTTCAGAGCCAGGTGGGGTGACGCTCTCCCGCTCTCCCGTGGTCGCTCCTCTGGGGGCTGGGGGAGGGGGGCCGAGGCAGGAAGACAAAAGGCAAGCCTGTGCTGCCCAGGAAACAAGCAAACAAGCAAAGTGTGTGTGTATAGGAAATAAGCAACAGAGAAACTCAGTCCTCCTTTAATAATATGGAGGCGTTGTAGAATGAGAAGGAACACAACGATCACATCAAATTACATGTTACCAAGGTGAGCACACTGGTGTGTGCCTGTAGTCCCAACACTAGGGACTAGTAAATATCAGTCCAGAGGAAAGCCAGGGCTATGGAGTGAGACCCTCTCCTTAAAAATAACAATGAACTTGTAGAAGAAGGTAGTTGACAAGAATATCTACTAAACACAGATATTGCCAGTGTTCATGGAAAAGTCCTTAAAAATAAAAGGGTTCCTCGGCATTAAATTTAGCCGGCTCTGCTTTTTTTTTTTTTTTTTTTTTTTAAATCACATTTATTTCTTTTCTCTGTGTAGGTTTGTGAGTATACCACAGAACACATGTGCGGGGTCAGAGAGCAAGTTGTGGAGTACCTTCTACCACGTGGATGCCAAGCATTGAACTCAGGTGGCCAGGCTTGGCGTCTCTAGCCGCTGAGCCGATCATTTTCAGAATGTCAGAAACAATTATCTCAAACCAACAATGCAAACAGATTTATTCTCAGCTAATGTTTTTAATTAATATTACAATTTATTCACTTCGTAGCCCTGCTGTGGCCCTTCCCTCTTCTTCTTCTAGTCCCACCCTTCCTCCCTCTTCTCCTCCCATGCCCCTCCACCAGTCCACTGATAGGGGAGGTCCTCCTCCCCTTCCTTCTGACCCTAGCCTGTCAGGTCTCATCAGGACTAGCTGCATTGTCTTCCTTTGTGGCCTGGCAAGGCTGTATCCCCTAGGAGGAGGTGATCAAAAAGCCAGCCACTGAGTTCATGTCAGAGACAATCCCTGTTCCCCCCTAATAGGGAACCCATTTGGAAACTGAGCTACTATGGGCTTCCTCTGAGCAAGGGGTCTAGGTCCTCTCCATGCATGGTCCTTGGTTGGAGTATCGGTCTCTACAGGACCCTCTGGGCCCAGGTTTTTTTAGCTTTTTTGGTCCCCTTGTGGAGTTCCTGTCCCCCCCCCCCAGGTCTCTCTGTCTCCCTATTCTTTCCTAAGATTCCCTCCCCTCTGCCCAAAGTTTGGCTCTGAGTCTCAGCATCTCCTTCAATACCCTGATGGGTAGAGTTTTTCAGAGGCTCCCTGTAGAAGGCTCCTGTCCTGTTTCTTGTCTTCTGCTTCTTCCAATGTCTATCCTGTTTGCCTTCCTCAGCTACATTTTTAAACTCAAATTTAGGGGAGTTTGGGAACATTAAAAGCATATGATATACCTAATCACTTCACTCAAAACTACGTGTTAAAAAAGGAGACAAAGAGGGACATCTCGCCGTGTTTTATATAAACACGGCATTGAGGGCTGTGGTCTTCATTATTTGTGATGGAAGTCATGCCCAGGGTCACCCAGGACCCCACCCTCACAGCATGTTAGTCATGCTTTGCTGTTGTCACTGTAACAAAATTCTGCTTCAGGGATGTTGGTCTGTGGTCACTTCTAAGACCTGCCAGAGTACCATGAGACAGGACATTGGGAGGGAAGCCATGGAAGGAGAGAGCTGCCCACCGCGTGATGGAAGAGGGCAGAGAGGCAGAGGAATCGTCCAGGGAGCGGCTGTACCCTGTCAAGGCCTGCCCTGGTGACCCTCCTCCTCCAGCTAGTAGTCCATTCATCTGTGAGATCACCAATGGATTAACTCATTGATGAAGATAGAAGCCTAATGATCACTTCTCATCCAGCACCAACCTTGTGCTCTGCCGCTGAGTCCTGTCAGTAGCTTAATGAAAGAAATACTTGACAAATGGTCTCAGAAAAAAAAAAAATAGTTTACCAAACTTTACTCCTCAAATGAAAATATTACTGAGCGTCCTTCAGTCATCCTGGCCTCTACTGAACAGATACCAACAAAAACTCAAAAGAGTCAGATTACAGAGAATGGAGAGTAGACTTAGGGATAGAGTAAAGAGAAAAGGGTAGGACTCAGGGACCAGTAAGCATATTGAGATGGCTATTCATTTTATTATAGAAATTGAAAGGAAGCAGCACCTTCAGGATTTATTTACGAAAAGCTACAAGCCTTGTACTTTCAACTGCCAGAGAATGAGAGTGAAATACAACCTGTGATGGACTTGTCAGACTAGTCTCAAAGAGTTCCACCTTGCTGTCTAACGCAGTTGCTAAAGCCAAACCGCCACGGGAGAATAAGAAGTTGTCTAGGAAATGCTGAAAATGATAAGAAATGGTAATGCATTTCAAAAGAGCTAAAATTGAAAAGGAAATCAAATGTACAAGTATAAATTTGATATACTGTAAAATGACATGTTTATTTGAAAATCCCCGCCTCTCTTCTTATCTCTCCCCCTACTCCCTCCAGCCCACTGAGAAGATTCACCCTGCCACATCCTCCTGTCCTGACGTTCCTTGCTGGTACAGGCTCACAGTAACCATCGCAGTCAGCCATGGGCTCTGAAATGAAATGAAAGTGCATTCCCACTTTTTAAGTACTTTCTCTCTGTTGCGTCTATCTCAGTGACTGCACCTAGCGGATACACCTAGGTCTAGAGAAATTTCTGAGACATTGTCCTGTTCCTAACATAGAAGCACTATGACCACAGCATGAACACTGGGGGCTTTTGTGCCTAGGTTGAGCGAGAAATGAAAGCGTTCCCTCCCACCACCACTCAAACTCTTTTTTTTCTGCTATATTCGCCATTCACGAGAGAGCTGGAAATGTAAAGGCTCCTCGAAGTAAGAGTTTGAGCAAGCAAAATAAGGAAGAAATGACTTCATTTTTTTTCTAGTCCCCTTTTGATTGTTTTTGGATATTAAAAAACAAAAGCAAAACAGGGCTAGTGAACTGATGGAGTAATGTGCTGCCCAGCCTGATGGATTTGACATTCAGGACCTTCCCTGGTAGAAAGAGAACAGACTGCTGCAGCTTGTCCCCTGACCTCCACACCTGTGCTAAAGCATACGCTACTCCCAACACAAAAACAAATGTCATTTTAAGGAAAGAAATCAGACACCTCTGACAGTGAAGATTAGTTTATCACTAACACTCATCTGCCATGTAACCATATTCATGTTCTTCTCAGTGGTGTAAGTTTTAGATTTTTTTTTTCAATGCTAAAATGGTATCTGTCTCTCTTGATCTGAATTAAATTGCAAACCCATCAATTTGCTAACTTGGCTTTAGCATGCACATATTCAATAGCCTCCTCCTAATTCTTGAGAAAATTGTGTGTTTTTTCCTTGAGCACAGAAAAGAGAGAGAGAGAAAGGAAGGAAGGAGAGAAAGAAAGAAAGAGAAAGAAAGAGAGAGAGAAAGAAAGAAAGAAAGAAAGAAAGAAAGAAAGAAAGAAAGAAAGAAAGAAAGAAAAATAGGCTTTCAGTCAGGACCCTGGAGGACAGAGAGGCCCACCTCTGGAAACTTCACCGTCTAGTGGGAAAGACCATCATGGCTGTGAAAGCTCCCTAATTTCCTCTAGGAAAGGGAGTGTAAAAATAAACATTCTGATTGGGTGTGAGGTTTAGTGGATTTGCCTTGAAGCTGAGTTCACCGAGCAAGCTGTGCGGTGGGTTTTAAACTGTGTATTTACTCAGGAGGACTTGGGGGAAGGCCAGCTGAAATGAAGGGAGAAGTGACTGGACTGCCTCTCGTCCTGCCCGTGCCTGTCAGGTTCCAGTTCTGGTTTTATGTGAGTTTGTGAGGAGATGTACTCATGAGATAGGCTGATGGTGCCTGAGATAAACTGTAAAAACAGAGGAGAGAAGAAGCTGAATTAACTCCAACCGCTAAAACTGGGGTATGTTTGTAGAGAAGGTAGCATTTGACCACAGCATTAAAAACAGGCATACTTTCAAGAATACGACTGGGTGGAAAGTATTTCAGAAGGATGCCATTCGGTAAATAGTAACTAAACATTGAAAAGCTGAGCCAGCTGGGCCAGACGATTTCAGTTTAAGCTCAGCCTTGACTACATATCCAGAGCCTGTTGGAGAGAGAGAGGGGGAGAGGGGAAGGAGAGGCAGGGAGAGGGACAGAGACAGAGAGACAGAGAAACAGAAACAGAGAGGCAGAGACACACAGGAGTGGAGAGGAGAAGAGAGAAGAGTAGAGGGGAAGGAAAAAGAGGAGAAGGGGAGAGGACAGAACCGTGGAGTATTAAAGTCACCCGTTATTGCTGTGTGGGGTTAATCTGGAACTTTATGTTTTGTAGCGTTTGTTTTATAAAACTGGATGCACCCATGCTCAGAACATACATATTAAAATTACAATAGCCTCTTGATGGATTGTTCCCTCAGTTGATATGACGTGACCTTTATCTCTTCTGATTAGTTTTGGCTTGAAGTCTGTGTTGACAGACATTTTAAAAAGTGATGCTGGGGGCTGGAGAGATGGCTCAAAGGTTAAGAGCACTGGTTGCTCTGCCAGAGGTCCTGAGTTTGATTCCCAGCAACCACATGGTGGCTCACAACCATCTACAATGAGATCTGGTGCCCTCTTCTGGAGTGCAGGCGTACATGCAGGCAGACTATTGTATCTATAATAAATAAATCTTTTTTTTTTTTTTTAAACGTGATGTCTGCTTATTTCCTAGTTTCATCTGCTTGGAATACCTTTTCCATCTTTTTACAGATGTAGGTTCAACATCTGCAAATCAATAAAGGTAATGCATCACATTAATGGGCTTGGGACAGAAATCACACCTTCATCTTAAAAGGGTCAAGACAAAAGACAGCATCTCTCCATCGTGATAAAAGTCTGGAAGAGACTCGGCATACTGAGAACATACCTCAACAAAGGCCATGTACAGCAAGCCTGTGCTCAGCATCACGCTGAATTATGACCATGTAGCTTGTGTAACACAGCTAATTAGTACGATCCTGCCACATACTGGCCCCGTGTCCTGCAATCACTGCCGAGACTCCTCTACAAGACAAATAAGCAATTACACCACTCCCCTGCGTGTTCAGAAAAAAACGCTTCCGTTGGCACACAGCTGCAAACTCTCCTTTTCCTAAATGTATATTTATTTTTATCTTACGTGTGTGGGAGTTTTGCCTGTATGTATATCTGGGCATCCTTGCATGCATGGTACCCTCAGAGAGTAGAAGGGAGTGTCACATTCCTGGGACTGCAGTCATAGGCAGTTGTGAGCAACCGTGTGGGTGTTAGGAACAGAACCTGGGTCCTCAGAAAGAGCATCAGTGCTTGAAACCTTTGAGCCATGACTGCAGCCTCAACCATGCTTTCTTGAAGCAGTGGTAAGCGACCTTCCCCTCCCACCCCCCAGCTCTCTACTCTCTGAAGTTAAAAGGTTGAGCTGAGCTGGAGGGCAATCGGAAATGATAACACTTTCAAGGAGTCGTAAATTATATTTTCATTTTTCGTTCTCTCGTTTATTTTTTTATTTCTTGCCATCTCCCTTCTCACACAGCATGTCTGTTAAATAGTATACTGGTTACATATTACGTTCTTGTAACATAGAATTCCACTTTATCACTTTTTTTTTTTTTTTGCTTTGTTTTTTTGAGACAGGGTTTCTCTGTGTAGCACTGGCTGTTCTGGAACTAGCTCTGTAGACCAGGCTGGCCTTGAACTCACAGAGATCCGCCGGCCTCTGCCTCCCTAGCACTGATATTAAAGGTGTGTGCCACCACTGCCCAGCTCACCTTATCACTTTTAATACTCTTTTTAGTTGTCACTTTCCTAATCCTGAAGGGAAAATAAAACAGTTGATCTTGGCACTAAAGTCGCTTTCATTTTACTAAATTTTCACTCAAATTTAGCAAAATTGCATTAATGATCAAGTTTTCCTTGGAAATCCATATTTTTAACTACGAAAGTTATATTTTTATTTTCTGTGTATGAATAGCTTTGCTTATAGGTGTGTACGTGTACCGTGTGCATACTATGTTCACAGAGGCCAGAGGAGGAGAATGCTGAATCCCCTGGAGCTGGAGTTAGAGACGGATGCTGGGAGCCAAACCTGGATCCTCCGGAAGAGCAGCGAGGACTCTTAAGCACTAAGCCATCTCTCCAACCTCTGCCCTGGACATAGTTTAATTGTTTTTTTCTCTTTATTAACATTTTATACTATGAAGTATTAGATTTATCCTCAGACTTACTAAGGTGATTATAGTAAAGCAATCCATTGTGAATGCGTGTCAGATTTCCTTTGAGCTCTCAAAGTGCTTGAGAAATTTTAAACAATGGAATGTAACAGTCTTTTCTTGTTAACATCAAGGTCCTGAAAGAAGTAACTAGGGGCATATTGACAACCCTAGCACACGAGAAGCTGAGGCAGAAGGATTGCAATTCTAGGCCACCTCAGCTGCAGAGCAAAACCCTGTCTTAGAAAAGCAAAAAGTATATTGAGAGTCTGACAGACATGGAGAAAAGGATGCTGGGGGGGGGGGGGGGGAGAATCTGGAAGAAGCGGAACAGGTGGAACAGGTGATGGACTCCAGCAACCCAGACAAAGAGGAGACTGGGCTAGGAAAAGCTACCCCAGCATCCACCAGACAGGGGACTGCCTCCAGGATTGGTCCTATTCCGTTGGTGAGTCTTTCCACTGAGCTTTTCAATTTGGTTTTTCTTCTGCATTTCTATCTCTTGGTTGAATTGCAAATATTTTCTTATCTGGTTCAAGTGTTTGTGTTCTCACAGAATTAATTCAGGCGTTTATTCTTGTGCTCTGATTGCTTTGAAGGTACCCATTCTTTCGGATTCGTCGTCAGGGCCTCTGTTAATGTTATTCTCTTGGCAGCCGTTACTGTTGGGCTGGTCATTTCTGGAAGAGATTTGGTTTTTTTCATGCTTGTGTTTTTGTGTTGGGATTTCCGCATCTAGAGTTTGGTCATAGGTTGAACTTGGGTGTTGTTTAGATCACCTTTCTTCTTTCAGTGGGAGTGTTTGCAGTCTTCAGGGGGGCCTAGGTTGTGGTGGGATTGTGCTGTCGTTTTCTAGCCTGGTGGTTCCGTGGACCAGACTCTGTCCTCGGCACGCCCCCCTCCGTGTATCAGTTACTTTTCTATGGCTGTGATAAAACACCATGGCCACAGTAACTTATCAAAGAAAGAGCTCACCACCCAAGAAGACTTCAGAGTCCTTAATGACAGAGACACCATGGTAGCAGGCGGCAGCCACGACAGCCGGAGCTGGATCACCAAACACAAGCATGAAACAGAGGCAGCCAACTGGGAATGGTGGGATGATGGGAGGCCTGGGAACTTCAAGCCCCATCCTCATGATCTTCCTTCATCACTTCCTCCTAAGTGATGGCACTTCCTTAACTTCCCCAAATATCTCCACTAACTGAGGATCAGGTATTCAAATATCGGATCCCATGGAGGACTTTCTCAGCCAAACCGCCACGCTCTGCAGCAGTCAAAGGGAGGTGCGCTGTGAAAACACAGTCATTCTGCTACCAACCAATTACCTCTAAGTGCTGACGGGTTTACAAGTGAAGGCCACTGATGGCTGTGTGTTAATAGTTACTGTGGGTATGAGTGGAAAAGAAAAAGCAAAACAAAAATGGGGCAGAGAGATGAGGGAATTTTTGCTGACTGAAGATGGAAAGGGAAAGACATGCAATAAGGTACCGTGAAACTAGCCCTATCTCTCAGGAGGCTGAGACGGAGATCTTTAAAACCATGGCCGACCTTCTTTGTTTGTTAGTTGAGACAGGGTTTCTTTGTGTAGCCCTGGATGTCCTGAAATTCTCTCTGTAGACCAGGCTGGCCTCAAACTCACAGAGGTTCACCTGCCTCTGCCTCCCAAGTATTGGGGTTAAATAAGGCGTGTGCCACCACGACCCGGCTCAGTCCACGTTCTTCAGGGGAGGAAACGACAAAGAAATGGGTATCAAGGGAAGAACAAGTGTTACAGGGCGAGAACAGGACAGAACCAAACTGGCCTGCTAAATCAGGGAGGGGAGCCAGGTGGAGCTATGAGTATGAGGTGGCCTGGTACCTGGGGTTCAGCCTGGAGTCCCGCAGCACGCCTTCCCCAGCTCATGAGAAACCTGTCACACTCCTTGTAGCTCCTCTGTGCTGGATTCTCCTCCCTGGGTCTTCCTCTGGCTGATTGGATTGTGGCTGGCTGGTCCAGTCCATTGCAGAGGCTTCACCAGCGGAGTCCCAGATTCTGGTTACACTTTTGTCACCCCTTCGGGGTTTGTTTTCCAATGCTGACCTCACACGCTTGTGTGGCCCCTTCCAATTTCCCGTGAGGTGCTTGGCGTGTGTCGAAGTTCCCCTGAATCTTGGCTCCACCGGGTTTTCAGCTCCTGGAAGGCTGCGTGGTCCTGACTCAAGGTTTTGTTCCTGCAGTCTCGTATTCTGCTAGCTGTACTTGAGTGTAAACCTCTCTGATGCTTGCTCTGAACTTCCTGAGTGATTTAGGGTCTCAAGACACTAAGAGGCCAGGACAGTGGGGTCTTTGTGAAGTAGCTTTCTGCTTCGGTTGCACGGGGGGGGGGGGGGGGGGGGGGGGGGAGGTCACAGCATTTCCTTCTGCTAATGGCATTGTTTCCCTGGGCATGGCTTCTGTTTCCAGCTCTTTGGAGTGTCCCATGCTGTGATTACAGTAAAGGTTTTCTGTTCTCTGCCTTCCAGTCTGCAGGGAGCGTTCTGTCACTGGGAACAGGGAGCTCCCCAAACACAGCTAATCCCCCTGGGACCCGCTCTGAATTTTCTCTTCTGCTTTTGGAAAGTTCTCTATCTCGCTTTTCCAATTAAGGTAGAAATATTTTGAAGCTGTTTTCAGCCTTCTCCAGATTATAATCCAAAGACAATGTGTGGATATCACCCACCATCCTGTTTTTCCTGTGGTATAGTTTTATCTGGTTTATTAATTTTTTTTTTTTTTTTGTCTGAGTGGTGTTGATAAGCATGGGGTATTGAAATCTATCACTATTATTTCTGGACCTATCTGTTGCTGGATGTCCAGAAATGTTTTGTGAAACAGAGATACACAGTTGTTGATATGTAATGACTTTATATTTTTTTTAAATTTTGGCTTGAAGTCTACTTTTCCAGTAGAGGTATTCCTACTTGCTTCTGGTATAACATTCTCTACCCCTTGCTCTGTATTCTGATAGTGAAATACATGTCTTGCAGGCAACAAACAGTTGGACTTTGTTTTCTAATCCATTCACTCAGTCCGTGTCATTTAATTGGGGAGTTGAGGCTATTTACATTTATGATTGAGAGGGGTTTGCTGGTTCCGGCAAATGTGTGGAGTGTTTTGTTTTGTGAATGTTTCCGTTTTGTTGAGTGTTTTGATTCAAATACTTCATTCTTTCCCCCTTCTTCTGCATTCACCTTAGGAGTTTCCTGTTTGTATTCGAACTATGTGATTTGGTTATTTCATGGTTCTCAGTAGTTCACACATGCTTTTTGTGAAGTTTAGTCTTTGTGGAACCCTCCTGCTTATCTCTTTCTCATCTCTGTGTAGGAATTCCTTTACATATCTTCTGCAGTGATGGCTTATTGGTAATTAATTTATTGTGTGATTGTTGTGGGAGATCTTTACTTTTCTACTGACATAACTGCTGTATCTAGTAACTTTTGTTCATGATTATCGACTCTTGGGGCTTAAAAATATTGTCCTATGTCTTCATGACTTTTAGGATTTCTTCTGGGAGGGCTTATGCAATTTTGATGAGTTTTTTTTTTTTGCCTTTTTATGTAGTTTATTTGGCATTTTTAAATTGCTCGTAGAAATAGTTTCTTTGGTCTGTACTTTTAACTATATTTTTATATATTTTATATATTTTAAATATATATATATATTTATATATTAACTGTATTTTTAACTATAATGTGACATGAAGTTATTTTCTAGTTATGACTATGTAGAATTCTAAATGTCTCATTTATTTGGGTGTCCATGTCCTTTCCTATATTTGGAGAATTTTCTGCTGTGATTACGTTGAACAGATTTCCTTGCCCTTAGTATTTATATCACTCCTGATTCTCCTTCATAGGTTTCCAGGTTTGTGTCCATGATTTCTTGAAAGTTGTTGTTACAATTATTTTCTTTTTGCTGCTGCCTGAGCTTAATAAATATTTGATCTTGTCTTCGACGTTTGTTCTTCTTTCTTCATATTAATTTGGGATAGCGTGATTTCTACTGGCCCTTTAAAATTTTTGTTTGTTGAATTTTTATTTCTAAAATTTTTAGAAGGCGCTCCCAGAATCTCAGTTTCCTTACTGAATTGCTCGTCCATGTTGTTGGGTTTCTCATCTAGCTCTTAAAAGAGAAACATTAATAGTACGTGTGTGTGAGAGAGAGATGGAGGGTAAATGAGGCAAGCATCTTCACCGACTAACTTCAAGCATCTTCACCTAACTCTTTTCTCAAAGGTCGATTTTTTTGTTTATCTTTACATGTGTCGGTGCTTTGTCTGAACAGCGCTCTTGCTATTGGAGGCCAGAAGAGCGCATTGAATACCCTGGACCTGTGCTTAGGTTGTGAGCTGCTGGATGAGGGTTGGGAAGTGAGCATGTGTCCTCTGGTAGGATTTTCCTGGCTTCTGGAAAAAAAAAGAGAGAGAGTCTCAGGAGGCTCTTCAATGGCAGCCACGTTGTCTTTTGAGCAGAGGAATTTCTCTTTGTGGCTTTTGTTTGCTGCAGTTAGTGTTTTTGACTATTGAATATGGAACCTGTCGTGTTTTTTTCTGGACTTTCATTTTACGGCTGTTACTGGTTTGTCTTGACGTGTATCGTAAGACTTGCTTGTACTGAAACTGACCGACCCCTTAGGATGAATGAGCTACCCAGTTGACAACTGGAAACAGATCCGAAGAAGGAAACTACTTGCATTGTCCATTTGGAAAACTGAAAGTGTTTGATAAAAGTAGAAATATTGATTTGGTTATAGTAATATAGCTCTTTTTTCTGGTTTATGATAGTAAACCCAGAACGTTGTCTCTAACACATGTTGTATCTTTACATGGTTGTATGGTACATACATGTTCCGTGTGTGTGTGTGTGTGTGTGTGTGTTGGCCAGAGTGACTTCCTCAACTGCGTCATTACTTGGGCGGCTGGTAAGTTGAGACAGTCTGGTGCCCATCAGGGCAGGTACATATCCACGCTTAGGGGCTGAGAAAAGCCCCGGGTCTAAAGGGGGCGGGGGCAGAGCGACATGTTGCTTGACTCTCAGTGGAGCGAGCGTAGCCCAGGGAGGCCGTGGGCCCAGGACAGGCTGGGTGGAGCGGACCTAGCCGCTCCCAGCTGCTGGCACCACGACCGGCCAAGCCCAGCCGTCTCAGCACGCTCCCAGATGCGGCCCACCTAAGCCCCACCACACTCCTCGGCCCAGGAAACACCTCCCGGAGCCCGGGCTTTCTCTGACCAATAGCTACAAAAACTGCCACTGGGGAGCAGCTGCATCCTGGTGCCCGGGGCAGCCGCTGGCACAGACGCCAGTAGGTGGCAGAGGACAGAAGCCGACACCTGCGGAGGAGGCGGTGGGCGCACAGCTTGGCACGTGGGCTGGCAGAGCTGAGCGGAGGGCTGGACCCACCCGGGGTGGCGGGGCGAAGCAGCCACCACCATCGGGTGCCCAGCTGAGCTGGAGAAGACACTGAAGCCCAGACTGCAAAGTCGAACATCCGAGCACAGACGAACCTCTGATTGGGTTAAGTACGTGTGGGATTGTGCTTAAGTGTTGAAGAAAGAAAAGAAACTGGGTGTAAAAAAAAAAAAAAAGAAAGGAGGGAGGGAGGGAGGGAGGGAGGAGGAAGGAAGGAAGGAAGGAAGGAAGGAAGGAAGGAAGGAAGGAAGGAAGGAAGGAAGGAAAAGAATTTGAAAATGCTAAAGTAAAGTCTCCTGAGGAAGGAGAGAGAGATTAAAAAGAAAATATTTCCTGTGTTAAAAAAAAAGGAGAATACAATGCCAGGGGGCATTTGGAGTCGGCTTGATTTTGTTTTGATTATCAGCATATAAATAATCTCAGTAATGACTGTAAGTTTACATATCCTTTTTAAGAGAAATCAGAACGAAGCCGGCTTAGATAACGCAAGAGCTGAAAAAAGATCCAAGCTAAGTTACAAACAGTAGAACAAAATTTAGACAATCCTTTGAATAAGTTTCAGATGAGGCCAATCTAAAGCCTACAGCGCCGCCTTGTGAAGAGACTACAAAATGGCAGCATAAATCCATTATATAAATGGATTTATATAATATATAATTAATATATAATATATAACAAAACAAATTCTTTTCCCAGCTATAAGGGAATTATCCCCCAGATGGACAGGGTCCACAAGGTTATCAAGAATTTTGAGTGACAGCCCATCAGAGGCACTAGACAAAGAGGTTTAAAGAAACAGTAACCATCTATGGCTTACATTCATCACACGTAAAACAGTTACTTAATAACTCTGTCACACAAAATCCTATAATTCCAGAAGACTGGAGACAGTTGCTGGCAGCCATCTTAGAACCTGACCCTCAGCTCCAGTGGCTAACATGCTGGGGAAATGAGGCTTCAGCTACAGAGCAGGACTAGAGGCGTCAATACTGTCAAGGATCCGTTAGCAGGGGAAGGCCCATATTCGGAATTACGAGTGCAGGCTGCCCTGGATGACACTGTGCTGGAACAGTGACGTACAATAGCCTTAAACGCTTGGGACAAGGTTGAAGAACAGGGGTGAGAGGAGTCATTTACCCCCCCCCCTCGTTCGGATGACTTTTCTTTTTACAAAGATTAACTACAGCTCTAAGTACAGAAATATAAGACCCAAGTGCTAGAGAAATTTTAAGTCAATCTTTAGCTTTTGAAAAATGCTAATGCTGGAGTTCCCAAGATGGCGGCGCCCAGCTCATACTGCATCTGAGCAGCAGAAGGTCAGAGACAGCCAATCAAGTGAGTGAGCTGGCTGCTGACTCAAAACGCCGACATCTGTATTTCCCAGACTACAGGAGGTGTCCCGGGAGCCAGGGATGCACAGCTCTAGGCCACAGTTCTAGCCCCCCCCCCCCCCCCAGAAGATTCTTGGGTCCAAGAGTCATAGACGGTTCTAGGCTCCCCGCACCTGGCGCCTTCTGCCTACTCTAATAGGACTCTAATAGGACTCCAGCATCCGGACCCCAGACTCCTCCTCCCGCCCATCCGAGGACACCTCCCAGATTCCAGGGACAGGGGCCCAGCCTCCGGTCCATGGTTCTACTGGACCCCTGCAGCGACCAGGTGGACAATAGGAGCAGAGAGGGTCCCTGATGCGAGGCGGTGGTGCACAGTGAAGTCTGAGTACCAGGAGCAGACTACAGTGACTGCAGGGCCACCAAGCCACAGTGCTGCTGACTCTGAAATGCCAGTAACCCTGGGTGTGTCTCCGGAGAGAAGAGAGGACCCCTGTGGCCAGACAGGACCACCCTCAGACCTCCCAGGTACTTCCACCACCCTGAAGACAACTCTGGATTCCAGAGAGTCCAGATCCAGCCTGAGATTCACAGCTCTACCAGCTGTCTTGAGATCAGCAAGACCCCACAGGATCACACAGGTTAGAAAGCCACCCTAATCCCCCTGCCTCTGGGTTCAACTGGGTCACAACCTGAAGAGAAAAGCTGCAGGCATATCGAAGAGATCCATCTGGCTGAGATCCATCTCATGCCTGCCTGAAAAGCTCAGTTGGCTCCAGGAATAACCAGCCAATGTCAGCAACAAACAGATAACTAAAGGCCAGTGTAAGAACACAATCAACAAACACCAGGGCAAAATAGCTTCACCAGAACCTGCAACAAACACTGGATATCCTAATGCAGCTGAAACACAGGAAAATGGCCCTAAATCTGTGCTTAGGAAGCTGTTAGAGAACTTTAAAGAGGAAACAAAATCTCTAAGAAATGCAGAAAAATAGAATCAGACAAATAGAAGCATTTAAAGAGGAAACAAATAAATCCCTCAAAGAAATAAAGGAAAATACAATTAAAAAAAAAAATAGAAGCCCTCAAAGACATACGGGAAAATACACAAGTGAAAGAAATGAATAAAACAGTTCAAGACCTGAAAATGGAAATAGATTCAATAGAGAAAACATAAACTGAGAAAATCCTGGAGATGAAAAACTTAGGGAAGAGAAAAGGAGCTACAGAAGTTAGCATCACCAACTAGAGATGGTGGAGAGAACCTCAGGCACAGAAGACGCAATTGAAGAAATCAATACAGCTTTCCAAACAAAATGTTAAATTGAAAAAAAATTCCTGACACAAAACATCCAAGAAATCAATGACACCATGAAAACTAAGAATAATAAGAATAGAAGAAAAAGAAAACTCCTGGCTCCAAGGACCAGAAAATATTTTCAACAAAATCATAGAGGAAATTTTCCCTTGCCTAAAGAAAGAAATGCTTTTAAACATACAAGAGACTTACAGAACAGCAAATAGATTGGGCCAAAAAAGAAATTCCTCCCACCACACAATAATAACATAATCATCATCATCATCATCAAAACACTAAATGTACAGAGCAAAAACAAATATTAAAAACTGCAAGAAAAAAAGGTCAAGTAACATATTTATGGTGGTGAGCCTAGCCTTTAACAGCTGAGCCATCTCTCTAGCCCAGGTCAAGTAACATATAAAGATAGAATGATCAGAATCATACTTGACTTCTCAACAGAGAGTATGAAAGCCAGAAGGGCCTGGACAGAGGTCATGCAAACCCAAAGAGAACACAAATGTCAGTCCAGACTACTCTACCAGCAAAACTTTCATCAGATGGAGAAAACAAGATATTCCATGACAAAACCAAATTTAAACAATATATAAGCACAAACCCAGCCCTTCAGAAAAAAAAATACAACCCTAGGAGGTTAACTACAGCCAAGAAAACACAGGCTATAAATAACTTCACTGCAACAAAACCAGAAGTCAAGCACACAAACACTACCAACACCAACGTTGAATAAAAGGAACTAACAATCATTGATAATTAGTTTTCTCTCAACATCCATGGACTCAACTCTCCAATAAAAAGACACAGACTAATAGAATAGATATGGAAACAGGACCCAACACTCTGCTGCATGCAAGAAACACACCTCAGCAACAAAGAGAGTAAAAGGCTGGAAAAAAGTTTTCCAAGCAAATGGACCTATGAAACAAGCCAAAGAAGCCATCCTAGTATCTAATAAAGATAAATAACAAGGAAGACCCAAGGGAAGATGCTTGCTTCCACTCAGAAGTGGGAATAAAACAGACAGCGGAAGTGATTGGAGAGGAAAGTAAAGAAGGGAGCATGGAGAGAAATGAGGATTGATATCAGACCTGGGAGAGCAGGGGAGGAAAGACAGAGGGCTTACAGAGAGAAGAGAAACCTTGGGCGGGACTTCTCTGCTCAAAACTTAAATAAACCATTTAACAGAGATAGATCCGCTCCTGTGGATAAAACAAGAAATTCTGAATATTAAAAAAAATAAATAAAAATTAAACACCAAATACTTTGAGAAAATAACAGTTAGCTGGAATTGAGATTGAGGGCTTAAAGCCAGGTGTGGTGGTGCACACCTATAGTCCCAGCACTCTGGGAGACAGAGGCAGGGGAATCTCTGTAAGTTCGAAGCCAGCCTGGTCTACAAAGTGAGTCCAGGACAGCCAAGGCTACACAGAGAAACCCAGTCTCCAAAAAACAAACCAAACAAACAAATAACAACAACAATGAAAACCAAACAAACAAGAAAAGAAATTGAAGGCTTAGTGGCTACAGGAGCAGATATAGCAATTTCACAGGACTCCTGAAATCCACGTTGGCCACTTCAAAGGGTATCTACAGAGCTCTTAGGAGCTGGGACATTGTCTCAGGTAAAACAAAGTCTAAAATGGATTAAATGCGTAGGGCTAGAAATTCAGCTAGGAAAACTAAAGCCATATGAGGCTAAGAGAGCCTTGAGTCTGTGTTCCTACTGCAACAGTGGGAAGCACAGGTTAGAATTCCTCCAACTTCAGAGACAAGCTGTAGAAGAGATGTTCCTAATAAAGAAAAAAATGTAGTGTTATCAAGACAGTTACAGACTGTCTTGGCTGTCCATAAGGAGGACAGAGCAGAGGTTGGCTCTTCAACATTACATGGAGACAGCCGCTGCAGACAGAGCACCACCTGCCCTACCACTAACACAGTTAACTGACAAGTTATTTGAGTACAGCAATGGACCTCAAATAAAGAAAAGTTACGGGCACAAGCACAGCTAGTCCAAGAGCAGCTGGAGGATCAACATATAGAGGGGTCCACCAGCCCTTGGAATTTACCTGTACTTGTTATTGTATTTAAAAAAAAATCTGGAAAGTGGAGAATGTTATCAGATTTAAGAGCCATAAATAAGATGATTCATCCAATGGGGTCTTTCCAGCGTGGAAAGACCCTTCTTTGTTGCCTAATGCATGGCCTGTTATAGTGATTGATTTAAAAGACTGCTTTTTTTTTTTTTTTACTATACCTTTACAATAGAGAAAATTTGCTTTCACTGTGCCTACTTCTAATAATTTTCAACCTATTAAAAGGTACCTCTGGAGGGCCTAGCCACAAGGAATGTTAAACAGTCCCATCTTGTGCCAATATTTTGTACTATAGCCCTTACAAATAATTAGTAAACAGTTTCCTCAATCTATAATTTATCAATAAATGGATGATATCTTATATATGGCTGATTCAGACACAGACACCTTAGGAGGGAAAAATGTATAATGAAGTAAAGAGACTTTTGCCTTGTTGTGGATTACAAATTGCACCTGAAAAAATACAAAAGGAGATTCTATCGATTATATAGGATATGAGATAGGTTTACAGAAAATCCAACTACAGAAAGTACAAATCAGGAAAGACCAATTACAGACTCTTGATGATTTTCAAAAATTGTTAGGATATATTAATAGGCTAAGGCCCACAATTGGGTTAACTAATCAAGAGCTGAATAATTTATTTCAAGCCTTACAAGTTGATAAGGACTTAAATGGTCCAAGGAAATTATCAGCTGAGGCTGAGAGAGAACTGGCTCTGGTAGAAAAGAACTTACAGGCTGCACATGTGGACCTCTTGGATCCAAAGGTGGACTGTATTTTAGTTATTTTTGCCTTCCGCTCATTCTCCCACAGGAATTCTTATGCAGAGAGACTGTCTTAGAATGGGTATTTTTTAGTACATAAACGGTAAAAAATTTAAAAAAATTAGTACATAAACAGTAAAAAATATAAAAAAGGTTTCTGAACTGATTCTAAAAGGGAAAATGAGACTCTCTCCATTAGCAGAAATAGATCAAGCAGAAGCTCTGGTAATTTTTACTAAGGCTGAAATTGCCTCATTGTGGACAGAAAATGAACATTGGCAAAGATCTTGCAGTAATTTTTTTGGAAGAGATTAACGACAAACACCCTAAAAGTAAAAGACTTCAGCTTATAAAAAAAAGAACTAATTGGGTTCTCTTTCATAGAGTAAAAGGGACACCAATTTCTGGAGCACCTGGATTCTATACTGATGCAAATAAATCAGAAAAGGCAGGTTATAAGTCAGGAAAAAATAAGTACAGTGGCTTAAGAGCCCCTATGATTCAGTTAAAAAATCAGAGCTGTATGACATTATTATGGTATTATTAGATTTTCCTGAATCTCTTAATATAGTTACTGACTCTAAACATACAAAAATGGTTGTTTTACATATTGAAACTGCTGAACTTATCCTGGACAGTGCAAAATTAACTTTGCTGTTTATTCAACTACAACAATTATTCAGAAATAGCAATCATCCATTGTATGTAACACATATCAGAACCCATATGGGTCTACCAGGCCCTCTAGCACAAGGTAATGATGAAATTGATCAGCTATTAATAGCAAATGTGCCAGAAGCCTCAGAATTTCTTAAGAAACACCATGTGAACAGCAAAGATTCGGAGACTGACTTTTTGTCACTTGGCAGCAAGCCAAGGAAATTATAAAGTAATGTCTTACTTGTTCCCCGTATAACCAAACTCCATTACCTGAAGGAAGTAACCCAAGAGGTACCCAAAGAATGAAATTCAGCAAATGGATGTTTCATTTTGCAGAGTTTGGAAAATTAAAGTATGTGCATCATACCATAAGTACATGTTCAAGATTTATTTTAATAGGTAACTGCTCTAAGTTCTGAAAGTGCTGGTTCTCTAGGTACACATTTATTAGGAGTTATGGCTATTATGGGAATACCTGTACAAATCAAGGCTGAGACAATGCTCCAGCCCATGTCTCTAGTAAAATGGAACAGTTTTTTGCATATTACAACATAACTCAGGTATTCCACACAGTCCTACAGGACAAGTATTTATGGAAAGGTCTAATTGTACTTTAAAAGATATGATTAATAAACAGAAATGGGTAACAGAGACACCCAGAGATAGATTATACAATGCTTTATTAACTTTAAATTTATTAAATGCTAATGAGCAATAAACAACAGCTGCTGAAAGACATTGAATTTGGGGGAGGGGGGAGGAGAAGAACAGAGAACTCCTGAATTAAACCAACCTATATATTTTAAGGATATGTTACCTTCAGAATGGAAATCAAGAAATATGTGACATTTTGGGATAGGTTTTGCCTTTCCTTCAACAGGAAGCAAAATGCTGTGGATTCCTTCAAAAGTAATATCAAGTTTAAATGGGAAAGACCTCCTGAAAATTTTGGCTGCAGATATGAAGAAACAAAAACAACAAAACAGGTGACATATATGTTGATCCCTGTAGGTAGAAACATGTAGATCTAAGACTGGCTGAGATGTGAATGGCTCTACAGAAGACAATAAACCTTGTTGGTTACAGAATCCTCATGACTTATTACATGCCATCCTTTCATATGGCATGGATGGAGATTTATATTCCAACTTGGTTATATAGTCCAAATGGACTTGTAAAGTTCGATGCCTTTCACCTGCCCCAAAGAGCAGAGAATCATCTCTAGCTGATGTGTTAGTGCAGAAATGTATATAAATCTTTAAAAATGTGTGTTTTCAGAGCATAAGGACCAGACACCAATGAAGACAAGTATTCCAGATCATCCAGCCTCACAAACTGCCTCAATAGCTGTTTCCTCAAACTCTACATCCGGAACAACTTCAAAATGGCTAGCTAGCTAAGAAGGCCCAGCCTTACATAGTGTTTCAACCAGGACTTCAGGTAAGCCATGCACTTTCCCTTTCCACAGAGACTGGACAGCAAATGTTGCAGCTAGCTCTCCTGGGACTTGGCCATTTTCCCTATTTTCTTAGAGCCCCCCCCCAAAAAAAGATGACATTGCCTCCAGAGAGCAGGGAGCAATTTTAAGAGAATGATGCCCTTACTCCCAAGAGGTGGGGTGCGTGGTTTTTGGTCATTCAGTGGATGATGTATGTGTAGGCTTAGATTTTTCACCAAACTATTTTCCTTAGGGTCCTTAAGCATCTTTACCTCCCTTCCAACCCCCTGCAACCTTAGGGAGAAAATTAGTAGGCAAAGGGGCTGTAGTCCTCTTTTATCTACTTCCTGCTGATCAGGATTGATGGATCGTTAGGGGATTACCAGACTCAGTCATCAGGATACCAGCAGTCCAATCCAAAGGCCAACATGAAGCAGTGAAAACCAAAAGACTCAGTTGGACTGCCCCAAGAAGCTCTCTGGATCGTTTCTCTCTGTGAAGTCAAGTGTGGAAGCATGAAGATCAATGCAGCAATGTCAATCCAAAAATCGATGTCTCACCGTGTGTGGCCTCTATATGTCTCCTCTCCTCAAAGTCCACCCACGGATGTTCTCAGCTGACCAAAGTCATGCCCTTCACATGTGAGGGGTCACAGCAAAACATCACGTGCCCAGCCTGCAGCAAAACATCACATGACAAAATCCAGTCTTCAAAGAAACCAGAAATTTCCACTTCATGTATGTTTGCATCATTTAGAATTGGTTGCAAGTTGTTAAAGGTCTTGGTCAGGGAAGAAACAAAGTAAAGAAGGCTAGATTCAAGGATCTCTTTCTCTCTTTCTCTTCTTTATCCTTCTTTCTCTCCTATCTAAAGTTAAGGGAAAGTGGGAAGAGTGGATGAAAAGAAAAAAAGGGAACTATATGAATGATAGGATAGAAGAGTAGATTATTGAATCTACTTTTAGATTAGAAAGTAACAAGACTCAAGTATTTTACATTGGTATAGTTTTTGTATATTGATACAAATTTAGGGTTATTTTTTTACACACCCATATATTTATATGTATATAAATATATCTGTGTATAAATATTATGTATATAAATATATACATATAATGTTTCAACTCTTGTTTAAGGTATTGTACCTATGCAACTCATTTAAAAATGTAATGTGAAGTTCTAGTCCTTTTGAAAGCTACTGTTACAAACTGTTTAGGATAATTGAGAAAAAGAAGTTAGTAGTCAGACTAACTTGTGGTCTAACTAGGTACTAGTTTAGTTAATCAAAGAAATAAGCCTTGCTTAGCCGCCTGTGGATGTTTTCAAGTTAATAAGATAGTAAATGACTAGAAACAAGCAACACTTGCCTATTTAAATATACTATATATAGATGGTCTTCAAACACTTCAGAGATCTGCAAAATATGGCACTTAAAGATGTTTTAACAATAAACGGCCGTTTCGACAGTAAGATACATCTGCTCCTGGCAGCACCCCATAATGCTTCAAAGAAGATGGGCATTGAAGAACCTCCTTATGGAGTTTGCTTCAAATGTGGCACAGCTAGCCACTGAACAAAAAAACTGCCCTTGGCTCAACTGCTGACAGCATGCTGTTTAAGCTATGGACAAACAGGAGATGAAGAAAGTCAACTTCTGAACTTCACCAAGTCAAGGTAAAACAGTCCTTCAATAGTCCTGTTTCACAGATAAGTCTGTCAGAAAGTCTGGGCCTGTAGGCCAAAGATAGTTGCCCCAACAATGCAGATAAATCTTGGGTGACTATCCAGGTAGACAGAAGTCTGTCATTTCTACAGTTTTGAAAGCTGCTTGCATTTTGTGTTTATTCAGGTAATATTCTTCTTAGGTCTCTGATGGGGTTGAAAACTATATAGTTATAGTCTTATATGTAAGCTTACATTTTTTTAATGTTAAGAAAATAATCTGCTTTTCCTCCGCTGCCGCCAAGGTGCTCGGTCCTTCCGAGGGAGCTAAGGCCGCGTTGGGGTGAGTCCCTCACTTCTCCGGCGACTAGCACCGTTCCGGCAACCCGCAACATGGCCTCAGTCTCCGAGCTCGCCTGCATCTACTCCGCCCTCATTCTTCACGACGACGAGGTGACGGTCACGGAGGATAAGATCAATGCCCTCATCAAAGCGGCCGGTGTCAACGTTGAACCATTCTGGCCTGGCTTGTTTGCAAAGGCCCTGGCCAACGTCAACATTGGGAGCCTCATCTGCAATGTAGGGGCTGGTGGGCCAGCTCCAGCAGCTGGAGCTGCACCGGCAGGAGGTCCTGCCCCAGCCACTACTGCGGCCCCAGCTGAGGAGAAGAAAGTGGAAGCGAAGAAGGAAGAATCTGAAGAGTCTGATGATGACATGGGCTTTGGTCTTTTTGACTAAACCTCTTGTTAACGTGTCCAATAAAAAAGCTGAACCTGTAAAAAAAAAAAAAAAAAAAGAAAAAGAAAATAATCTAAGGTCTAAGAGATGTTTTCATATTGATATATGCAAGTTATGATAGAAAGTGATTTAGGTACAGAACCATGGACTCACCAAGATAGGATAGATAGTGGGATATTTTCTCTAAGTCTGGCAAACAAATGGACTGGACATTGTGAATGTAATTCTTGCCTTATAGTTCCTATATTGTTCTTATCATATATAGTTTTTTGATGTTAGAGAAAGAGCCTTTCATTGGACTAAAATGCGGAGACGTTGGGGTGATCTTTTTTGTGCACTGTGCAAAGGTTGTTTTTGTAGTATTCAAATGTTAATTCTGCAGCAGCAGAGAGCTAGCTGGACTTCGGTATTTTTATTCTTATGGCTGCATCATATTTTGTAAACACTTCCTCCGACACCTTCTGGTTGGTTTAATAAAGCTCTGACGGTCAATGTCTAAGCAGGAGAGAATAGGAACTCTGGCAAGGAACCAGGTGTGGGAGATTTGCCAGCCAGACTTGGAGGAAGTAGCAGGTGCTGGTACTGAAGAGTGGTAAGGAGCAGAACATAAGTCAGTGTAAAGAGGTTAATTTAAGTTATGCATGCTAGTTGGGCACAAGCCTAAGCTAAAGCCAAGATTTCAGTCCTTGGGTGGCTGGTAGGTCAAGACAGTCTGGCTATTACTATCCATACCTTAAGTTTTGAGATAGGGTCTCTCACTAAAGCTTTTTTGTTGGCTGGACTGGCTGGCCAGCAAGCCCCATGTACTCCCCTGTCTTCGCCACCACAGTGATGGAACTATAGGCACATGCTTCCGAACTCTGCCTTGTACATGGATCCTGAACTCTAAAACCAGGTCCTTCTGGTTTATGCAGGGAGCACTTTACCAAAGGAGCCGTCTCCCAGTCACCGATAGTCTTTACGTCTGGAACATAACCAGACTTAGAGATACTTAAAAATACAACAAGGCGTCAAGATGTGTAGCCATAAAGTACAGGATATCCATGCCACAAACCACAGAACCAAAGAAGCTAACTAACAAGGAGAGCCCAAGAGGGAATGCTTGAATCTCACTGAAAAGGGAGAATAGATTAGACATGGAGGGATGGATGGAAGGGACTAGACTAGGGAGCTAGTGGGAATGGGAACAGGCCGGATGCGGTAGGGGAGACAGAGGGAGAGAGCACTGTGAGAGACACTAGAAGGGGGGGGAACCTCTGACAGGAACTAGAAACCTGGGACAATGGAAACCCCCAGGAATCTATGAGGATGACTCCTAGCAGTGAGGCATATGCGCCCTGAACTAGCTGCCTCCTGCAAGACTTTCAATGGAGGGACTGGGACATCAACCCAGCCACAAAACCTTAGACCCACAATTTGTCCTGCCTACGAGATGGAGCAGAATTTGAGGGAAGGGCTAACCAATGACCGGCCCAGCTTGAGAGCCATGTCTTGAGAGGGAGCCCACTCCTGACACTATTAATGATATTCTGCTATACTTACAGACAGGAGGTTAGCAAACTGTCATCAGAAAGTGGCAGATACTAGTGCAGAAACCCACAGCCAAACATTAAACGGAGCTTGGGGAGTCCTGATGAAGAGGGGAAAGAAGGATTGAAGGAACCAGAGGGGTCAAGGACACCACAGGAAAACCTATAGAATCAACTAATCTGGGTCCATAGGGGCTCATAGAGACTGAACTGCCAACCAGAGAGCATGCATGGGACAGACCTAGGCCCCCAGCACACACGTAACAGTTGTGCAGCTGTGTCTTCATGTGGAACTCCTTAGAACAGGAGCAGGGGCTGTCTCTGACTACGTTGCCAGCCTTTGGATACCTTTTCCCTAACTGGGCTGCCTTGTCTAGCCTCAATAGAAGATATGTGCCTAGTCTTACTTGATATGCTTGATATGCTAAAGCTGACCAATATCCATGAGAGACCTCCCCTTTTCTGAGGAGAAGGGGAGGATGGAAGGAGGGGAAGGGAGAGAAAGGGTCTGGGAGGAAGGGAGAAAGGAGAAGCTGAGATCGGGATGTAAAGTAAATAACGTAATAAAAGAATAAAAATAAGAAATAAGTAAATATAATATAAATACTATATGCAAATATAAGCAAAAATCAATAATATACAAAAAAAGATTGGCAGACTATTTTATAAAAATAAAAAAAATACGTAATAAATATGTTTAAAGTAAAAGATTCTGGCCCACACATATTCATGTACTTTTTTTTTTAATAAATTAAAAAAAATATTTCTAACCAGACATGGTGGAAACACCTTTAATCCCAGCACTCTGGAGTCCAGTACAAGTGGACCTCTGTGATTTGGAGGACAGCTTGGTCTTCATAGCAAGTTCCAGGCCAACTAGAACTTCACAGAGAGACACTGCCTCAAAAACCAAAACAAAATGAAGCAAAAACAAATGGATAGCATTTTCAAATGGGAAAGGAAAGGTGTATTTGGGAGCATGAAATAAAAAGTTCTGAAATTAGAAACAGTAAGTAGATGGTGCTGAAAACTATCAAAACTTTTCTCTCACGCCCATGGCGCCAACAAGATGGGCAAGTGTCGTGGTCTCCGTGCTGCCAGGGAGCTCCAAAGTCACCGCAGGGACCACGAGTGGCATGATAAACAAAACCAGAAAGCCAACTTGGGCACAGCTCTGAAGGCCAGGCCTTTTGGAGGTGCCTCTCATGCAAAGGGAATTGTGCTGGAAAAAACAGGGGTTGAAGCCAAACAGCCAATTCTGCTGTCTGGAAGTGTGTCAGCGTGCAACTTATCAAGAACGGCAAGAAGATCACAGCATTTGTGCCCAGTGGCGATTGCTTGAACTTCATTGAGGAAAACGATGACATTCTGGTTGCCAGATTTGGTGGAAAAGGTCGTGGTGGAGGTGACGTTTCTGGAGATGGCTTTTGGGTTGTTAAAGTGGCCAATGTATCTCTCTTGGCCCTGTACAAACGCAAGAAGGAAAGACCAAGATCATAAATTTTGACAGTGGAAATGCAGTAATAAACTTCCACATTCTGAAAAAGAAAACTATGAAAAAGGAGAATGTTTAGAATACTCACAGTGAATAGCAGAGGGGCTCACCAAATGTCTATATAACTCATTTGAGTTTATTCACCTCAAAAACATTGAGGGAGCAGAGGCAAGCAGATCTCCGAGTTCAAGGCTAGAACCACATTAACACAGTCTAGAAAAGAAGGGAAAAAAGAAAAGCAAAAAACGACAAAGCAGAAGTCACAAGAGAAATCATGATTTATTTTTAGAACCTCTCTCACATGAGTTATTAGACTATGGAATCTAGATCCATAAATCACTGAGAATAAAACTTTGGTCTTTTTTTTTTTTCATGAAATATATACTAGTAGAGCAATACTTTTTTTTTTTTAATGAGACAGTATCTCTCTATATAGCCTAAGCTGTTCTGGAACTTACTATGTAGACCAGGCTGGCCATGAACAGTGAAAGATCCACCTGCCTCTGCCTCCCAAGGTCTAGGGATTAACCGTATGGGCCACTATGCCTGACATCAATAACTTTAGACATCTAGATGTTTTCCCCCTTGGGGTGGGGAGCAGGGGTCAGTTCTAGTCCCTGAGTATTGCTTGGCTGGTACCACACAAATCTCGACATATTTTCATTATACTTATTAAAAATATTGTCTGGTTCTCCTTGAGATTTCTTGCTGCCCGTGGGTTGATTCAAAATGGATCATCTCCCAAGTTTCCTGCTCTTCAACTGTTTCTCATATTGGAGAATACAGAACATACCCTCGCAAAGAATAGGAGATCCCTTGAGGCTAATCTTCTGTGTCGACTGCGCACAGTAGGTTGATGGAGGCGCTATCAGCCTGTGACTTCTACAGTTTCAGTGAGAATCACTGTCCTCCTCAACAGTTGGAAGAAAGAGCTTCAGGAAGCGTTTATGACATCATTGCATTCAGATTCTTCTGGCCAGAACTCTGTTACAAGGCTTCAGCTAACGGTATGGGAAGCTGAGACAGTCTACTGTTTTGCCCACAGAGAAGAAAATGTGTTTGGAGGAAGAGCTGGCGATCTCTTTCTGTTCTCTGGAAGAACTTGTATAAGATAAGAAATGCTAGCATCATGGGTATACAGTAGAAATTGTAACATTTTGGGGACCACCAATTTCTTTGGGGGAAAATTTTGTAACTGCTGATTCAATGTAATGAATTTGTGTTCCCTTGAGTTCCTGTCACTTCTTTCTTTCTTTCTTTTTAATCACCCTTTATATTTTGAGGAAAAGCTTGTGATTTTATTGTCGTCATAACCAGATCAGCTAAGCTCACGTCTCTTACCGGCCTAAGTGCTCTCGCATCTGCAGATGCGGCTCAGCATCTTCTCAGCTGAGAAGATTAGGCTCAGCACAATCTTCTCCATAGGTTTAACCCTTTCACAGAAAACAGTGTTCGTCTGCCCAGTGCAACCACTCTGTTTCTGGTCATAAGGCCTTGCCCTGGACATATAAAAGCTCTTGCCCTCCACGGGCTGTGTCGCTGTGTGGGGCTGGTGCTAGCCATATTCCTTACAGAACGTGCTGCAGGCCTTGGGAACATTCACTGTTTCGTTAGAGCTCTGTCGGCACAGGAAGCTCTTGACGAACTTTTTTAGAAATCGCTTTTCAGGTATTCGTTATTTTAAATAAGCTTTAACTATATTAGCATTTTAGCTAATATATCAGCTGTCATTTTGACAGCATTTTCTTATTTCAACTTTCGTTGTGTCTGTAATTGTGGGGTTTTTTTTCATTCTAATATGTTATTTATGCTTCAAATTTTTCACTTTGTGATAAGATTAATATAAAGTTGTTGATTTTATTATTTTTTCCTCAAGTCTAGATTTTTTTTCTACTGCTGGAGATTACCCCAGGACCTTCCTTGTTAGGCAGGTGCTCTACCACTGGAAGGGCTTTGATAACACAGAAAAGTGCCTATAAGCCTGTGCCCCGTAATAGCCCATAGTATTTTTCCTTATATAGTTTTTCTTTTTTGTTGTTGTTGTTTTTGTTTTAAAATTCGGGACATTCCATTTTTTACAATCGTGGAGGAATTTTTCTAAATGGTGTAGGAAAAGGGACAATAACTAACACCCACACAATCTTTTAAGTGAACATTTATTGTCATATTATCCATGTATCTTTTAAAGGATGGAGTGTTAAGGAGTCCGTCTGTGTTTCTCCCGAACACCTGGAGATAACGAGCGTCGTAAATGTGATGTGTTGCTAAGTACAAGTGCTAAGGTTGCTGAAGTCTCAGTACGCATGCGTGTGTCCGTACCTAAGCCACGAAACAACACATTCAGCATCACTGCAAACATCTCCCTTGATATCTGTGTCTGAACATCTGCTTGTGCTCAACACTTGATCTGTAAAATATGTCTTGGTGCACGCGGTTGTAGCTCGTTCTGTTCCCATTATTCTGGGACATCTTGTTTCTTTTCATCAATTCTGCTTTTAAATTTATCTAAGGGAACCATTTTCCCAGAGCTTTTCTCAAACTGTATTCCCACCATCAGGGAAGGAGACTTTATACTCCTGTTCCCTTGTCTTTTCCATTTTCCCCATAATATATTAGATATAATGTTCATAATGTTTTATTTGGGATTTAATATATTTATAATAAATAAAGTTTATACATGATTATTGGACATTTAGCCATTTTTCACTTTTTTAAGTTTCTGATATTATCATTTTCAGCACATTAAACTACTCCTTTCTTACTCAATTTTATTTTAACTTATTTTTAAGAACTCATTACCACACACACTAAGTAAGTAAATGAATAAATGTAAACAAATTAAAAAACAATTTTTGAGACAGGATCACCCTACATAACCCTGGCTGTCCTGGTACTCACCATGTAAACCAGGCTGGCCTCAAACTCACAGAGACTGTCCTGCCTCTGCCTCCTGCGCTCCGGGATTAAAGGTGTACCCTAAAAAAATCAATAATATTTTTAAAGGTTTACCTTTATTTTTCTACACAGATATATGTGTTTCTGCATGTGAACATGTGTATGTGAATACAGGTATCTTTGGAGGCCAGGTGTGTAGGACCCTTTAGAACTAGAGTTACAGACAGTTCACAAGCTGCCTGACAAAAGAGCTGGGAACCAAGCTCAGGTCCTCTGGAAGATCAGCGTGTGCTTTTAACCACTGGGCTGCTGCTCCAGCCAACAAGAAATATCTCTTTGTTGTTGTCTGTTTGTTCTGCTTTTTGAGACAAGATTTCTCTGTGTAGGGTTAGCTATCCTGGAATTCTGTAGTCCAGGCTGGCCTCAAACTCACAGAGATCCACCTGCCTCAGCCCCCCAAGTGTGTCAGCACTGCCTGGCTGAATGTAGGTATTTTTAAACTCGGTAAGCTACAATTTGAGAGGAGCTATCTTGAAGCTGGACATCACTTAGGAAATTTTTTTAAAAAACTAACAAAGTCCTTAAAAACAAAAGACAAAAGCAAAGCAAAACAGACAAACAAAATAATATAATAATAATAATAATAATAATAATAATAATAATGGGACCAGAGAGATGGCTCAGCAATTAAGAGCACTGGCTGCTCTTCTAAAGGACGTTTGATTCCTAGCCCCCACATGGTGGCTCACAACCATCCCAACTCCAAGGGATCCGATGCCCTCTTCTGGCCTCTGCGAGCTCAAGGCACAACACACAGTAGTACACAGACATGCATGCAAGCAAGACACGTTAAATTAAATGTAAAAATCTTAAGTAGAATTGTATGTTAAGCTTGTTCCCCATAGCTCCTGCTCTTTTGTGTCCCTATTCTCAGGCACACTCCCATAGACAGCTTCATTTCTCCATACGTGAGTTTATACGTGGGTTTATATGACGCCACCAGTGCGATAAAGCGTGATGCTTGTCTTTCTGACCCAGTGTAATTCACTTACTATGTTTATCTCCATTTCCATCCACTTTCCTGCATGACAGAGCTTTGCTCTTCTTAACGGCTGAGAAGAGTTTCGCTAGGTGTTTGTGAATACACACACACACACACACATACACACACACACACACACACACACACACACACACACACACATACACACTCCTCTATTATTGAATACCTAGGTTGGTCTATAAGAGCTTTCTGTGGTTTGCCATATGCTTAGGTATCAGGTTTTTAGATTACAGCGAAGACTGGGCCAATGATGCTAATTATATCGTGATTTCGTAATTCTTCATTACCTCTGTATTATATTGAGATGTTAGCTAGCAAAGAAAATAGGTGAGCGTCAGGACACCGGCGTTAACTGCTGTGCAGCTTCGGTTCAGTTACTTCTCTAACGAGGGCTTCAGGGTCGCCATCTCCAGTGAGAGCCCTATGTGCTTTCCCAGCTCCGTTTGCCATGTGTCCCGTGTTCTCCAGCTCTGTCCTCCGTTTATTTGGACTGTATAGGGCTAGAATTGAGGCTTCCCGATTTCTTGGTCAGCCTTAACATCACACGCGTCACATCACTGTAAACGTAACCCCATTTAATTTGCCTGGAGAACGGAGACGTGTGCATGAAATGACCCTCTGCCATTTATTTCTATAGGTTTCCTTAATCTCTTAACCTATTTCCTGGCTGCTGGGGCTGTTAGTCTGGGAATCGGATTCTTTGCTTTGGCATCTGCTTTGTGGTTCCTGATTTACAAACGAAGGTAAGGTTTATTAGAAGGTTTGTCTGTCTGTCTGTCTGTTTGTTTGTTTAAAATGCCATGAAGGGCTTTTCGACAGCTATTAAACTGAAATCACTTGGATAAAGTTGATACTGTGATCTGGGGTTGGGTTGGAGACCCTTTGGTTAGAAAAGGTTTTAAGTGTATTAAATAGCCTGGAAGAAGGACTAGACAGTGATTCTCAACCTTCCTAATGCTGCGACCTTTTAATACAGTCCCTTCTGTTGTGATTCCCAGCCATAAGATCATTTTGTTGCTACTTCATAACTGTAACTTTGCTACTGTAATGAATTGGAATGTAAAAGTCTGATACCCACAATACCTGACATGTGACCCGGAAGGGGTGTGGCAACAGGTTGGGAAACGCTGGACCACAGCAATCTGCACATTGGAACTTCAAGGAATAACAAATCCTACTTTACTTACTGGAAGACATGGGTCTGACTGAAATCTAAAGCTAGAAATTAGGGGTGACCTTCCAGTTGGGAGGTTAAGACATGACCGAGAGGAAGACACCCTTTCTTTAGGAGCCATTTCAGAGAGCTGGCAGATGGCCCTGATTGTGGGCGGAAAGGTGCTCTCCCTCCTGAAACACCCAAAAGATTAGCTAACACCTTCTTTTCCACTCTAAAATGTGTTTCTGTTTATTGAATCGGCTCAGATTTTGCATTCAGCTACTTTTAAAATATGGATTGAAAGGTTGCCTTCCCACGTTTTCCTCCAGTGGTCTAACCTGAGCAGCTGTCTCTCTACCATGTGCCAGCCAGAAAGAACGGACTCATTTGTTCATTGTTTCAGCAAATAGTTAATGAATGCACAATAAAACATGAATAATAAGGGGAAATATTTGTTGGCTATCTTCCGTTGTTACTGGAATTGAAGATACAATAGTGAACAAGACAGAAAATATTCTTGTTTTGATTTGGCAGGAGACAAACAATGAGAAAACATAAAAAGCGTGCAGGGTGAGTTAAAAGAATAGGACTTATTAAATGCTTTGTGCAGAATTTTCTAAGGGCCAAAAAAATGTCCAAGCACATAATGTCACCAAGCCTTACAACCTGGTAGAAGGAGAAAATTGACTCCCGTGAGGCATCCTCTGACCAGCATTCTTGCACATGCATGTGGGCTTTCTTAGCTGAGAGAATAACAGATACCAAGACCCCCAAATGGGAAGGACCAGGGCATTATCAGAAAGACCATGTCAATAACTTGTAGTGAGAAAGAAAAATAATTGTGAAGTTGACGAGTCCATAGGCATTACTAGGCTAGATAATAACTACATAAGAAAGAAAGAGAGAGAGAGAGGGAGAGAAAGAAAGAGAAAGAAAGAAAGAAAGAAGAAAGAAAGGAAGGAAGGAAGGAAGGAAGGAAGGAAGGAAGGAAGGAAGGAAGGAAGGAAGGAAGGAAGGAAAGAAGAAAGAAGAAAGAGAAAGAAAAGAAAGAAAAAGAACAATGGTTGACTTTTTTTTTTCCTGCTAGGTAAATACCTAAGAGGCTCGTTAGTTCACAGGGTTGCTGTTATTTATTTTCTCTGTTTGTTTAGATAGGGTTTTACCGTGTCGCTCTGACTGGGCTCTAACTCACTTATGTACACCAAGCCAGCTCCAGACCCACAGAGACCCTCCTGCTTCTGCGTCCCGAGGGCTGAGATTAGAGATGTGAGTCAGCGAGCCCTGGCACATGTTCACTTTTTCAGAAGCGGCTGCTGAAAGTGGGTGTGTGCTCCTGACAAGGAGCTACGGCAGTTCTGGCTTACATTTTTGCACCATGTTTCTCTGTGAAGCCTGGATTTTAACGGGGCAACAAGAAAGTAGGCAGGCAAGTGAGAGGCCTAGCTTTCGTCCACGGGAGAGGTGAAGATGTTTCAAACTAACGTGACAAGATGAAAAGAAGGGATTGGACTTGAGCTACTAGAGGGAGGACTTGACAGAAAGAACGAAGGAAAGAAGAGAGAGGTGACAGAACATCGTGGTGGTTGTGACATCTTCTGACACGGGAAAATTATCATAACACAATCAGTTGGGGAAGAGATGATAATAAACTAGGAGACTGTGTTCAGTGTGAGTTTAAAAGCCTACGTAAAGCCCCAAACGGAAATGCCACGTTATGGTTGGACGCGCCAGGGTAAACTGAGGAGCCAGAGTGGAAGACTGGGTATAGAGACTCTAAAGCCGGAGAACTGGATGAGGCGAACCAGAGAGGAGTCGGTGAAAGATGAACTGTTCCCGTGCCCCCCGTGCTGCCTGCATCTGGAAACCTAGCAGCTGAGGGAAGAAAAATCAGCATGTGAGCAGAAGCGGGAAGGTGGAGAGTCAAGAAAGTGGAAATTTTAAAATGTACGGGAAGGAGGCGTGAGCCAGCTATCCTGAAGCCCTGACGTTGAAGGAGATGAGGACAGAGACATGACTTTGACCTGGGAGGTAGAGGTTGATGGATGCTGATGCAATGACAGGTTCAAAGGTAGGTCCTTGAGGACGATGAGATAGGAGAAACTTGAGAAAAGTACAGATGTCTCTTTCAAGAGGAGTGTGTGTGTGTGTGTGTGTGTGTGTGTGTGTGTGTTTAGAAAACTGGCAAAGGGGACAGTAGCTAGAGCACATAGAATTTTATTAGCTGCTTTTTTTATTTTTATCACAGTGACCAAAATACTTAACATAGAAACTGATGGGAGGAGAGCCAGGCATGGTGGCACATGCCTGGATTCCCAGCACTTGGAGAGGCAGAGGCAGGTGGATCTCTGTGGTTTCAAGGCCAGCTTAGTCCAGGACAGAGAAATCCTGAAAGGAGGAAACACTTATTTTGGCTCCTGGTTTCGGGTGGTTTCCGTCTGTCACAGTGGAGAAGGTGTGTCCACAGTTTCGCAGGTGCAGGAGTGTGTGGCAGAGGCCCCTCACGGCCCTGTGGATGGCAGGGGCGGGGAAGGAGAAGACAGCGATGAAGCTCCATCTCATAAACCCCCCACCCCCAAGCACATCATCGTCATCAGGCAGCACACGCTCAAAGCGTGAGTTTGTGAGGACTTTGAGATGCAAGTCAGAACATGAGTCAAAGGAAGGCTGTGTTTCTGCTTAAACTAGAGGACACACTTGAGAGCTCCCTCTTCCTTTCCCACCCCTCCCGCTGAGTTCTATTTCCTTTCTCCTCATGAATCGCCCACATCCACCTCATTCCGTTAGCACGGTTCTCCCACTGTCCAAGCCTTCCCTGTCGCCCACTGGACTGCTGCACCAGGCTGTGTAGCTGGCCCTGCCTTCAGCTCAGTTACGCTCTTCACTCTTCAGCCACACATTTTCCAAATGTGAGTCCCATCGGATCGCTCCATTCTCCTCTTCCATGCCCACTATCTGTCAAAGGATTTCCCACCGACTTTAGCCCACAGTCTGTCCATGCACACACCTCCCATGTCCGGAGCTCTGCCCTGCCTTTTGTGTTTCTCCTCCATGGTGGAACTCTGGCCTTTGTATTTGATGCTCCATCTGCCTGGAATAACACCTCCTCCACAGCTCCCCCTTTCTAGCAAATTTTACCTAATCACTAATCTCATTTCATCATCATCAGCCTAATTCAGTCACTTTTTCCTCAGGAAACCCTTCACTGACCTTTCTAGCCAGGTTAACTCCTGTTGTACCAATTCACATACGTTCCCTGCTTACGTTCCTCAGTGGCACTTTCCATAGTCATAATTTTTCGAGTTTTTTTTATTTTCTTTTTTGTTATTTTTTTTTTCAAGGCATGATTTCTCTGTAAGACAAGAGCCCTGGATGTCCTGGACTTGCTTTTTAGACCAGGCTGGCCTTGAACTCACAGAGATCCACCTGCCTCTGACTCCTGAGTGCTGGGATTAAAGGTGTGCACCACGGCACCCAGCTATGATTTTTCATTTTCTTGTAATATGTCTTTCTTATTAGTACTTAAGCTATGTGACAGTTCATGAAGATGGTGGCCATGGGCCAATACCCCAACACACTCTTAAATATTCAACACCCAACATTTCTGACATGCAGGTTAAATATTCGTTGAATGAATTCAGTGAGTGACTGGATCTTAATCGTTAATATCTCACGAAGGAACCTAACACGACGATCTCTTGAATTAACTTGAAAACTTTCTATTGCCTCTGAAAAAAAAAAAAAAAAAAAAAAAAACAGCTGCAGTTATTATTGTTTGGGGACAGTACCACCTGAAAAGATTGTGTCAACATGTTGTTAATTTATTTTGCATCAAGAGTCACTCTTCCCATACAATTACAGTACCAGCCAGAGTATCGCCATTGCCCTGAGTCCATACGTCTCCCTAACCTCGGGCAACCACTGCCTAGCTCTCATCGGTTCAGCCTTTTCCAGAGTGATGTCATAGAGTTGAAATCAGATGAAATCGTATCATACAGAACGTGTCCTCTTCAGACTTTTTCTTAGATAGGGCTTAACTATGCAGCCTAACTGGCCTAAAACTCACTAGGTGGCACAGATTGGACTTAACCTCATGAAAATCCTCCTGCCTCAGCTCCCAGGCTCTGGCTTGGGGGTATGACGAGCAGTAACTATACCCAGTTCTCCTCCATGCCTTTGTGTGATTTGATAACGCCTTTCTTTGTATCACTGAGTAATATTCTATTGCCTGGCATATGTATATTTACATGGAATTTATTAGAGTGGCTCACAGATTTTGGTCTGACTAACCCAACAATGGCTATCTGCCATTGTCTAAGAATCCAGTAGTTGTTCAGTTGATGAGGCTGGATGCCTCGGCTGCTTGTAATCCATCAAAATCCCATCCAACACCAGTGAAAGAATGAGCTTGCAAGCAATAGTGAGGGCAAGCAGGCAAAAAATGAAAGAACCTTTTCCACATCCTTTCTGCAGGCTGCCAGCAGAAGGAGTGGCCCAGATTTACAAAAGATTTGGGTTTAGTCAAGAAAATCCTAGATGCAGTCAAGTTGACACCAAGGACAGCCATGACGAGTATTTAACTTTATGAAGGAAACATCGTCTCTTTATGCTTCCCTCTGAGGACGATGAGCTGAGTTTTTACTAAGGACCATGTGGTTCTTTCTAACCCTCCAAGCTGGCTTGTGACTTCGAGGATAACTAAGACCGCAGGACCTCTCCCCCCAGGCTCTTACTCCTCTTCGTGCCAGAAGGGACCAGTGGGTTCATTTTCACTCCAGTAAAGAGGGATTTATGAAAGGCTAACAGTGAAGATGGTTACCTTAGAACCAAAAAGGAGGGTGTGAGTAACTCAGTAATACCCAAACTGTAAATACCAACCTTCTCTAAGCAGCCAAGTTTACACTGTATGAAAAGCAGACGTAATGATGTCTGATAAATGTCATCGTATATAAACTGATTGCATCTTTTAAAGGTCTGGCAACTTAAGCTGAGTTTAAACCCTGTGTATAAATGTTTGAGGCAAATTAGCTTAGTTGGCATATATTAATCATATAATCTGATTCCTGTTTAATATTATTTTCTGTACAATGTTTTCCAGAGAATTGTTACAAAGTCCCAAATTTAAATTAATCGATGAAACGCTGAAGCAAGGACTATCCAAACCGAAGTTTAACTCTCATTCTCAGTGCGTTTTCATTTCCCGAAACTTCCATGCTGGCCTCTCCCAAACACAGGTAAGGTGTCATGTTAAAGCTGTCTCCTTGCAGAGCTCTAGACAGTGTCGCTGGCGTGCTGTCCTTCGAGTGGAAGGCTAACGTGTCCACTAGCGTGTTTGAGTGTAAGATACAAAAGCATTGAACCAAAGTTTAAATTCTCCAAACCAAAAAAACTCGTGCAGTAGGAAAACTGAATCTTCTTTTACATTGGGGGGGGGGGTGTGATAAAATTATGCTGTCTCCAGTTGCTTTCAGCCAAAAACAAACAAACAAAAACCAAGAACAAAACAAACAAGAAAAAAAAAAAGTCTATGTTAGGCTTGTAAGAGGGATGGAGATGATGGCATTGTTGGTGCTGGCAAACCTCTCAAGACTACAAGAAAAAAAGTAACTTAGAGACTAGAAACGTTCAGAGAGCCGGACAGCCTGACCAAACCAGTCAGGTGTAACTTAATTCAACTTGGCAAAGGCCTGCCAATCCCCATTAGTATAATCTTGCCCTTCCTCACTCGGGGAGGGGAAGATAGCGTCCCCTACTCTACTGGGCTTGTGTTGCACTGAGGGGAACTGCAGACCTCTTCAGGCAGCAAGCCCACGTCACAGGGACAGAGCAGAACATGGCAAAGCCTGGCAGAGAGAACCACGGCGTAGCTGAGCCAAATCCTTGAGTTAGTGGTCGCACCGCCTGCGCAGATGACGGCTGATGACAGGCAGGACGGCAGCGCTTCGCTCCGGGTCCTTCGCCTTCTGGTGGAACTCATGCGCCCGGCCTCCATCCGGCAGGGCCAGCTTGCCACCGAGCATCCTCGGCGGCCCCGGTGCTGCGGGTGCCCTCACCATCACGAGATGCAGTGAGGCTGCTCAGTGTGACGTTGACCGCGCGTCCCAGGGCTGGGGCTGGAGGAACTGCGGGCGCTGGTCGCTGCTGTGGTTCGTGTGAGCGCTGAGGGGCCTGCTCGGTGCAAGCGTCTGCTGTCAGCGGGGGCTGCGTGCACGCTTGTAGTTTCCTCCCCGTGTACCCCGGGGCCTCTGCTGGCCGCGCTTTGCTTCTTCCGACTGTGAGCCGGGCAGGGTCTTCCATCATCCCAGAACTTCCCGGCGATGCCTTTCATCCGAGGCAAGGGAAGCAGCCGCAGCCGCAGCCTGCATCTTTTCAGAAGCCAGTTAGCTGTTCTTGCAGAGGGCCGGGGGTCTCCTGCCTCCTGCTGGCCTCGGCGAGTACTGCACACATGCGGAGAGACACACACATTTAAAAAAAAAAAAAACACCTTAAAAATAACTATTTTAACTGTGTGTGTGTGCGCGCACATACGTGCACGTGTGTGGTCTCAGCCAGAGGATTCAAGTGCCCTAGAACTGGAGTTCCAGGCAGTTGAGTCCCCTGACGTGGGGACCTGGGCCCTCTAGAAGAGCCACAGCTAGAGTTCCTGCAGCGGTTAACCTCACAGCAGAGAGGCGGCTCCAGAAGCAGATTCACCTGCTGAGCTCAGAGTTACCTGGATGACTTCTGCTCCAGTACATCAACGGTGGAGCTTCCTGCTGCCTGCCTGCACTCTGGGCTTCTCAGGATCTGTCCCTTCCCCGGCTGTCTCTCGGTCTGGGACTGTGACGGGCTGGAGTCCATGCCCCTTGGCATAACCTGGCTCCATCCTCAGGACCCCGGGGTCGCTCAGTTTAAAACCCTTCGTCCACTCTAACGACGGCCCCCAGCCTCGGCTCCCTGAGCCCCCCACTGCCGGCCCATCCCACAGCAGGTCAAAGTCACGAGTTTTGAGGTTTGTGAGAGCCGTGGGCATGCCCTGTGGCTCTCCTCGCGAGGACCCCCGGATGGCTTTCTGGGAGAGGCTCTGCTGGGGGCCGCAGCGGTGTGGCTTGGCCTTCCGGGTCTCCCCCTTCTGCTTCTCCGCACTTGGCAGGCACTCAACATCACCCCCCGGGTTTCTGTCCTCTTCCTCACCTCCCTTCTTCGGAGTACACCGTTTACACGGCATGGTTATTTTTCTCAAGATCGCAACGACGCAGCCTCTAGTCCTCCAGCGAACCCAAATTCTCTCCAAAGGAGTTTCTTGAGGTGGGATTTACTCCTGATTAAAATGCCAGGAACGTTGTTGAAACCACAAGAAGGAAACTGAGACTATTATATAGACTTAGGTGACAGAGTAGAAACAAGGTTTGAGATTGACTCCAAAAAAAAAATTAATTCTACACACTACAGAGAGAGATTTAGTACAAAGATGAGGAATCTCTGGTGACCAACCTCAGACGTGTGTGTGTGTGTGTGTGTGTGTGTGTGTGTGTGTGTGTGTGTGTG
>NW_026596109.1:11933764-12021416 GCF_907164565.1 Psammomys obesus | reverse complement strand
GTGTGTGTGTGTGTGTGTGTGTGTGTGTGTGTGTGTGTGTGTGTGTGTGTCAGCGCTGACCTGCAGTGCTAGCACTCTGTGTCTGCTAGGCAAGCCTCTCGGCTCCACTTCAGCCCCTTCATTACCTCACTCTAAGAAATTTTGGGCCAGTAAGATGGCTCAGTGGACAAAGGTACTTGCAACCAAGTCTGATGACCTCAGTTCTGTCCCCAGGGTAAGCACAGAGAAAAGAGAGCATCAAGTCCTGAAAGGTGTCCTCTGGCCTTCACGGGTGTGCCATGGCCCACACGTGTAATCAGCATAAAAGAGAAAAAAAAGTTTCCTCAGCCACCACCCCGGTCAGACGGAAGCTGTCCACACCAAGTCAAGACCCTCCAATTCCTACTCTTTCAGTAAACTATCTGCCTAAACCTCGTATGTTTTCTAATTGGTTTATTAACGTTGAAATTAAGAGCACACGTGTGTGCCACCATGCCTGGCTCTTGAGACAGAGTCTTCTTATGTTCCTGGCTGGCATGGAGCTCACCATGGAGAGACTCGTGGAGCTCTGCCTGCCTCCGCCTCCGGTAGGCCGGAATTACAGGGGTGCACCATACCCGGCCTGCTTCTTGATTTTTAAATCTTATTTGGTGAGCTTTTCATCCCAGTAACAGAATTGCATAAATGTTTTCAATACTGACTAAGTATAATTTCTGGGTTTTTTTCCCCCCTTGGGTTACACCATTAGTAAAATGTTTCAGAGTGCATCCGAACACTAGGTCACCAGGACTATGTCTGCTTTCTCTTTGAAAAGCTTTATTTTCAGAATACTTTGTTTGCTGTATTGAGATGAAGTTCAATTGCTGCCAACACTTAGCTGTGGCTCGTCCCTCAGAGGCTGGTGGGCTGGAAGGCCGGTCCTCAGGGGACAGCACCGAGGCGGCAGAAGCTTTAGGGGTGGCGCTCCCACAGAGCTGCACCCTCCTGAGTGGCCGACGCAGTCTCACAGACCGGATCAGGTGTGGAGAAGGAATAGGTGCGCAGGACGTACTTAACCGCCCAGCCATCTGTCTCTCCAGCCCTCGGCTTTTCGAATGATAACTGGCTCTTCTGTTAATATATTTGGGCAAAATATATAGATCTAGATGTTGTAGAGAAACGTTTTCATCAAAAACTTGTAATGTTAACATTTTTATTAATGTAAACATATATAGGGTGACTATGTTATAGAAATATAAACATATACATTTCCTTCACTTTTATAAATGCAAATGACTTTTTATGTAGGTGGAGCAAAGAGAAAGGGACGAAGCACAGACAGAAGGTACTTTTTTTTTTTCAATGAATTGTTAGAAGTCTTACTGTGTAGCAAATATTTTCTTAAATCTTAAAAAATAAACAGGTGCCACATCAGGGCCACCCAAAACTACACGGAGAGACACGGTCTCAAAATAACAACAGCAATTGGGGAAGGAGGGAGGTAACAAGAGTTCAGTTGCCCAAGGAATCCAGAGACGGTGGCAGATGCCACACAGCCAGTTACAGGTGGATTTAAGCCACATGACATGAATTTGGGAAAACAAATGTAGGCCCTTCACAATGCTCTTAACCACCAAGCCTTGTCTCCAGCCCCAAGAAACCACTGTTTTTATTATTATAATTACATTTCTCCATGCCCTTTCCTCTCTCCAAATTCTCCCATACACCCCTCCCTAATTTCCTTCCAATCTAAGACCTCTTTTTTGTTATCGAATATCTATATATTTATACGCGTATACATACATTTTGCTAACTATAACCTGTTCTAGTCCGTGCTACTTGTATATATGTTTTCAAGGCTGCCCACTTGGAAGTGGACTACCAGTTGGCATGCTCCTTCCCGGGACAGGGCCCCTCTCCTCTTCACCGATTTTGTATTTTCTATAAGTTCCCTGTGTGTCGAGGCCTTTTCCCTGTCTGCTCGGCCGTATGCACTGGTTTCATCCTAGTTCAGCTCAGGGTTGGGCAGTCATGTTGGTGAGACTTTCTGGCTGCAGCCTCAGACATTCCAGGAGACACAGTCTCACAGCAAACTCCCTGATCTGCTGGCTCGTAATAGTCTTTGCCCCTCTTCTGCGGCGTTCCCTGAGCCTTAGGTATGGGAGTGCTTTGTAGATGTGTCTGTTGGAACCGGGCTCCGCTCTGGGTTTTGATTGGTTGTGGTTTTCTGTAGCGGTCCAAGAAACTGTTTAAAGGCACATTAGTCCCAGCCTAGTTGGAATATTTTTCTAGATTAGAATATTTAAACGTCACATATTTAACATTGAACAGATGATCGTGAGTTGGTATTTTCCTTCTAAGCATTATCTCAGGCTAGACAGGAGAGCCCTAAAAAGACTCTTCATTAAGATTTAACTTGTCAGCTGCACATGGTGGCACACACCTATAATCCCGGCACTCCAGAGACAGGGGCAGGTGGATCTCTGAGTTCGAGGTCAGCCAGGTCTACAGAGTGAGTTTCAGGACAGCCAGAGATACACAGAAAAGCACTATCTCAGGGAAAATAATAGTAATGAGAAAAAGCTGGGCAGTGGTGGCACACACCTTTAATCTCAGCACACAACCAGGGCTGCCTGAGCAACCCTCTCAAACCTCGCCCTCCAAAAAGACTTAACTTGTCCGTGTGTTTTTTTAACACCAGGTGAAGGTCACCCTAGGAATGAGCTCTGCCTTCTGGATCTTGTCAGCTATGAGTCCCCCGAGATGACCTCAATAGCAAACAGCAGCAGTATGACACTGAGCTTTTCAACCTCCGTCTCCAGCTCCTACTACAGCCAAAGCTTGGAAGCCGCTGATGAATGGTTCTCTGATGACTCTCTAGAAGCCAAAAAACCCCCAAAGCCTCTAATTGGGGAGCCTCTGGCAGAAAAGGTGCTTGCGTACCTGTCAACCATTTCAATAGAAGAATGGCCTGGAAACACAATGAACATGATGTTCTGTAGCGATCAAAAAGATGACAGCAGTAAGGAACACTTCTTACAAAGAAACACAGAGATTGGCAAACTCAACCTTCAATGTGATATTGAATGACTTTTTTTTCCTTTTGAAACCTGGTATAGAGTGAAATCAGGTAAAGTTAAAACTGAATCGTGAACTTCTGAGTCTCCTATCATGTCTGTACTAATATTGCTTTTCTTGTTTTTTATCATAAAGTGGTTCTAGCCCTTAGTGAGTTTTATTTACTTGTTTTTAAAATTATTTATTTATCTTAATTTCATGAACATTGGTGTTTTGCTTGCATGTATGTCTGTGTGAGGGTATCAGATTCCCTGAAACTGGAGTTACAAACAGCACCGTGCAGGTGCTGGGAATTGAACCCAGGTTCTCTGGAAGAGCAGCCAGTGTTCTTAACCACTGAGCCATCTCTCCAGTCCCTCGTATCTTTTCTTTTCTTTTTCTTTTTTTTTTTTTTTTAAGATTTAATTATTTACTGTGTACATGGTTTTCTGCCTGCATATACGCCAGAAGAGGGCACCAGATCTCACTATAGATGGTTGTGAGCCACCATTCGGGTACTGGGAATTGAACTCAGGACCTTTGGAAGAACAGCCAGTGCTCTTAAGCTCTGAGCCATCTCTCCAGCCATCTCATATTTTTTCTTAATTTTTCTACTTTTTTTTTTTCCGAGACACAGTTTCTCTGTAGCCTTGGCTGTCCTGGACTGGCTTTGCAGACCAGGCTGGCCTCAAACTCACAGAGATCCTCCAGCCTCTGTCTCCCTGAGTGCTGAGATCACAGGCGAGCGCCACTGCACCTGGCTGCCTGGCTTTTTCTTAACGTTTTGATTTCAGAACTTGATGCATGCAGTGACAGCCGGCAACAGGTATATACAGCCAGAATTCACTTGAGGATTCAGAATCAGTGCATCTCTACCTCCAGGCACACCAGTTGGCTCTTTTCCTTCTGTGTCACCTGCTGCTACCCTCCTCTGCGTCCTCCATCTTGCTTAAGTTATCACTCTCTCTCCACTGCTGCTTTCAGAAAATTCACTCTGTGCAACAGCCAAAGCCATTTTTTGAAACAAAAGAGTAGCCACAGCCTCACAGTTCACTAAAAATACGTCTACACATTTGTTATGAGTTTCATATGCAATGTTTTCTTCCTGACAGGTTGATTTCATTTCAACCTATTCTCCCCAGGAAGTCAAGAGTCCAGGCGCACTGGCTAATCTGCTTATTTCCGCCTCGGGCTGTGTGCTTGCTCTTCCCTGTGACTCTAAACATCTGTTTCTAGATTTTTTCATGGCTCGCTCTTAAATATCATTTCTAGTTCACATGAGTAGAGTCCAGAAAGAACTGTGAGCACCATGGCGCTGGGCCGGCGTGAACAGGATGTGCTACACATATCCTGGTTTGCTATTTATTTTCTCCTGTATATTCATGCTCTGTCTGAGACCCTGATCATTCATCCCGGTGACCGTGAGCACAGTTCATACTCAGATCTTGATAGAAACGGTTTTGCGCTACAACATTCTGCTGAGAAATGGCCGCCAGCAGAGCCAGATCAAAGGAAGCAGGGCACGGTCCTAGCCCATTTCCTTTCGAGTAAAATCCTCACAGATTGATGGTGCCAAGCCAAAGGGACACCTGAGTCACTCTGGAAGATCCTTCTGCTCAGATTAGGGGACCTGTGAAGTAAAAATTGTAAATGGTTATGTTTATTATGCACACTGTAGGCGTTTACAAAATAATCATATATTAAATTACAGGAATCCATGGGGGGGGCTAGGAAAATGGCTCCTGTCCCCCCCCCAAAGAACCCCCATTTGGTTCAAAACCTACCTTCTGTGGCTCCCATGCTACCTAAGCCTCTGGTGTATCAAACCCTATATATTCATATTATGTCTGTTATGCTGATAATTCCGTCCTGTATACCACATTCAGGGGACCCTGCCTCCTCCAGGCTCTGCAGGTACACAGAGCCCTGCCCTTCCACCCACACACACATTTTAAAGAATCCTTAAAGGAAGGGTTCAAGGAGCTGGGCTGTGATGACACACACCATTAATCCCAGCATTTGGGACACAGGGCAGAAGCAGGCAGATCTCTAAGTCGGAGACCAGTCTGGTCTATAGAGCAAGTTCCAGGACAACTAGGGATACACGGAGAATCCCTGCCTCAAACACGCACATGCACACACACACACACACCAAAAATAGGGAGAAAGGAAGGAGAGAAGGAGGGAGAAGAATCCAATCAGGGCCTGATGCTGCACATCTTTAATCCCAGCACTCAGAAGGCAAAGACAGGCCGATCTCTATAGTTCAAGGCCAGCCTGATCTACATAGCAAGCTCCAGGCCAGCCAAGCTACACAGTGAGAACCTGTCTCACAAAAAAATTTAAAAAACAAATGAGAATCCATAAACCCATGCTGACAATTTTAAATCTTTAAAGAGACTGTCTTAGTCCACTCAGGTTTCTATAACAAAACAGCATAGACTATGCGACTTATAACAGAAATTTTCCTCTCCCAGGACAGAGGGTGGCAGTGAGGATGTGCTTCCTGGTGTATAGAGAGTTGTCGTCTTAGGCTTGGGGGTATGTGTTGGCCCAGTTTAGTGTCAATGAGGTTTTGAATCCAATCTCCAGTACTGCCAAGAAGTGGGGAGAGGGGGCATATAACAAGAGGAAAGGAAAGAAGGCTGTGTTTTCACGGCGTCTGCATGTGACCCGAGAGAGCTTTCTGAGCTTCCTCGCCTCCCCCAGGTCTTAGGAACCGAACCTGGAGCTTTGGGTATGTGAGGTTAGTGCTCTGCTACCGAGCTGCACTCCGAGCCTGCCAGAGCAGTGGTCCTCAGCCTTCCTAACGCAGAGACCCCTTAACAGTCCACGCTGTGGAAAGCCCCAGCCATAGTTATTTTTGTTGCTACTCAGTAACTGTAATTTTGCTACTGTTACGAATCATAATGTAAATATCTGTGTTTTCCGGTGGTCTTGGCTGACCCCTGTAAAAAAGGTCACTCGACCCCCAAAGGAGTCGATACCCACAGGTTGAGAATTGCTGCTCTAGAGCCTTTGTAAAACAAACAAACAAAAAATGCTTTGTATTCCAGATTGGCCTCAAATTCCTGATATTCTTGCCTCCACTTTCTGAGCGCTGGGATTATAGCGGTGTTCCAGCATAGCTGGCTATATGTATAACATAAAAGCATGTATATATGTATACACATAATATATACATATATATACACGCTTACACATATATATGTATATGCTTTTTTCTTTTCTTCCCTCTTCCTCCTTTTTTGAGTGGTAGAGATTAGATCCAGTTCATATATATATATATATATATATATATATATATATATATATATGGTGTGTGTTTTGTGTTGTGTTGTATTGTCACATACATACAAAGAAACTGGAAATAGGTCACATTAAGTCCAAACTAAAAGCCAGGCTTGGTTGCACACGCCTTTAGTCCCAGCACCCAGGGAGGCAGAGGCATGTGGATCTCTGTGAATTCGAGGCCAGAGTGGTCCATAAAGCAAGTCCAGGACAGCCAAGGCTACACAAAGAAACTCTGTCTTGAAAAAAGAAAAAATCCAAACTACAAGACAGAGCTCGTAAGACTTGGTTGGGTCCTTTGACTTGTGTACTGCCTCCTGCACCCACTGGAATGCCATCCCACAGCTTGGCTGAAGGGTGCCTGCGGGGTGACAGAGGCTCTCCGACAGGCTCCTCCCCTGCTGAGCCTCTGGAGCCAATCAAGGCTCCTGGTGGCTCTGTCACATCCCCCAACCCCATGCGTCCTGTCTGCTTTCAGAAGCCAGGATACTGACTTCATCAAAGCTTCTGGTCCGTGCCCTCTGGGGGAAAAAAAGCCACTATGGCTTTCACTACAACCAGGCTCGGTGCCAGGGTGAGTGTTGAGCCTGTGGCAGCGATGAGGCTTTGGGTTCAACCTGCAGCACCAAAACCAGCAAAACAGATTCTTGACCTTCAATACCCAGCACCAGGTGTCTGAGAACTCTGGGGCTCTCCACCGGAGCGGAATCTCACCGCCATTCAAACTCTGGGGGCCCTGCCCCGTAACTACTGAATGTGCTCAAATGTTAGCAGCGTTAGAGGATTCGACTCAAGCTCCCATGCAGGCATGAAACAACTGTGGTTGGCGTTGCAAGAGGGGCACAGGAGGAATAGCGCTATTCCGAGTAACATAGCTCTACCACCAGAGTGTCCAGCTCTGTGTTTGGTTGTCTGATTAGCCCACGTCCAGAAGGAAAAAGGGAAGGGGCGGAGAGAAGGCACGGAAGAGATCACTGTGCCAGCAGCATGGAGGGTTTTTAATTACTATGTTGTTGTTTGTATAGGGCTTTTCAAAAACTACATATTAGTATATTCATATCTGTATGTATATATTCATACATACATGTGCATGCTAAATCATATATGTACATAAATTATATAGGTAATATATATACACATGCACACACTATTTCCAAATACCTGTAACTTAACATCATCCCTTTGTAAGTAACATCATCATTTAAGAACAGAACCCAGGGCTGAAGAGATGGCTCGGTGGTTAAGAACATGGCTATTCTTCCTAGGGACCTACGTTCAGTTCCCAGCATATACGTGGTATCTCACAGTTGCCTGTAACTCCAGTCTCAAGGGATCCCACACCCTCTTCTGGCCCCTGAGGGCACCAGGCACACATTTGTAGTGGGAACATACACACAAAACACTCATACACGTTAAACAAAATAAGTAAATACATACAAGCACGGGAAAAAAAACAACAAATAAAAAGAGAAGAAAAAGGAATAAGCTTCCTCATTCCCAACACAATGTAAAACCAACCCGCCTCACGCTTGAGCCTTCCTTTTCTCCCTCCACTAGCCGGCCACTATGTTAAAGTTTCCAGGGACAGCCTGAGGTTTGTGGCAAGCGCGCCCTCTGTTGGCGACGCAGGAGCAGAACAGTTCTCACTGACCGTCCACGGAAGCTTTCCCCTGGTCTTTTCAGCCATTTCTTTGTTTTGTTTTTTAAGAAAACCATAACTAGGTGTGCAGGTCCAAGCCTGTAAGCCAGTAGTTGAGGCAGGAGGATTACCACGGGTCTGAGGCCAGTGTCCGGGATAAATGATTCGTTCCAAGTCCAACCAAGCTGCAAAGTATGAACATCTCTATTAAAAATAAATAAATACTTTAAGACAGAATATTCAGGCCATGGAGTGGCTTCATTTTTGTGCACTTTTGTTCGGGGGAAGGAGGGTTGACACGGGATTTATTCGTGTAGCCCTAGCTATCTTGGAACTTGCTCTGTAGACCAGGCTGGCCTTGAACTCGTAGAGATCCAACTGCCTCTGCCCCCTGAGCGCTGAGATTAAAGGCTAGCCCACCCACACCTGGCTGGAAACGGTTTTAAAGGACCTGTGAGACAATGCTTTTACTTGTTGTTTTTAGGCTGAGTCTTATTCTGTAGCCAAGATGGCCTCAAACTTTGATGCCTCAGCCTCCCCAGCAAACACTCGCAGGCGTGTGCCACAGTGCTCAGCTCTGCCCACACGGCAGCTCACAACTGTAACTTTGCCCCCCCCCCCCCATTGTTTGTCCCTACACTGTGTGCGCAGGGTAGCTGGCCCACTAGTTTCCGGGGTTTCTCCCTCTCAGCCTCCCATCTTGTTATAGTAGTGCTAGGATAATAGACAGACAGGGACCACCGGGTCAGGCTTTTAGGACACCAGGCTTCAGTAGCAAAGTGCCTCTGCCATGGAGCCATCTCCCTAGCCCGAGGCTCTCATTATTATACAGCTCCAAATCTCCTAACTTGTGACACTTTGGCTCTCGAGTACTGCAAGGAAAAAACAAACAAACAAATAAATAAATAGCAGGCAGAGACTTCCAGAAAAGCTCTTCCCCTTGGACTGTCACTCAACAAAGACCCCCCCCCCCCCGCGCATTTCTCTAGCCAGATCTGGGAGGCAGATAAATAAAGATCGTAGACATATAGACGTCATGACAGTTGCTACGACACGCCACAAAAGCAAAAGGAATTTTTTTAATGTGATTGAGCAATTTCAGGCAGACATCTTGGGGAAATCACTATTTGTCTCCAGTTAGTGAACTGTCAGTAGGAAGTCCAAGAACGGAATCCACGGGAAGAGAATTTCGAGGGCGTGTGAGAAAAACTCCAAGAAAACAAGACCTTGGTTTCTTCAAAAGCACAGACTTGTTCCTGGAATGTGTTTTCACGCGCCCCCCGGGAGCAGTGGACAGGAGTGAGTTTTCTGCCTCTTGTATGCCTCGTTTGTATGCCGCCACGAAAAAGCACACCTTTGCCATGTGCCCTGTGGCTGTACACTTTACCGTGGTGGCTCTTCTTTACTGTGGCTTAAACCGCCCGGTGCTCTGAACAAAGCTGGCTAGAGCGATGAGCAGTAAAGGAACTGGGTTTTCTTCTCAAAGCAATAAAAACATTTCTTGATGAAGAGTCAGTCCGTGTTTCTCCTCGGAATTGGGGCTGAATCTAAGTGGTGCCGCAGAGCGTGGGCTTAGCACACAGGGAGCCAGGAGCCCAAGTCCCAGCACCATAAATAAAGAACACATGTAGCCGAAAGCCAGCTGGAGCGCTCTTGTTTAAAACCCTGCTTTATCTGGGGCGTTCAGGCCTCTACCTCCCTTCCCAACCCCCCAACCTTACGTAGGAAAGAGAAAGGTTAGTGGGTAGAGGGGGCCCAGACCCCTTTACTTCTTCGGACTATTTAGGGTCATGGGGTTCTTTTAGGGCTCTGTCAACCGCAGATGCAGCCAGCAGGCTCCTCCATGCCGCTGTGGCCCAACCATTTCTCTCTGTCTGTCTGCTCCACACTGCCACACCGTCTCTGGTCTCTCCAGACAGCTACACGCCACAGGCCAACACCAAATGCCAGTTTGGTATAAATTGCCCATCTACCACTTACTCAAAAAGAGAAGTTTAAAAATGGACCCGGCAGTGATGACATGCGCCTTTAATCCAAGCAGAGGCAGAGGCAGGCTGATCTCTGTGAGTTCGAGGCCAGCCTGGTCTACAGAGTGAGTTCTAGGACAGCCAAAGCTACACACAGAAACCCTGTCTCAAAAAAACAACAAAACAAAACCAAAAATGGGCCTGATGGCTGGGTATGTTACAGGAGGACTGCAATTTCAAAGCCTGCCTCCCTGGGTTGTGGGTTCAAGGACAGCACTGGTCACTTAGACCTGGTACACACACACACACACACACACACACACACACACTAACAAGCCAGGCATACTTGTGCTTGTTGCACCAGCAGTTCTTGCAACCCCAGCAGTCAGGACACCAAGGAGACAGAAGGATTGCTAAAAGTTGGAGGCCAGCTTGGGCGACAGAGAAATCCTGTCTCAACACAACAAATCAATTAAAAAAAACTTTAAAGGGGGTGTCCAGAGAGTTCAATAGGTAAAATCACTTGCCCCCAACCTGATGATCTGAATTCAATCCCCAGAACTCATGCTGGAAGGAGAGAACCAACTCCTACAAGCTGTCCTGTGACCTACACATACGCACTGTAGCACGCCCACTCCCCAGCTCCTCACAAATAGATGTAACTTTTAACAAGCTGAGGATAAAGCCCAACGGTAGAATGCTTGCCTAGCATGCTCAAAGCCCTTAGTACAATTCTCAGCACCATAGGATGGAAGGAAGGGAGGGAGGGAGGAAGGAAAGAAGGAGGGAAGGAATCAAGAGAGGGAGAGAAAGGAGAAAGAGGGGAGTAAGGGAAAACCAAAGTTGAAGCATATCCATCACGTATTTCAAACTGGGATCCATTCTGCTGCAAGTCATTGCAGATGAATTCAGATTGGGTTAATCAATGAAAGAACTTTGGCAAACATAACTGAAAGTCAGCCGATCTGAACCCCAGGGCAGGGCTCAGTCAGGCCCCCTCTAGAGCTCAGTTGTGCATCTCTGATGTCCTATATAGATACTGAGTACAACCTTGGACAGCCTTTCCAGTGGACACGCCAGCTGCTAGCAGAGAAGAGAGCCACACGCTTTCTCTTTGCAGGCCAGGGGAGAAAGCAGTATTTCTCAAAAAAAAAAAAAAAAAAAAAAAAAAAAAAGTGGATAAAAGTCTCAACCTTGGGATACAAAGTGAATAAATTGCAATAATAACTAAATAAATAAATAAATAAATAAATAAACAAACAAATAAATAAATAAATAGAAACACACACACACAAAAGTCTCAACCTTCGGGCTGGAGAAATGACTCAGCAGTTAAAAGCGAAGGCTGCTCTTACAGAGATCTAGAATGTTCTTCCTAGCATCCCTGCCAAGCTGCTCATAGCCACCTGACACTCCAGTTCCAGGGGATCCCCTTCTGGCTTCCAGGCACCCACACCCACGTGCAAACACATACACACCCATAAAAATAATGTTTTCAAACCCCTAAACGTTAGAGCCTGAGTCTACAGCCATTCCACCCTGAACATGCCCAATCTCGTCTGATCTCGGAAGCTACACAGTAGAGCCAGGCATGGTGGTGCATCCCTTTAATTCCGGTACTTGGGAAACTGAGGCAGGAAAATATCTGTGAATTTGAATGCCAGCCTGGCCAACAAAGCAAATTTCCAAGACAACTGGGGCTACATAGAGAAACATTGTCTAAAAAATCAAAAGCCCATAAAGTTCCAAATCTTTTCTAATTAATCCTGAAACTATTTTTTGTTGTTGTTGGGTTTTTTGTTTTGTTTTTGTTTTGAGACAGGGTTGTTCTGTGTATCCTTGGCTGTCGTAGAACTCTCTCTGTAGACCAGGCCAGCCCCAAACTCAGGGATCCATCTGCCTCTGCTAGTCACCACCACGCCCAGCTGGGTAACTTTTCTCCCAGTTAATGGAAGCAAGTCTCTATTTAAAGTAACTTTTATGTCAGAAAAACAAGCTGGCATGTAACTCAATTGGTAGATTGCTTGCCAAGCATGTACAAGACCGTGGGTTTAGGTAGGGCTGGAGAGATGGCTCAGAGGTTAAGAGCACTGACTGCTTTTCCAGAGGTCCTGAGTTTAATTCCCACCAACTACATGGTAGCTCACAACCATTTATAATGAGATCTGGTGCTTCTTTTGGCCCACAGGCACGAACGCAGGCAGAATACTGTATAAGTAGTAAATAAATCTTAAAAATAAAATAAAATAAGACCCTGGGTTTCACGAGGGAGGCAGAGGCAGAAGGACCAGAATTTAACCTTCAGTTATGCAGCTGTGCAGTAAATTCAGCCAGCCCAAAAGGAAGGAAGGAAAAAGAAGAAAGGCGCCTCAAGGTGGCATAGGCAGCGGTGACGCACTCATAGATAAGTGTGTAAACGTGAAGTGTGTGTGTGTGTGTGTGTGTGTGTGTGTGTGTGTGTGTGATCACTGCTTTAACCGCCTTAAGGCCTTTTAGCAATACAAAGCTGTAAACTGTGTTTAAATTGAATTTATAATTGCTATGATTTATCTGCATACACAGAACAAAAGTATAGTAAAAGTCAGCAGAGATTACACTATATTGAAAATATGCCATTCTTAGTTTGGGGGGGTGTCAATGTATTTATTTTATATGCACGGGTGTTTTACCCGCCTGTATGTGCGCCGTGATGGTGTCTGGTCCTGAAGGGTATTGGGTCTCCCTGGAGCTGAAGTAACCAACAGTTGTGAGCCATTATTTGGGTCCAAAGAACCAAACCTTGGTTCCCAGAGGGAGCGCCCTGTTCTGTTAAACACTGAGCTGTCACCCCAGTCACTGGTTTGCAGTTGTTTGTTTGTTTTGTTTTGTTTTGTTTTTTAGGTTTTTTTTAAAAAGCCGGGTGGTGGTGGTGCACGCTTTTAATCCCAGCACTAGGGAGGTGGAGGCAGAGGCAGGCGGATCTCTGTGAGTTCGAGGCCAGCCTGGTCTACATAGAGTGAGTTCCAGGACAGCCAGGGCTACACACAAAGAAACCCTGTCTCAAAACAAGTTTTAAAAAGTTTGTGAGCTCGCATAGTGGTTCACGCCTGTAGTCCCAGCACTCAGGAGGCAGAGGCAGACAGATCTCTGTGAGTTCAAGGCCAGCCTGGTTTATAAAGTGAGTCCAGGACAGCCAAGGCAACACAGAGAAACCCTGTCTCAAAAAGAAAAAAGAAGTTTTGTGTGTTTTTAAAAGTTGATTATTATTAGCAGTGCACACATGAAGGTCAGAAACAACCCGTGAGGAGCCCACCCTCTCCTTCCCACGTGTGGGTTGCCAGGTTCCAAGGCAGCTGCCCTTGCTTGCTATATGACCAGGCCTTTAGCGTGTGTGTTTTAGAAATACTACACAAAACTCATGAATGTTGATTCCCTTGTTTTGTTTTGTTTTTTGCTTGCAAAGCATGATGCAAAAAAATACAAAATACTGTAGCTCACATCTATAATATAGCAACTAGAGTTTAGGTGTTTTTTTTTTTTTTAAGATTATTTATTTAATGTGAGTGCTCTATCTGCATGTGCACCTGCTCGCCAGAAGAGGGCATCAGATCCCATTATACATGGTCGTAAACTGCCATGTGGTTGCTGGGAATTGAACTCAGGACCATCTGGAAGGACAGACAGTGCTCTTAACCGCTGAGCCATCTCCCCAGCCCCAAGGTTAAGTTTCAATATAAGCATTTAACTATCTTCTAAGCAATTATTATTAAGGTTTTTTGTTTGTTTGTTTGTTTGTTTGTTTTTAAGAGAGTTGCAAACTGTAGCCATGACCAGCCAGGAATTCATTCTGTACAGCAACTGATCTCAAACTCACAGAGATCTGCCTGCTCCATCATTGGAGTGCTGGGATTAAAGGCGCACCCACCTTTAAAAGCAAAAGTCTGTTTTACTTTACGAACCAGACTGGCCGTGAGCTCAGAATGGTGAGAACACTATTCCCTAGAGAACAGAAACAGCGATACTGATGGAAGCATGGCGTCCTTCAGTGAGTGGATATGTCGCTAGCATCTACACTGTGAAGACAGTGAGAGGGAAAACAGTGGGTGTCAGCAGGAGTCAGGGTGTAAAGGATTAAGTTTAGAATGTATACTCTACACCAGTGGTTCTCAGGCCGTGGGTCAAGCCCCCTTTGAGGGTTGAGTGACCCTTTCCCAGGGGTCACCTAAGACCTTAGGAAAACATGTTTACATTATGATTAATAACAGTAGCAAATTACAGTCGAGTTGCAGTAACACAAATCCTTTTACTCACCACAACATGAGGAACTGTTAAAGGGCCGCGCGTTAGGAGGGTTGAGAACCGCTGCTCTAGCTAATGAAGAACAAAATCAAAAAGTTAGGTATGCCTGGGGCTAAGAACAACTTAAAGGTGGCTATTGGGAGCACCCTGAGAAAGGCCAGGACAGCTGTGTGGGGCCATGCCCGGACTCACTGAACCTTATGGAAACTGAGGCGGGTTACACACTCGGGCTATAGCTACCTAGTATCAGCCTTCAGATGGAAATGGAAACTTCAGTGGACATCTGGTTGTTTAGTCTAGCCGACATCAAAGCCGGCTGCTCTGGGCTTTCAGATGTTTGGCGGAACACTTCAGTTCTCTTCATCTAAGGGGTCTGGGAGACACAACCACTATGATTTTTGTCAGCTTTAAGCTTGAGGGGTCTTTTTTTTTTTCTCTCTCTCTCTCAATTATAAAAACATTTCTTGTGACAACATAAAAGAATTTTTTTTAAAGGAAAGCAAAAATACTTTAGCTTTATCTCTCTGACACAACTGGTTTTCCTTTTATGTACTTTACAAGCAAATAAAGCTAACATTGCAAACCCACAGAGAACATGTGTTAGTGTGTTAGTGTCCTTTCCTTTGCACTAAGTGTTGTATTTTAATTTTAAAGCAATGCACATTCTAAAATAACCACCATATAATAACACCCACCAGTTACGCTAGAATCTAAGGTTAATATTCTGGGACTGTTGGAAGTTTTTGTACCTAAGTTTTTCCAGTAAAATGAATAATGAGTTTTGTTTATTGATATTTTCTTCTAAAAAATTTCTTTGAATAGCCAGTTAGGAATAAAAGCATTTTTATGACTCAATAAAGATTTCTACATTGCAAAGAGATTTTACTAGTGTCTATTGATAGCAACAATGTATGACTTCCCACAAAAGACTTTGCCACACCTTTTTTCTCTGGGACTGGAGATGAAGCTGAAGGTCTCCCAAGCTAGGCAAGCACTCTACCAGGAAGCTCTGTCAGCTCCCGCCTTTTGTTTAAACATTTGTTTGCTGTTTGTTTGTTCAGATGGGGTCTTATTCTGCAGCCCAGACTGTCCTAGCGAAATCCAGCCTCAAACTCACAGCGTACTCCTGCCTCTTCCTCAGAGTACTAGGATTGCAGCTCATCGCCACACCCCATGTTTTATATTTCATTTGGGGACAGTGTCATGCTAGACTGGCTGAATTCATTCTCTAGCCCAGGTAAGCCTTGAACTTTTGAAACTCTTGCAAAATAAAAAAATAAAAAAAGAGAAAGAAAAGAAAAGAAAAAGTGAAAGAAGAGAAAAGAAAGATTAAAAAAATGCACAGGCAGAGGTGATTCATGAACTCCTTTAATCCCAGCATTCAGGAGACAGAGGTGGATCTCTGTGAGTTTGAGGCCAGCCTGCTCTACAGAGTGAGTCCCATTACAGCCAGGGCTACACCGAAAAACCCTGTCTCAAACAAACCAAGAAAGAAAAAGGAAGGAAGGAGGGAGGGAGGAGGAAGTAGGAAAAGTGCTACCTCCGAATCCTGAGGGCTGGGATTACAGTCACCAGGGCAGGCTACCACCCCTCTATCAGCGTAAGTTCTATTCTTTTGTTTGTATATCCAGGTGTAGGTTTGGACACATGAATGCAGTGCCCTCGGAGGTCAGAACACATTGAACCGCAGGAACCGGAAGCTACAGGCTGTTGGCAGCCACCAGACAAGAGTGCTGGGATCAAAACTCCAGTCCTCTTCAGTAACATTATGTGCTCTCAACTGCTGAGCCATCTCTTCTGCCCCAGGCATCAATTTTTACCATAAGTATTATTATACGTGAAAACGTTGCTGTCTTAACTAAGGTTTTTATTGCTGTGACAAAACAACATGACCAGAAAGCACATTGCTGTGCACCATCAAAGGAAGTCAGGACAGGAACTCAGTCAGGGCAGGAACCCAAAGCAGGAGCTGATGCAGAGGCCGCTGAGGGGTGCTGCTCACTGGCTTGCTCCTCCCGGCCTGCTCAGCCTGCTTTCGCAGAGAACCCAGGACCACCAGCCCAGGGATGGCACCATCACGGTGGGCTGGGCCTCCCCCATTGATCACTAATTAAGAAAAAGCCTTACAGCCAAATCTTACAGAGGCATTTTCTCGATTGGGTTTCCCTCCTTTCAGAAAACTCTAGTTTGTATGTCAAGCTGATAAAAGACAAGCCAGGGCCGTTACTTTGATATGTATTTTTTTAATTTGTTTCTTTTATGTGATTTGTCTATATGTGTTTGTTTGGTCTACACGGATGCCTGTGTGCTACACGCATTCATGGTACCTGCAGAAGCCAGAAGAGGGAATCTAATCCTTGGCACTGGAGTTACAGAGTGCGTGAGCCACTGTCTGGTTGTGGGGATTGAACTCGTATCCTCTGGAAGAGCAGCCAGGACTGAGCCATCTCTCCAGCCCCTACTTTGATATTTATAAACTTTATTAGAATTTGTTTCTGAAGCAAGTTGTCAGGTTGGTTTAAGTGCTCTGTGTAGCTCGTGCTGCCTTTGACATCCTTGGTCCCAGTCTAGCCAAGTGCTAGGCTTATACCCTAGTTCTGCTGCTCCAGCTGAGAAAAGGTGACCCTTTGTCCTCAAAATAATTCACCCTACCTGCAGGAGAGAAGAGTTAACAATCGGGTAGTTACTAAGCAGATGTCAACTGTGCTAAAGGAGAAATAGGACACGGTGGCATAGGAGGGCATAGGAGGGCTTGCCCGGCTTATCACTGACAGAGAAAGGTCTGAGGTAGGTCTGGCTCCCAGAGGGAGATGGGCTTAGCGCGGCCTCCTGAATGACTCTTCCGAAGAGTCTTCTAGGTAAATTGACTTGATGTGCCAGGTTTGAAGATACCAGCAGTTTCTTTTTCTTTTTCTTCAGGTTTGAAGACAACAACAAGTTTCTTTCTTTCTTTTTTCAGGTTTGGTTGCATTTTGAGGCAAGAAAGGTGTATGTGGTACAGGGTTATAACCAAGTGGGACGGTTTTTGCAGCACGGTAAGTGCAAAGCCAAAGTAAACATGACCAAGACATGTTCACTGGCTGGTTTTGTGTGTCAACTCGACACAGGCTACAGTCATGAGAGAGGAGGAAGGAGCCTCAGAGGAGGAAATGCCTCCATGAGATACAGCTGAAAGGCATTTTCTCAATTAGTGATCAATGGGGGAGGCCCAGCCCTGGGCTGGTGGGTCTGGGTTCTCTAAGAAAGCAGGCTGAGCAAGCATGAGGATCGAATCAGTGAGCAGCACCTTTCAGCGGCCTCTGCATCAGCTCCTACCTCCGGGTTCCTGTCCTGACTGAGTTCCTGTCCTGACTTCCTTTGATGGTGCACAGCAATGTGGAAATGTAAGCCAAATAAATGCTTTCTTCCCCAACTTACTTTTTGATCATGGTGTTTTGTCTCAGATTAGAGACCCTAGGGCAATATGAGAGTGCAGAGAGATTTATTACCCTTAGCAGGCAAGGAGAGCTGAGCGAGAGTCTTTTCCAAAACAGTGTTCTCCCTAACAAAGGAAGCAGGCGGCTTTGATTCAGGAAGCCTATGGATTCATAGAGGGGTTAGCCCATTTCTGAGCTTGCTCTGTTTATAGTCACAGAGAGTAGTGACAGACAGGAATGCCTCTGGGCTTGCTCTACCTGCACCATAAAGTTATAACTCTAGAAAAGGGAGGCTACTCTGCTTAGCGCCTGGCAAAACTTGTCCTGACCTTTGTTCTCTTTCAGTTGGGTCAGGCCCAGGTCTCTGGTCCCCCATGGACTTCTTTTAAAATTTATTTTCAGAGACAATAGAAGTCTGGCTTAGAAGTCCTGGACTTCAGTGATCTTCCTGCCTCAGCCTCCAGGGTTGGCGGAAGTACAGGTTGGTACCAATACGTCTGACCTGTGAAAGCTTTAAAATGCATCCACCTTTCAGCCTCGGCTGGGAGGGGTCTGGAGAATCAGACAACTTCAGGAGTTAAGCGCGTCCGTTGCTCTTACACAGGGTCTCCGTTCCCAACACCGATAGGGTGGCTCACAAGCACATGTGGCTCCAGTTCCAGAGGATTTGGTCTCTCTTCTGGCTTCTGTGGCCACCATGCATGCATATGGTACGCATGTATATAACACGTGCAGGCAAAAGACTCATGCAAGTAAAACAAATAAAGTGGAAAGGAATTTCTAAACACAGCTGGAGTCTAGCTTTAATGTGGAAATAATGGAATTAACTTTAGATGTCCCCATGTGACAAATATAAAGGCTATGGAAACACCAGAGTATTAAAAGTCTTGATGTATGTTTCTTCTATTAGCCTTGGTGTATCTGACTTTCTCTGTATCCCGGTTCGTTTTTCTGTCAACTCGACACAAGCCAAAGTCATTTAGGAAGAGAGCTTTCACCTGAGAAAATACCTTCCCTCGTATTGCCTGTAGGCGAGTCTGTAAGGCGTCTTCTTGGCTAATGACTGATGTGGGCAAACCTAGCCCGATGAGGGCGGTAGGTGGTGATTTAAAAAGAGGAAAAACAGCAGCACAGCTCTCATCGCAAAGGGGATAAGAGAGAGTTGCTGTTGTCGTTCTTGTTGTTCTTGAGCCACATATGAGTGAACGTGGCCTGGTGACAGCAAACACAAATTTTGGTCACATCAAATTCCATGTTTCCGTGTGTCTCAGAAAGTTTATGTAGTAAAGAGAACAAAGTCATAAACCAAAACATTTCCAGTGCTTTAGTGGAAGGGTCAGGTAGGTAAAAACTTCTGCTATAGACCCTAAATGCTATCCGATGACATTCCTTCCTTGTGAGCTGGTAGAAGAGAGTGGTCTGTGAATACATCCCAAAATCTTTTCCAAGTTAGTCGCGGGGGTGTTAGCTCAGACACAGAGGTAGGCAATGAATGGCTAAGAGGTCCAATGGAATGATGCCCGTCTGGAGCCCAGTTACCATCTAATCTGTCCAGATTAATTGAGCGCTTAATCAGCCACTTGGCCTTTAGAGGCTGTTCACTGGGTCTGGAGAGATGGCTCAGAGGTTCAGGGGTCGTGGGTTCAATTCCCAGCAACTACATGGTGGCTCACAACCATCTATAATGAGATCTGATGCCCTCTTCTGGCCTGCTTGCAGGCAGAATACTGTATAAATAATAAATAAACAAGCTGGGCACTCCAGTACTCAGGAGGCAGAGACAGGAGGATTGCTGTGAGTTCAAAGCCAGCCTGGTCTACAAAGTGAATCCAGGACAGCCAAGGCTACACAGAGAAACCCTGTCTCAAGAAACCAAAAACCAAATAAACTGAATAAATAAATATTTGGGGCTGCCTCTTTCCAAGGACATTAGTTGACACCTGTAAGCCTGTAAGGAGAATGGGGCAGGAAGATCAAAAGTTCAAGGCTAGGCTGGAGTACTTAACAAGGAGGCTGTCCAAAAATGCACAATAGAAAATAGGTGTTGGCCTGTGAAAATAGGCATGAGTCCTGTAGCACCAGACGGTTCTTTTCAGTGTATACACCTAATCATGTCACTCCCTGACCACAGAGAGAGAGAGAGAAAAGGAAAACTGCTTCACCGGCTCCCCAGCAGTCCACCTGGACCAAGCCTCCATTACTCCAGCACCCCTACACTACCGCTCTCTTCTCACCCCCTTACCCTACCCCCCAGCACACAGCGTTCCCTAGATTCTAGCTTCTCTGAATGTTCTTCTTTGAACACACTGAGCTTTCACGTCATCAAACATTTGCATGTGGGCTTTGTTCTGATTTTCCCTTAAAACAGCCTTTGTCCTGCAGACCTTTCTTAAAGAACCAGTTTAAATGTCTCTGCTTATGATTAAAAACATGCTAGCTAGGTCAACTTGGTCCCACGAAGCCTTGCTAAAGGAGTCTCTTCAAACATATTTCCCAAGCCATTTATCTCCTCCTTGGGTTTGTCTGTTTGTTTGTTTGTTTGTCTGTCTGTCTGTTGTTTGGCCTTTTTGAGACAGGGCCTTTGGTAGCCCAGGCTGGCCTTGAACTTGCTGGTCCTTAAGGATGGCCTTGAATTCTGATCCTCCTGCCTTCTCATCCCAGAGATAGAATCAGAGTCCTGCACTTCTTCCTCCTGTTTCAGTAAATGTTTTTAAACTTTTTGAAGTATCAATCAGAACTGAGAGAGTGGAAGCAAAGGGAAGGGACACTGAGGAAGAACACCAAGTGTCAAAGGCTCGGGCGGTTCAGTGGGTTCACTTTAGAGTTATTAGCAGCAAGTACAGTGGCAAGATGAGGTAAAGGAGCTTGCTGCCAAGACTGAAAACCTGAGCTCCATCCCCAGGACCTGCATGGTAGAAGAAAAGGACAGACTGCCAGACTGCCAAAAACTGTCCTCTAGCCGCCTAAACACACACACACACACACCAGAAATTCAATCTAGAGCTACAAATGGTGGTTCACACAAGTAACGCCAGTACTTGGGAAAGTGAAACAGGAGCATTTCAGCAAGTTCAAAGGCAGTCTGGTCTGCCTAGTGAGTTCTAGAAGGAGATCCTGCTTCAAAAACAAGTTTAAAAGATCACACGATGGCTCAGCAGGGACCGGTGCTTGCTGCCAAGCCTGAGACAACCTGAGTTCGAAGACCCACATGGTGGAAAGAGAGCCAACTCCTGCGAGTTATCCTCTGCGCGTGCATGCGCATGCGCACGCAGGCACACACAGAGCGAGAGAGAGAGAGAGAGAGAGAGAGAGAGAGAGAGAGATGGCGGTTGGGTTCTTCTTAACTTAATTTTTTAATTAAAAAGGAGTTCCAGATTTAGCTTAGTGGTAGAGCTGGCCTAGAAGGCACAGGTCCTGGGTTTAGCCCTGAGCACTGAAAAACAATGGAAACTAATTCAAATTTATTTTTTTATTTATTTTTATTTTTTTTAATATTAGTTACAGTTTATTAACTCTGTATCCCAGCTGTATCCTGCTCCCTCAGTCCCCCCCAATCCCATCCTCCTTCCCTCATCTCCTCCCTGCCCTTTTCCAGTCCACTGATAGGGGAGGACCTCCTCCCCTTTCATCTGACCCTAGCTTATCAGGTATCTTCAGGACTGGCTGCAAAGTCCTCTCTGTGGCCTAGCAGGGTTGCTCCTCCCTCGGTGGGTGGGTGAGGGGAGGTCAAAGAGCCAGCCATTGAGTTCCTGTCAGAAATAGTCCCTGTTCCCCTTACTAGGATACCCACTTGGATACTGAGCTACCATGGGCTACATTTGAGCAGGGGTTCTGGGTTATCTCCATACATGGTCCTTGGTTGGAGAAACAGTCTCATAAAAGACCCCTGTGCCCAGATATATTTGGTCCTTGTGGAGCTCACTTTGGAAATCAATCTGGCACTTTCTCAGACAATTAGGAAAAGTGCTTCCTCAAGATCCAGATATATACCACTCCTAGGCATATATCCAAAAGATGCTCAAGTATACAACAAGGACATTTGCTCAACCATGTTTGTAGCAGCTTTATTCGTAATAGCCAGAACCTGGAAAAAACAAATTTAAACAAAACGAGACATTCTGAAGTCTGGCCGGATATGTTTGCTGGTTCTTTGATTACTGCTGTATTCTACTCTCTAAGAATAAGCCTTTGTGACTGGATTCTGCTCTCTGAGTCATGTGCCATTTCCCTTAAGAAACAGCCGGTTTTCGTCACTGAGTACTTTTCCTCAGTCTGGTTTGTAGTAGGTGGGATCCAGAAACCTCTTTGTTTTATACTGTCTCTGTGGGTTTCAGATGGAGCTAACACTTTTTTTTTTTAATATGGGGACTTTCCTGCATATCAATATACTCCATTAGTCACACACACACACACCTCCCTCACAGCCTCTGTTTGGGCCCCTATGAGACTAACCATGAAACATCCTGTTGCTTAGGAGGGAATTGCATTCTTTTCCTTGGAAATGTTTTAATTTGCTTGTTGGTTTGTTTGTCATTCTTTTTTTCCAACACAAGCTTTCTCTGTGTGTCCCTGGCTGTTCTGGAACTTTCTCTGTAGTCTAGGCTGGCCTTGAACTCACAGAGATCCACCTGCCTCTGCCCCTGGAGTGCTAGGAATTAATGGCGTGCCCACCACTGCCCGGTCAGAAATAGTTTTGAAATGATCTATGAGACAATGCCTTTACTTGTTGTTTTGAGACTGGGTCTTATATTTTATAGCCAAGATGGCCTCAAATTTATAGTGATTCTCCTGCCTCAGCCTCCCCAGTGAAGTTGTTACAGGCCTGAGCCACAATATTCAACTTCATCTCTAGTAACTTTAAGGTGTTAGGTTTTCTTTTGTTTGGTTGTGTGTGTGTGTGTGTGTGTGTGTGTGTGTGTGTGTGTGTGTGTGTGAATGTGTATTGTTTTTGAGACAGGGTCTCACTATGTAGTCTTGGCTAGTCTGGAGTTCTCTGTGTTGACTAAGCTGGCCTCTGCCCCACCCCACCCCAGTGCAGTGCCACCATACCCAGCCAGTGGTCTCTCCTGGCCTCGAGGCAGGACAGGAACTTGGCTCTATCTGGTGTCACCTTCCGTACAGTTCTAATGGGATCTGAAACAGACTGCAATGGTGGTTCAGGGCTCCCAGGAAGTAGAAGATGCCGATGCCAGTCTCCGGATAACTTGATCTTGGAATGTCAGTCATAATCTGGAACTTGCAACCCCTCAGACTGAGGATGGGGCAAATTCGAAGTCGAGGGGAGTTTTTACAGTTGCGATGGCCCTGAGGTCATCGCTGGTTCGCTATTTACCATTGACCCTGCGAGGCCCTTACCCTCTCAAGAAATACTACCTGGACTTCCCCTGTTGTTTTCTTTTTAACAGGCAGAAAGAAAGAAAAAAAAAAAAAGCCAACTGAGCAGGTGATAGCTCAAGTCTTTAATCCCAGTCCTTGGGAGTTAAGGCAGGTGAAAGTATGAGTTCAAAGCCAAAGGCCAGCCTGATCTATAGAAGGAATTTCACAACGGGACAGCCAGGGATACATAGAGAAACACTGCCACAAAAACAGAAATGAAAGAGAGAGAGAGAAAGAGAAAGGAAGGAAGAAAGAAAGAAAGGTAAAGAAAAGAAAAAGATAAAGCAAAAGCTAACTGATACTTGTACTTGGAAGCTCAACAGATCCACAGCTTCATTTGGTGTAGTCAAATTCACCAAAAACCTCCAGGCCTTTCAGCTTTCACTAAAGAATTCAAGAACCCTGGAGGCTGAGGCAAGCGGATCACCATAACCTCTGTGGCCCTGACTGGCCTGGAACTTGCTAACCTAGATCTGACTGACCTCCAGGTCACAGAGATCCTGCCTCTGTTTCCCACGTGCTGGGATCAGAGGGGTGAACCACCTTACCAGGCTTCTGCCGTATTTTGTTGGTCAAATCCACAGAGTCTGAGCAGATTCGAGGGGAATGGCTAGCTGAAAGCGCCTGGCCTAGAAAGCTCAGGAGCCATGGTAGATGGCAATACCTCGATCCAAATGAGGGAGTGCAGATGACAGAGAAAATATCTCTCCAAAAGAAACACCAGAGCGGCCTTCCCAGAGAACTGAGTTCCATCTTGTATCTGTCTGTCTGTCTATCTATCTATCTATCTATCTATCTATCTATCTATCTATCTATCGAGATTACAATATAATTGTATTATTTCTCCCTTCCCCTTTCTTCCTCTTTTATCTTTTTTAGCAGAATTTTATTTCAAAGATTTTTTTATGTGCATTTTGTGGGGTGTGTGTGTGTGTGTGTGTGTGTGTGTGTGTGTGTGTATGTGTGTGTGTGTGTGTGATGTGTGCATATGTGGGTGCCTGGTCCTTTCAGAGGTCCGAAGAGGCTGTCAGAGTCTCTGAAACTGGGGTCCCAGAGAGTCAAGATCCTCCATGTGGGTTATGGGAACCAGAACTATGAGGCAGAGCAACTGATGAACTCTCTCTCCACTCTCCAGGTTTTTCCTCTCTCCCTTTCTCTCTCTCCTTCCCCCTCCTTCCCTTCTCCCTCCCCTCCCCATCCCCTTTCCTCTCCTCTCTTCTCTCTCTCTTTTATTTTCAAGACAAGGTTTTCCTGTGTAGCCCTAACTGTTCTAGAACTCACTCTGTAGACAACGCTGGCCTCGAACTTTGCCTCCCAAGTGCTGGGATTACAGGTGTGTACCACCATGGTCCAGCTTCTTTTCCTTCTTTTTAATTTTCTTTAGCTTTTCATTGATTCTTTGTGAATTTCACATTATGCACTCCAATCCTACCCATCTCCAGGTCCTCCATATCTGCCTTCTTCCCTTGCAACCTCCTTCCCAAAAGAAGATAAACACTAAAACCAAAAACATCTCCTCCTCGTGGAAGCCGCTCTGTGTCACGGTGTGTCACACTGTACAACCTTTTTGCCCAAACAGCTTTACTTGCAAATGTTCATTGCAGTGAGTCATTGATCTGGTTCAAAGCCTCTGGCTTCTGCTACACTATCATGAATTGTCTGTATGTGTCTCAGTGCCAAAAAGTACCATCTTCCCACAACATGAGCAAGACTAGGAAATGGGCCGTGGATGGTAAATATTTAGTGTTTTCATCTGGTTCTGTGAAGGCAGCATGTTGAGTCTGACCCTAGAGCTGCCGGACTAAAGACATCTACGGCAACTAAGGGGTTATTCGATTTGCCTTAGACCCCATTGCCCGAGGGAGGACTCCTGCTATGTTCTGCAGGAAGCTAGAACAGTGTTCTGCATATGGGCAGATTCTGCCCTCTGGGCAGTTCCGGGAGCCCGGAGAGCTGAGCTGCAGCTGCCTCTTGTTCCCTGAGTCCGGCACCTTCACAACACGCAAACTGTGCGGCTCAGCCTGCTGGCTGTGCCTTCTTGTTAGCGCTCCATGAATAGACGCGGAACAGAGCCCGTGGACGCAGGCACGTCCATTTCTTCTCCCACTTCCTGTCTTTCTAATGCGTTACTAACAGTTATTTACTGTTCAAACGCTGAGCAAATCATTCTGCATCTTGAGTTTCTTTTTCTGTCTGGAAGCTCTGGGGACTGTTGCTTTCCATCTTGGAATAGAGCCCATGCCTTCACTGTGGTTGTTAATGGTTTTGTCAGTGCCCATTTGAAACCGTGATCCTTGCGAGGGGTCACACCCCTGACGATTCTGCTACCATTCAAGTAAACCATTTTCATTTCTCTCCATTATTTGGGTGACTACTATCTGCAAGTTCTTTTATTTAATTCATTAATTTATTTTTGGTTTCTCAAGACAAGGTTTCTCTGTGTGGCCCTGGCTCTACTGGAACTCTCTCTGTAGACCAGGCTGGCCTTGAACTCAGATATCTGCCTGCCTCTGCTTCCCGAGGGATGGGATTAAAGGCCCAAGCCACTTACTATCATTTTTTTTTTTCTGAGACAGGGTTTCTCTGTGTAGACTTTGCTGCCCTGCCTCCCTGAGTGCTGGGATCACAGGCGTATGCCACTGTGCCCGGCTCTATCTGCACATTCTTACATCCCATTCTCTTTCTGTGTCCTTTCCTTAATGTTTCAATGAGAGAGAGAACACAAAGCATTTTTCTTAACTCTTTGGATTAATACACCCTAGGACTGCAGAGCTGGCTTGGAGGTTAACTGGCTGCTCTTTCAGAGGACCCAGGTTCAATTCCCCACACACGCATGGCAGCTCACAATAATCTATAACTCCAGGTCCAGGGGATCCCAATGCCCTGTCCTGGCCTCTATGGGCGCCAGGCACTCTCCTAATGCACAAACACACTTGCAGGCAAAACACCAATACACATAAAATATAATAAAATTTAAATAAATAAACATATCCAACAATATTCTCCTTCATACATATATTAAAACACTGTTAATAATTCTAACAGTTGTAGACACGATTAGAAAAGCTAAAGATACTGGGCACTGTGACACACATCTGTAATCCCAGCACTCAGGGAGGCAGAGGCAGGCAGATTGTTGTGAGTTTGAAGTCAGCCTGTTGTACAAAGCAAGTCCAGGACAGCCAGGGTTACAGAGAACCCCTGTCTCTGGGGGGGGGGGGGGGGGGAAGAAAGGAAAAGCTGAAGACACAGTAGTGGATAAGTCAAAGCTCCTGCCCAATGAAATTGCAGAGTTGTGGAGCCCATGCCCATTGGATGCACTCACACCTCCGAACACTGCAGCAGAGAAAGATCGTAAGAGCCAGAGGACCAGGGAATTTGCTGTGAGTCTGCATCTGTTGGGAATGTCTGAAGCTACACCCATAAAGTCTCACCAACAGGACTGCCTAAGCATGAGCTGAACCAGGACAATATGAGATGTTCCAAACTGGGGGTCGGGGGGGGGGGGTCGAGGCCTCAGCCCTACCCAAAGAACTACGAGCAGCTAAGGGATGCTGAGTGTGAGAGAAATAGTCTTCCCCAGAGCAGCCCACACCAATCCATCGTCCCAATGCCCTGAGGGCAGGCACAGGAGTAACATTATACAGACTGAGCAGGTTGTGTTTAGAAATGTGTATATACATATAAGCATGTAACAATTAATGAAAGAAGAGGCCGTGAATTGGGAAGAGAGCAACGAGGGTGTGCACAGAAGGATTTGGAGGGAGGAAAGGAAAGAAAGAAATGCTGTAACTGTATTATAATCTCAAAAACAAAAGAGAAAATCTTGCAGGATACAGTCCACCCTTTCTCCTTGTTCCTGCTGTGCTGGGGACAAACCCTCAAGAAGGCTAGGCAAGGGTCCTACCACCAAGCTACGGGCACAGTCTTCATTTCTAACTCTCTCTCTGAATCTTCTTGGCTTTCCTTTTCTCTTTCCTCTCTGCAGCTGGGCTCCTGTTCCCATCACCACCTGTGCCAGTTGCTAAGAAACCTCTCCTGGGAGCTTGTCCTCATCCACACCCAGGAGAAGCCGGTGGCCATCTCCAGCACAGCTCTACTGACACCCTCGGGGCATCCTTCTGAGTGTGCTACTCCAGATGCCATGCACTCATACCTTGGTGACATCACCCCAACCACAAACAAAGTCCCTAATACAGTCATAGATGTCACAATGTTTCCAGAATTGCATCAGTGTCTTCTTAGCATTCTCCTCCATTGCAGCAATAGCCTGGGCAAAGGTCCTCCTTGAGCCACAGGCCTTTGTAAAAGCTGCCATAACTCCTTAGATCAAAGAGGTAGGTTGGATGGAGAAAGGGCAGTTTGGTATTGGAACGAACATCGCTCATAAGAGAATTTATTAGAACATTCTCAATAATAAGCAAAAAGTGTGTGTGTGTGTATGTGAGAGAGAGAGAGAGAGAGAGAGAGAGAGAGAGATTTGAAGCAGGGTCTCATAACTGCTAACCAAACACTGAGCTATATTTCCAGGCCCCTTGTTTGAGTCAGAATCTTGTGTAGCCCACTCTGTGTAGTTGAAGATGACCTTGAACTCCCGGCGGCCCTGTGCCCACTTCCCAAGGTGTACACTATACACCTTGTTTGTTTGTTTTTCTTTTGTTTTAAGGCAGGGAAGCCGAGTTTACTAGCCAGAGAGTGCCAGCGGCAGCTGACCTGAAAGTGGATTACTCCAGACTTGCTCTTTACTTTGAGACAGACTTTAAATTCCTTGGCCAGGCAGGCCTTCAGCTTGTGATCCTTCTGCCTCAGCTGTTGAGTAGCTAGGATCACAGGGCTGTTCCAGCAGGCCCGGCTAATACGCAAGCTCTTGAGACCTGTCTTACTAACATCGGCCCGGCTTACTAGCACAGCAATTCAGGAGAGCATTTCAGATGAGCTGGGTCAGATTTCTTGTGGCTCCTGGTGTACAGAGCATCGTGTACTTATTGATATGCTTGGAAAGCCTGAGGTTTCTCTAACCAGATCCAACAGCTTCAACGCAGCTCCCAAGCAAGGCTGCAATCCTGTGTTTAACAACCCTAAGACTCAGCACTGACTCTTGTGTTTCCAGAATGGGAGCACTTGCCCACACTGAAGATTTGCCCTGGCAAGTGATCTTCTTCCATAGTCAGCTCATGTGGAGCCTCCACCCCAAACATTCCTGCTGTCTTCATTTCTAGCCATTTTTAGCTGATTGGCTGTGGCATACACCTCTAATCCTGGCAGTGGATCTGTGAGTTCGAGGCCAGCCTAGTTTACAGGGCAAGTTTCAGGACACCCAAAGCTGTACAGAGAAACCTTGCCTCAAAAAACTAAAAAAGAAAAAAAAAAAAAACAAAAAACTAAAAAACCCTCACTATTTGTTTTCTCTTTTGCTCTTTTGTTTTTGTGTTTGGTGTTTGAGGGAACAAGTTCTCACACTGTATCCCAGAGTTGCCTAGAACTTACTATGTAGCCCAGGCTAAGCCATAATGTGTCTTTTTGCCTCAGCCTCATGAGTACTAAGATTTTAGGTGTGAACTAGGACACTTCTTTTAGGTGGTTTTGTTTGGAGACAGGGCCTCATGTAGCCCAGGGAAGCCTCAGATTCAGCTCGTAGCCACACTGGGGCATCTGTTTTTCAAGGCAGGTCTCCAGCTCCTGGGCTCACGTGGTCCCCTCTCAGCTTCCCGAGGTGAGGTGCCCATGGCCTTGTCCAGGTTGAATGATTCCCGAATTCTTCGTTGTCCCCTTTCTCCCTCCCGTTTCTTGGCAGTAGTAGGGATGGAACCTGGGACCTTGTGAGTTCTAGGCAAGGGATTTGTCAGTGACCTCCTTTCCTAGCAAAACCAACGACTGCCCAGAGACAGCAGTGAATCCAGTGTCGTAGGCAGTCAGGCTGAGCTCTTCCTTCAACATGGAAGGCTTCTCGCTTTTTGTTGCTTTGATTGTGTCAGGGAGCAGAGGAATCCCTGAATGTGTGTAATGTTGGCATGCGATGCCAAGGACACCAAAGCCTTGGACCCGTGGGAAACTGGCAAAGCAGTTTGCCTGTATGGGCTGGGCTCGAGCTTTCCTAGCACGGCTTTCCTCCAGAGGGAGAAAGGGCTGCTTCGTACACAACTACAAGCATAACTTCCTCCTCCCCAACATTTCCAGCTGGAAAATGCTCACCTAGGAGGGCCTCCCACTCAGATCCCTTCCCCCACCCCGAGCCCGTGCTGAGGTTCCAGGTGGCCAGTTTTCCTGTGCACTTGTGTGCGAATGCGTGGGTGTGTGTGTCTTGTCTTCATCCCCTCACCTCCGCTTAGAGTCAGGGTTCCAGGACCCAAACCCAGTCAAAGCAGTTGTGTTTTTGGTGTTGAAAGGGATTAGCCTCTGTGTCTGGATGTCAATACCTGTCATCAGGAGTATTTCCAAGGTGGGTCTGGCGGCACGTACATGTAATTCCAGCTGTTCCAGAGGCTGAGGCAGCAGGATTGCAAACGCAAAGCCTGCCTGGCTTACAGAACAAGTTTGTGGCCAGTTGAGCGAGTATTTTTGAGAAGCTGTCTCAAAATAAACATTTTGTCTATTTGTTTGTTTGTTTGTTTGTTTATATTCAAGACAGTTCTCCTTATAGCCCTGGCTGTTCTGGAACTCACTTTGTAGACCAGATTGGCCTCCAACTCAGAGATGGGTATCCTGTGTGCTGGGATGAAAAGTGTTCTGGTGTTCGCCACCCTCACCTGGATGAAATAAACGTAATTTTAAAAGTCTAGGGATATGCTAGGCACAGCTGTGGCGCATTCCTTTAATTCCAGTAGGGAGGCAGAGGCAGGCAGATCTCTAAGTTCGAGGCTAGCCTGGTCTACAGATCAAGTTCCAGGACAGCCAGGGCCACACAAAGAATCCCTGTCTCAACAAACCAAAGTGTCGGGGGAAAGTCTGGGAATGTAGTTCAGTGGTGGAGTGTTTGCCTGGCATAAGACTCTGGATTCAGCCACTAGTTCTGCAAAGAAAAGAGATTTCCTAATACACAGCTACTATACGGTGTTTAATTAATTAAGTCAAGCTCATTTTCATCGGTGACTGATTCCACCACCTTGTTCTTCCCCAAGATTCCAGCTGTCCTGGCAGCTGTGCTGGAGCAGGACTGACTGGATAGGTGAGCAACAGCTGTTTCTGGCTTCCCCACCTTTGCAGTCCTTAGTCACTCTTTTTAGTGGAAGCCCTGCTGTGATTCCTGTGCTGGCTAGGATTTCCAGACCTGAGCAATTCTTCTGACTCAGCTTTGTCAACAGCTGGGGCTAAAGGTGTGTGTCACTTGTGCACGTAGCTTCTTACTCAGTTCAGACTCATTTTCTAGGTCAGTCCCTTAATATTGCCAACATTTGGGGCGCGGTTTTGTGTGCTTAGGGGTCATCATGAACCCAAACAACAGGAGATCAAGTCAGGAATGAGAGGAAATTATGAAATCAAGACATGTGGCAAGCATGAGGTCGTGAGCTGGTGTGTGTTGCACAGGAGGTAAGCCTGGTTTGTTTGTTTGTTTGTTTGTTTGTTTGGTGTATTTGTGTGCCTGTGCCTGTACTATGACTGATGTGGAGGTCAGAGCACAATTTGTGGGAGTTAGTTGGTTTTCTCCTTCCACTCCGTGGGCTCTGCGATCAGCCTTGGTGGCACAAGGCTTACCAGCTGAACCATTTCACCCTCCCACCTGCTTTGAATAATGAGGATTTCAGGTCTGTAGAGATATGCTTTGACATGGCTCTGAGGTGAGCCCTTTTATTAAGCTTTATTAGCTGACCACAGGAAGTGGAGGATGCTGGGATAGGAGAGCCAACCACAACCTGCTTGTAAAAGAAGGAAAATTCTTGGTGTTTACACACTTTAGAGGGCAGTGTTGTCTGAGTTTAGAGGATGCAGAGATCTGCCTGCCTCTGCCTCCCACATGGTGAGCAAAGGCTTGTACCACTATCACCCAGCAGTATTTTCTAAAATCATGAGAAAAATAAAAATAGGACAAGTTTTTCTTTTTAAAATTACATTGTTATTATTATTATTTACAATTTATTCACTTGGTATCCCCTTTGTACCCCCCTCCTCTCCCTGTTCCTCCCTTTTCCTTCTCCCCTAGTCCACTGATAGAGAAGGTTCTCCTCCCCTACTGTCTGGCTCTAGCCTATCAGGTTCCATCAGGACTGCCTGGATCCTCTTCTTCTGTGGGCTGGCAAGGTCACCCCGCCAGGGGGAAGTGATAAAAGAGCAGGCAACCAAGTTCATGTCAGAGACTGTCTCTTCTCTCCTTACTAGGGAACCCACATGGGAACCGAGCTGTCTATGGGCTACATCTGAGCAGGGGGTCTAGGTCCTCTCTGTGCATGGTCCTTGGTTAATGCATCAGCCACAGGACAAGTTTCAGGAGTCCATTCTTGCCTTTCATCTTGCTAAGGCAGGCTCCTCCTCATTTCTGCTGCCATGCTACATACCCCAGCTGGCCAGCCTTCCGGCTTCCTTGAAGTTGCCCTGTCTTTACCTCCCATCTCACTGTACAACTGGGATTCTAAATTCCAATCACTGCATCTGGCTTTTAAGCAGTCTCCAGGCTTGTGCCCTTCTACCCAAGGAGCCATCTCCCCTGCCTGCCTCCCTCTCTGCCTCCCTTAGACTGGGTATCTTTATGTAGCCCAGGCCTGCCTTGAACTCATGGCAATCCTGATTATCAGGATTTAGGTGTGCACCACTGCGCCTGGGCTTCTATTGTTTGCTCCTCATTTTTCTGTAGGTGCTGTTCCAAAATCATCCTCTCTGTGGGGATTTGTAAAGTGACTACCACCTGTCCAGAATTCCTGCCAAATGAGGAGGTGACTGCATGGGTCTAAAATTGTACTTTTATGAAGAAGTGAGTATATATATATATATTTCCATATCATTTATGACATGTATGACATTTATGACATGTATACATATGAAATGTATGTGAACTTGTAGGAACAAAGCAAGAAAAAAATAGAATAAAGGCAAAGCCAGGGAGTGATGATGCATGCCTTTAATCCCAGAACTCTAGACGTAGAGACACACAGATCTCTGAGTTCCAGCCAGCCTGGTCTACAGATCAAGTTCCAGGACAGCTAGGGCTATGTCTCAAAAAACAAAACGAAACAAAGAATAAAGGGTACTGGATGTAGAGCATAGCTCTGTAATCCTAGCACTTGGGAGGCTAAAATTCAAGATCTATGATTCTGTTAAAATAAACTGGTTAAATCGGGCACGGTGACCCACGCCCATAATCCCTGTCTCAGCCCTCTGAGTGCTTGAATTATAGGCATTTGTCAACACCTCTCCTTTTTTGTTTGTTTATTTGTTTGTTTTTTAAGACAGGGTTTCTCTTTGTGTCTGTCCTGGAACTTGCTTTGTAGACCAGACTGGCCATGAACTCACAGAGGTGGTCCTGCCTCTGCCTCCAGAGTGCTGGCATTAAAGGTGGATGCCACCAATACCCTGCTTTTAGAACAGAATTTGAGCTCACTTTGATAGTGATTTTGTAGAATTAGGATTCAAAGTAAAAGTATTTGGGACTTAACCATTAAACACGGTTGTATCTCCTGACCCTCACTCCAATGAGATAATCACTCAGAGATCCTTGAAAACCTCAGAGGAGAGGCTTCATGGCTATTTGTTGTTCCAAATGAACCTGGGCTTTTCCAAGAACAAGCCAGGTTTTATAAATCAGTTGTGCTGGCTTAGGGCCTGGCAATAATAATAATGATGATGATGATTAATAATAATAATAATCAGTAAATGGTGAATAAAAGCATGGATCAAAGTCAATTTTTTGCCTTCTTGTTTAAGGAATGACTTTGGAGAACACTCTCTTCTTGTGTTGTTTTTTTTTTTTTTAATGCTGTTTGAGCTTTTGCTTATTCAGCCAAGGAAAGAGTTTGCCTTGGGCAACATGCCAGGCCTTACACAGGGAAGGGACACGTAATTCGGCTTGATCAACCCGCCAGAAAGGCACAGGGACTGGGAGCTCGGAGCAGGTGACTAACCCAGCCCAGAGGATCAGAAGAGGATTCCCAAGGGAAACGAAATTGAATCCAGGCAGGGCTTGTGAGGGTAATGATTAGCCCAATGAGAGGTAAAAGGTCAAAAGTAGGCTCTGTCTGAAAACCCCAGCCAGAGAGGACAGTCTTGGAGATAACTAAAAGCACTTTGACCATCTGGAAATTTAAAATTTGTGAAAGAGGGGCTATAGTTGAAATTTCTTTTTTCTTTCTTTCTTCTTTTTTGTTTTTGAGACAGAGTTCCTCTGTGTAGCCCCGGCTGTCCTGTAACTCGCGCTGTAAACCAGGCTAGCTTCGAACTCACACAGATGAGCCTGTCTCTGCCTGGGATTAAAGGCATGGCTACCTCCACCCAGGGAGATAAGAGATTTTTTAAAGATTTTTCTGTGGGTGGTATTGGGAAGCCATTGGAGGTTTCAAATGCAAGCATATGGGTAAAACATATATTTTAAGGCCTCAACCATTCAAAGGGTGCGGCAGGGGGACAATGGTGAATTCAGGGTGATGGGTGGGGTGGCTTGGATTAGGGTGGTGGGACTGGGAAGATAGGGAACAATCCGACAGCCTTTTGTTGTTGTGTTGGGAAGGCAGGGCGTGCTCACTGAAGTTTGGACTTTATTCTGAAAGGATAAAGGAGAAGAAAGATATTTAAACGCCTCAACTATTTGCCTGATCCACTCTGATGCGGGCTTGTAGACACCACCCGGCAGACAGCGTGAACAGTCTCTGACGACGCCGCACAGGTAAGAGAGCAGCCTCCAGCCGCGATCGGGCTGCACCGGGGTACGGTGGGGGCGCCGGGGACGGACGGACGGACGGACGGTCAGTCGGTCGGAAAACGACGAACAGCTACCCGGAGCGGACCTCAGGCTCAGCGCCGAGCCACGCAGTCCATCCCGGCCGGGGGCGGGGCGTGCGGCGCCGGGGGCGGGGCCAGAGCACGCACGGCGGCATGACGTAGGCCCGGCCGGCCTCGTTCTGGCCGCCGCCGCCGCCGCCGCCGCCGCCGCCGCCGCGCCGAGCCGAGGCGTAGTAGGATGAGGCCCCGGGCCGCGGCTGCAGCGTCGGCAGGGGCGACAGCCGCTGAGGCAGCAGCTGAGGCAGCCGCGCCGGCCGCGCCCCCCGCTCCTGACCTGGATTAGGCCCGGCAGCCCGGTGGCCGCCGCCGCCCCGCGGGGGGCGGGGTGGGGACGCGCTCGGTCTCCCCGCCCCCGCCCCCCTCAGGTTCCAGGCGCGACCCCGGCGCAGCCCGCGGCCTAGCCTCGCGGCCCCTGCCCGGGGGGCTGGCATGAGCGGCCCCTCGGGGGCGCCGGGGCGCGGGACAGCCGCCGCCTGAGCCCCGGGCCGGGCCGCCGAGCGAGCGTGCGAGAGACCCGGCCACGGCTCTCTTCCTCCCGCAGATCTCACGCACGCAGCCCCAGCCCCGGAAGATGGGGAACTGCCTCAAATCCCCGACCTCGGATGACATCTCCCTGCTCCACGAGTCTCAGTCAGACCGGGCGAGCTTTGGCGAGGGGACGGAGCCAGATCAGGAGCCGCCGCCGCCATATCAGGTAGGGGAGGGTGTGTGTCGGCCAGCCGGGGGAGGCGGCGCAGGCCCTCTGCCCTTGGCCTCGGCCAGGCCTCGGGGGGCGGTGACCCCTTCAGGGCTGATCTCGGGGGCCATCTGCTGCCCAGGCCCCTCGGAGAGAAGGCGCCTTCCTGGCATGCCCCGGGGCACCGTTTGAGGACTGTGTGCTGTCCTTGAGTTCAGGAATCAAGAATGTGCTCATATCCCCTTGGCTGGTGTCTGGTAGTTAGCTCATGGAGTTGAGGATGACACGGTTTTCCTGCCTTTATGTCTGAGTTGTGTGGTTTCCTCGTCAGGCTGCCAGCAGGATTATGGGTTGTGGGTAGGTTGTCACCTCCCCTCGTGTTTGTTTTCTTCTGTGATCCTCCCCCACTCCCACTCTAGCTTTGTTCACTGGTTCTGGTAGAACGTCTTTTTACCATCTACTTGGGAGGTAGAATTCCAAGTGGTGATTTTAGCCTCGGCTTCATAAAGAGTTACTTGTTTATATATACATATGTGATAATTTTAAGCTTCTCCTCCTTTTAGCTCCACCCTTGTGACACACCTTTTAAATGAGTTGGCTTAATACAAACTTGATTATCTTGAACTTTAGAGACCTTTCAGCCCGACTTGGAAATCGCCATCTGTTCCTTAAGGTCCTCTTCATCCAAGACTCTTGAATGCGTCTTTCCAAATGATGCAATGGGTACGCTTCCCAGGTGGGCTTGAATACAGTTCTTTAATATTTTCCTCAAGAGAGTTTAGTTTTCTAACAGTGCAGTCTCCTTTGATTTTATGTGGTGACATCATTATCTAGTTCAGTGTTTTCTCAGTCCCGTGTTGAACCAGTTTCTCATCACATAGGGAAAAAAAGTGATCATATATGAAGATTTTCTGTCCACCTTAAGGGTCTTTCATGCACATTAGAGAGGGCCAATCTTTATTGTAGCCTTGCTACAATAAAGCCTCTATTCAAACTTAACAAACTAGGCTGTTGAGACTTTTGGCTTCAGTTCAGGTGATCTTTTTGCTAGGAGCCCTTCCCCCAAGGTTGCCCAGGTGAACATCTAATCCTCTTTAAGGACTCAGCTCAAGTATCTAAAGTCCTAACATTACCCACCTTCCTACCCTCCATCCCTCCCTGAATTCCTGGATATGCCCCCCACAAACCTTCTACGCTTCTAAGCAATACTGTACCTGTAATAACTTAGTGCTGCATCTTTGTCTAGGTAGTTGTGTGTCTCATCCTTGGTGTATGTGTTTCCCTCCCCTTGTACAAGCTGAATTTGGGACATTTTCCAGGTGCTTTTATAGTCCAGCATCTGACTCATAGTAGATACTCAATAACTGAGATAAATGAAGAATAGAAGCTCTGTTCTCAGTATTTCATCCAGTTTCTGGCCCATAAAAATTCAGTATTTACTATATTTATGTGCCCAGTTTCTCCCAATGTATTTAAATTGCACCAGGAGCAGTCTCTAATACTAAATGGGATCTGGATGTTTTATCAGTAGCAGGAATTGAACCAAGAATGCTGTACATGCCAGCAGAACACTACAACAGAGCTATAACTCCAGCTTTTTTTTTTTTTTTTTTTTTTAACTTATTGTTAGATAGTGTCTCTCAAAGTCTACCAGACAGGCCTTGAACTTTCTGTCCTCCTGCCTCAGCCTCCAGAGTTGCTGTACCACCAGGTCTGTCTTTCAGCTATCTGTGTCTTACTGTTCCCCCTCCACTGAATAGCTACTTAACAGATGTTTTTATGTAGGTGTCATGAGCAACCCCCTACCCCTCAAATCTATGCTCCTTAGCCTCTTTCTAGGAAAATTGAATATCTGACTTGCTGCTTTCTCTGTTATTCTTACCATAATTTCAGAGTTTATGGGAACTGTATTTTTGTCCTTTCCAAAAGGACTAGATTATAATAATGGGTTTTGGTATCACCAGTACTTATTTGGAATGTGTTATTTTTGACAGTGGAAATTGTATTGTGGTCACCTTTTCCTGAATGAATGACCCAGATACTGATATGCAGAAATTGAGTATGAATTGCAAAAAAAGAAAAAGAAAAAATGGTCACTTTAAAAGATAAAATAAAAAGAAACTTTTCGCCTGGCATGGTGGCTCATGCCTCTTATCCTAGTACTTAGAAGGCTGAGGCAGGAGGATTGCTGACAGTTTGAAATCCGTGCTATGTATTGAGTTCTGCAGTGGTCTGACCTATAGAATGAGACCCTATGTCAAGAATTTTTAAAAGAAACCTGTAGAGATAATGCCCCCTGAAGTCTATAATATATTACTAGTACTTGTTTTACATGATTTGAGAAAGCAACAGTCCACAGTAAATGATTTATAATATTTGGGGGTTTAAAAAGAAATAGTATATGAGTAATATAATAGCTGTAGTAATTGACTTGTTTCTTTAAAGAAGAAGTGATGATGCAAGCCTTTAATACCAGCACTGAGGAGGCAGAGACAGGCCAGCCTGGTCTACAGGCATCAGGACTACACAGAGTAACCCTGTCTCAACACCTCCTCCTCCCCCCCCAAAAAAAAGGTGAAGGCAGAGCAGAAGTGATGGATCTTGAGTTCCAGGCCCTCCAGGGATAAACAGTGACACCTTGTCTCAAAAAATAAAACAAAGAATATACTCAGTTGTAACAGGGCTTTAAAGGGAAAGTATCTGATTATAAAATTAAAGACATATATGATCTTATTCCCTTTCCCTTTGGCAAGTACTTGAAACACGGTTCTGGTATTTGTTGTACAGTATGCCAAGAGCTCCGTAAAGCAAGGGTCAGATTATTTCTACTAACGGCAACCAACAGGCTTTACTTGGGCTGGAAGGTGAGTCCTGTGTTGGAAGTGTCACTTAGCAGTGATGTTCAGTAGGCGAGGCCCTGGGTTTTATATGTGTGCCAGACAAAAAAGCTCAAAATGGATTTTGCACCATTCTGACCAACATTGCATGGAGCCCTTGTTTTTTTCTTAGGTGTTGGTTTCTCATTTTTTGTTGTTGTTGCTGATCTGTTTTTGTGCTTTTTGCTAGTATGGTTGTATTTTTGAGATAAGGTCATACTCTGTCTGAGACTTAAGCTCCCGACTCAGCCTCCTGGTGTGCTCACCAAACTAGGTTCTGGTTTCTTTACTAACCTCTTAGCTGGTTGCACTGATTTCACCCTTCTCTGTACCAGAGTCTGAACATAGCTATATTCCAGAGGGACTACAATACTCCACCCTGCTCATGGGTCCATGTTTAATTAGAGAAAATTTCTTACAGTATCCCTAAATCCTCTCTCCCCCTGGTCTCCTGATTGTTCTAAGACAGTCCAGGTCTCAGACCTTTGCTCTGTTTGTTCCTCTGATGGATTACTCTGTATTGTTTCACCATGAATGGAGGACTGATCCCCTTACCTCCTTCACCTCTTTATTTGTTTTTTGGTACTGGGGATAGTTTGAACGGAGGGCTGTGCTAGATACCAAACACAGGGTCTCACACATGCTAAGCAAATACTGTTGCTGCAGGCCTGTATTGTGGGGTCTCCTGTAGCCTAGACTACTGCAGACTGGTTGAGGCAGAGATGACCCTAAAATGATAATCATAATCAAGTGCAGCCCAGACATGGTAACACCTGTAATCTCTGGCGCAGAGACTGAGGCAAGGAGATTAGGGTTCAGGGCCAGCCTAGGCTGCCTGAGACTCTTGTCTCAAAGAAAAAAATGAGGAAACAAACCTAAAAGCCAAATGCCAGTAATATTAAATATAAGAATTGTTTAAAACAATTATTGATGAAAATTGTTATTTTTTTTTGTCCTACATCTTTATTGCCTGCCAGAAAGTATGTATTTTATGAAAGAATGCTTGAAATCTGTAGGCATAAAGTGTGTGTGATTATTTGAGGATGACACCCTGATAAGAAGCTTATCATTGACTGAGTATATGCAGATTGGTGTGTCTCAATTTTATAGCATTTATAGATTGTCCTTACTTGCGCTGGTTCATCTTACAGTTTTGATGATGTAATAGTAGTGCACAACAGACTGTACTTTGAATTTTGATTGTTTTTTCCTAGATTAGTAAAATATCTTATAATCTTGGGGATCTGCCTGTCCCTGCCTTCTCAGCACTGAGATAACAAATGTGCATCCCTGTAACGTGCTTCCCTGTCCTTGCTTTTATTTGTTTGGGTAGGTGCTGGTGATCCAGATTCATGGCCCCACAGCCATGAATAGGGCTTTCTAGGAGCTTTTGCCCTCTCTCTCTGCCTTTCTCTCCCTCTCTCCCATTCCCTCTTCCTCTCTTTATTTCTCCCTCCCACCTTCTTTCCTCCTTCCTTTTTTCCCTCCGTGTGTGTGTGTGTGTGTGTGTGTGTGTGTGTGTGTGTGTGTGTGTGTGTGTGTATAACCTTGGCTTTCCTGGACTTTCCTTTGTAGACCAGGCTGGCATAGAACTCAAAGAGATCCGCCTGCTTCTGCCTCCCTTAGTGCTGGGATTGTTATGCCACTGAGCCAGGCTTGAATAAGGCTTTCTTTAAAGTTCCTTTTGTTATTAAAAGGCTTGGTCTAGGGTTGGGAGAGATGATTGAATGTTTAAAAGCCTTTACAGCTCCTGTGGCAGCACCTACATGGTTGGTGATAGTTGCTTATAACAGTTGCAAGGGATCCAGTGCCCTCTTCTGGCCTCCATGGGCTCCTACGTGCATTTGGGACACAAACACAGCCACAAACACATATACACAATTTTGAAAAACCCAAGTCTATCCTATGCACTTATTAAAAGTAACTTCTCTTTTTTAAAAATTCTGAACTATCAGGACTGGAGAGATGACTCAGCAGTTAAGAGTTCTTGCAACTCCTGCAGGAGACCCAAATTCCACTCCCAATACCCACCCTGTGGCTCACAACTTTTTCTTTTAGTCTCTGGTTTTCTGCATATGTGTGGTAAACATACATAAAGTAGATTTTGCTAGTTGCCCTTGTTTGTCTGAAACAGGTTATGTAGAGCAGATAGCAGTCCAGAAGGTATGTACACCGTGCCTGGTTTAGCTGTTAGTAATTTCGTAGTTTTTGGGTTTACCTTATCAACTTCCTTAAATGAGAAGGATACATTCAACTTTTCAAAAGTTCTCATTGTCATACAGCACTGTAAACGTTTTAGACATGCAGGAGATGAGAGCAGAAGTCCAAGACCAGCTGCGTGACATCAGATCTTGTTTAAAAAACAAACCAGAATATTGACACCCAGTGAATATTTGACTGACCAGATAGAAGCATGATTTGTTGTCCTGTGTTGTTGGCAGCATGAAGTCCTCACTAATTCCTGCAGCAGTACTTGAATTGATGTCTTCTCTACCCAAACCCTTCTACTTTGCCTCAGATCACATTCTTCCTAACCACTGACCATCTCTAAGCACTCTAAGTTATGGTTTACTCTTTGCCTTTCCATCTCGGTGATAGCCCTGTATTTTTCCTTACACAACTTGTACTCCAATTAGACTGAACACTTAGGCCTTCTCTGGCTCTGTTTTGTTGTGTTGTTTTTAATGTGTGTGTTGTATTGGCAAGATAGGCCAGGCTGGCTTCAAAGAGGTACAGAAGTATACCTGCCTCTGTTGGCATTAAAGACTTGGACCATTTGTTTTGTTTTGTCTTGATTAATAGATTGTGTGTGCGCCCTCATGATACAACTATATTGTATCACGACATAGGCGTGATGTTCAGAGGATAACTGCAGGAGTCTCCTTCCGAAACTTTGGTGATTCAAAGATAAAACTCTGGGTCCTCAGGCTTCCTTGTTTGGCCCCAAGCGACATAGCCTGCAAGCTGTTTTCTAGGCCCCTGGCTTTTCTCTGTGATTGTTGAAGTTTGTGTTGTTTGTGTCTGACTTTGAATTGAGTCATTGAATTAAGTGGCATTAAGAATTCGTGCACACTCAGTGTCAACAGTTTAATTGTGGAACTAATTATAGAATGACATGAGAAGGTGGGGCACTGAGAAGAGCTACTTGTATAAAGATCTGAGCTTGATTTTCCCTAACTTTTAGATAAAACTTCGTTTTTAAATTTTAAACTTTCATAAACTTATGAGTAATAAAATAAAATACTTGATAAAGGACAGATTTTGCTTTGTTTTGTTTTGTTTTGTTTTTGAGACAGGGTTTCTCTGTGTAGCCCTGCTGGAACTTCCTTTGTAGACCAGGCTGGCTTCAAATTAAGAAGTCCACATGCCTTTGCCGCCCAGTGCTGGGATTAAAGGCATTTGAGAACATGCCCAGTGTACGTATGCATGTTTGTGACAAGGCCTTAGGTAGCTCAGGCTGGCCTGGAACTTGAAATGTAGCTGGGGATGACTTCAATTCCTGGACATCCTGACTCCACCTCCCAAGTACTAGGGTTATAGCTGTACACCATCATCTGGACTCAGTATGATTCTGGTGTGTTTTGGATTTTTTTTTTTTTTTTTTTTAACAAAAAAGGGTTTCTTTATGTGGTTCTGGCTGAGCTGAAATTTGTTTACAGGCTAGTTTCAAACTCAGAACTATCTGCCTTTCCCTTTCCAGCAGCTGGGAACAAAGGTGTGCAGATACCATAGACAGACAGACACACACACACAGACAAACACACAGAGAAAAGGGAGGGGAGGAAGAAATGATACATTTCTTGCTGTTTTCTGACTATTTTCTCCTAAATACTGCCTTCAAATACAGAGTTAGAGATGATAGGTCTCTGTTCTGTGTCCAGATAGGTTGTCAAATAAAGACTTAGTATGCAGAGATATCTAGCCTTTGACATTCTGATGTCATCTGCAAATGTGTTGGATCGCATGTAGCTGTACTGTCAAATGTGGCCATGAGATGCAGGTTGGACATATCTGGTTTAGGGTGCACAGTTTGAGTTTCCGAGGTGGAGACTGGTAATGAGTGAATAAACAATTACTAAACTATAAACGGAAATAATATCAAGATGACAATATAATTTTTTTAAAACAGAAAATGGGAAAATTTTGCTGTAAAAAGTGTAAAATTTAATTTCTTACTATGTTATTTAATTAGCAAGTACAGTATTTTTAGATTGATTTTTCTTTTTATTCCTGTGTGTGTGTTTGTGAGTGTTGGTACCCATGGAGTCTAGGGGATCAGATCTCTTACAGCTGGAGTTAGTTTGTTGTGAGCTGCCTGACGTAGGTTCTGGAACCTATCTCTTGTCTTCTGAAAGAGCATTTTGTGTGCTCTTAAGTTCTGAGCCATATCTCCAGTCTTACAAACATAACCGGCCTGATATGTGATCTAGAAAGCATACAGTAAAGTAAGGAATCTGAAAGTGTGGAAATGAAAAGAATATCCTTCCAAATATATTTATCAGAGAATATTTAAATTTCTGAATAGTAAAAATTGCATTCTTCACATTATTATTTGGTGTGGGTTGGAAGCTCATGTCAAAAAATAGGGGGGGTGTGTTCTCTCCCACGTGAGTCTTGGGGATCAAACTCAGGCCACCTGTATCCTCTCAGTAGGTCCTCGTTAGGCACCAGGACGAAGAAGTGAGGCCTCCCTTATTTCAAGAAACCAGCTGAGAGCTTTTAGAGTTAAGACTCGTATGAAATCAATAGTGCTAAATTGTTTAATGTAAGCATTTAAATTGTCTTAGATTGTTTGCTCTAATGTTCATGAATTTATTGACTGTGTGCATACGGGTGCATCACTTGCACATGTGCTGAGCCACCATGTGGGCACTGGGAGTCAAAAGCAACAAGTGCTCTTAGCTGCTGAGCTGTCTCTAGGCCTTAATACAGACTTTTGAAGTCTGTATGACAATGTAGTGAATCATGAATTTGCAATTAGCTGATACAGGCTTCCAATCTTCCAGGGAGCCTTACTATAAAAGTGAATAAAAACGGTTGAGGTGCCCTGGTTAGATGGGAGAGCTCACAGTTGAAAGAATTATCAGTAGGTAGGAGGCGGATGCGCTGGAGTTCAGGAAGGTGTTGACTCATGTACAGTTACCGTACACAAATGGTAATTCGGCTCAGCTGGGCTCCAGCTCCAGCAGCACATGAAATAAACATGCTGCTACCATTTTGACCACTTAACTACCCATGGCAGTTTGAGGCCAGCTGAGATGACATGAGACCCTGCCTCCAAATAAATAAATGATAAATAAATACAACAGGCATTTGAAATATTTTGCTAATAAAAACAATAGTAATTGTTCTCCATGTAATACTAAGTAAAAGGGAAACCTGAAAGATTGTATTAAGTGCCAGAATATAAAGATAATTCTTTTCCTACTCTTAGCATATTTATAAATAGGGACTTTTACTTGTTCTCTTGCTATTTTAACTAATATGCATTTACTGCATCAAATATTTCTTTTTGGCTGTTTGATCTGTGACACACAGGCTTGAATCCTAGGGCTTTGGCTGCCAGGCCAGCACTCTCCTGCTCAGCTGCCGTTGTTGTGCCATTAAACATTTGAAGTGTTTTATTACCACACATTTTCTTGGGAACAGCTGCATTTTTTTTTTTTATAAAAATGTACGTTTATTTGGGGGAGATGGCTCTGCCACAGTGCACAGGTGGAGTTCTCATTCCACGTGTGTGTTCTAGAACTTAAACTCAGCTAGCTGTTTAAGAAGGGCTAGGAGGACAGGCATAGCACCACATGCCTATAATCCCAGCTTTTTCTTTTTTTCCACTTTATGTCCTGATTGTATCCACTTCCCATAATGAAACTTTTAAAGGCACTATATATTAAAACATTTATATCTACTATATGTTGTGTAAATATTTTTTTTTAATTTGTAACTGAGGCTTATAGAGCTTAAGCAACTTGTACTTTGTGCATTTGTTGCCACATTTAATGGGGTTTGTTTTGGGGTTTTTTTTTTTTTTTTTTTCTTAGTTTTTTGAGACATTTAATGTTTTTTACAGTTTGGGTGGTACATCAGTGTTAGGGTGGCAACTTTCTTGACTGAGCCACCCCTTCAACTACATCTATCACATTCAAGTTTTAAAAGCTTTATGAAGGGATGTACTGTACTTTCACCTGTTTTGTCTATAATTAAATTTGTTTAGAATTATGCTGTCATTTCCAGTAAGTTTTAGAATATTTTTATCACCTGCAAAAAACAAAACTCACCTTATTGTCAATATGAGTTCCCCAATCCTGAAAGCCATCCATTAGCTCCCACCTCACAGGTATGATCTTTGGGGACAATTTATACAAATTGGTTCAGATTAGTAATGTGGTCGTTTGTGGTTTGTTCTTGTTTGGGTGTTTTGTTTTGTTTTGGTTTTGGAGGAGGAGTAGAGTCTCTGTTATGTTTCCCAGGCTGTCCTGGATAGAACGCTCTATAAACCAGGCTGGCCTGAAACTCAGAGATTCTCCTGCCTCTGCCTCTTAAATGCTAGAACTAAAGGTGTGCACCACCAAACTGAGCTTTTTTCTTGTTTGTAAATGAACAGGGTCTCCCTGTGTTGTCCAGGATAGCCTGGACCTTGCTCTGTAACCAAAGATGATAATGAAATGGTAGCACTTCTACTGCCTTTGCTAGGTCTGTAGGCATTCATCATTGAGTTTAGCTTCCCCTGAGGTTGATTAGTTGGGGGGGAGGGTATGTGTATGTACACACATATGTATATATGGGGAGAGTGTCAGCGTTCCTCACTACTTAGCTCTGGCTATCCTTGAACTCATTATGTAGATGGGACTTGTGCTCAGAGAGATCCATCTGCCTCTGCCTCCCAAGTCCTGGGATTAAAGGTGTGCACCATTTAGCCCAGCTAACTCCCCCTGAAACTTACACCTATGAGACTTTTCCACACAGACCCTCCAGCATTTCATCAGTGGCACTTCCTACCCTGGTACTGGGTCTTTCCTCAGTCAATTGTGACTTTTTGTATTCCAACATCTACTTCTCTGATGGGGAAGGCCAGTGTTTGCCCAGTGCACATAATCTCTGACTTGTTGGTTTGTTTAGCTTCTTACTTGTGAGGCTAGAGCAGCGGCATCCAAGTTCCTTACATGTCAACCAGAAGCTAGAAACTCTTTTAATTTTTATAATTTGGGAACTGGAGAAAGGGCTCAGCAGTTAACACTGCTCCTCCGGAGGCACTGGGTTCATTTTCCCCAGCACTCACACGGCAGCTCACTGTCTGTAGCTCCGGTTCCAAGGCCTGCAGAGCCCTCATTAAAAGTTTGACAGGAGCCTACCACAAAGGGCCTCTGAAAGACTCCACCCAGCAGGGTATCAAAGCAGATGCTGAGATTCATAGCCAAACTTTGGGCAGAGTACAGGGAATCTTATGAAAGAAGGGGGAGATAGAAAGACCTGGAGGGGATAGGAGCGCCACAAGGAGAGCAACAAAACCAAAAAATCTGGTCCCAGTGGTCTTTTCTGAGACTGATACTCCAAACAAGGACCATGCATGGAGATAACGTAGAACCCCCACACAGAAGCAGCCCATGGCAGCTCAGTGTCTAAGAGGGTTCCCCAATAATAGGAACAGGGACCGTCTCTGACATGAACTCATGGGCTGGCTCTTTGATCACCTCCACCTGAGGAGGGAGCAGCCTTACCAGTCCACAGAGGAAGACCAAGAAGGCAGTCCTGATGAGGCCTGATAGACTAGGGTCAGATGGAAGGGGAGGAGGACCTACCCTATCATTGGACTCAGGGAGGGGCATAGAAGGAGAAGAGGAAGGGAGGGTGGAATTGGGAGGGGATAAGGGAGACAGGGCTACAGCTGGGATACAAAGTGAATAAACTATAATAAGAATAAAAAATTTTTGTTTAAGTTTTTTTTTTTCATTGTCTTTTTTTTGTGTTTTTATTTTTTGTTTTGCATTTTGAGATAAGGTCTCTGTACATAGCCCTGGCTGTCCTGGAACTCATCTGTCTCCAAATGCTGGGATTAAAGAAAGATGTGTGCCGCCATGCCCAGCCTCTGTTTGTTTGAATGTAATTTGTTTTGACCAGGCTGGCCTTGAACTCAGATCCCCTTGTCTCTGCCTCAAGTGCTGGGATTGAAGGTGTGCACCACCACACCTAGCTTGACCGCATTCTATTTTAGAGTAATTTGTGTGTGTGTGTGCGTGCGCTGTGTGCTGGTGGACTAGTGGTAGGAAAGATGGACAAGATGGTGGGATGTGTTTCACCTTTGTGCCATGGAGCAAATTTTTAAGCAGAGATATGCAGGCAATTTCCATTTGAAAATAACCACCAAGTTATGACTTGCATCCACAATCCTGGACTGGCTAGGTGAAAGTGTAAGGATCAGGAGTTCAAGGTCAACCTCATCTAGCCTGTAACTATTCTGGACTACATGCTGGTAGTCAAATCAAGCAAAACTCTTAATGTAAGTGGCTAATGGACAAATGTCATTGGTGTAAACAGCTTTCCATTTAAGTTTCACAGTTAACGATGCTTTGTTTTGAGATTAGGATGAAAAGATTTTGACAGGAGAGGGCCTGGATCTAAACCATGCCTTTCAGCATGTTAGGCAAGAACCCTACCACTGACTGAGCTATATGCCTTTGAAAATACAAGTTTTTCATTTTAATCATGACCAACTTATTTACATTTTGACTAACCCAAAGTCACGTGGAACTGCATTTGTATTTTCTAAAAGAGTTTTGTATTGTTTGACATCGTCTCACTGACCTAGGCTCTTCTGGAACTTACTATTTGGAGCTTTACCACCGAACTGTACTTTCAGGCCCCTGAAGAAAAAACCTGAAAACAAAATGAAACCCAGTTTCCACTTCAGAGCTTAAAGATGCTGACACATAGTCAAATTGCTCAGCAGTGCAGTTTAGTACTGTCTCAGCGTTGAGATCTAACACATTAGTGATGACTTAGACCTGTATATTAGAAAACAAGAACCACCTGTGTAGAAGATTAGTTGCTCTGGAGAGAGTGTAAAAAAAAAAAAATCTACCTAGTTGGGCCAATTTAAGTGACCATGAAACTCAGGTTTCTGATGAGTATTTAGGTCCCTGTTTCTTTAAGCTTTAATGTAAAATATTTCACCGATTTCTAGGAAATATCATTTTAGTAAATTTTAAAGTTTTTAAAAATAATTTACCTATTTTTGTATACCTTTGGTGTTTGGCCTACATATATGTCTGTGTAAGGGAGTTGGATTCACTGGTACTTGAGTTAGCTACAACAGTTGTGAACTGCCATGTGGATGCTAAGAACTGAACCTTGGTCCTCTGGAAGAGCAGCCAATGCTCTTAATGGCTGAACCATCTCTCCAGCCCCCCTGAAAATATTTTTAAATAAAATAATTATATCATATCCCTTCTCCATCCCCTTCCATGTCTCCCTCCTGCTCCATCTCAAGTTCACAGCCTCTTTAATTATTGTTACATACATAAATATAAATACACATATAACTATAAATGCTTACAAATGTATAAATAGAAATATGTGAATATAACCCTCTGAGTTTGTTCAATGTTAGGCTCCTGTGCGTGTGTGCGTGTATGTGTGTGCGCGCGCAAATGGCTGACCATTTGGAGTTGGATAACCAATTAGTCTCATTCTTAGGGAAGACAGTCTCTCTTTTTTTTTTTAAGAGTTGGAATCTGCATTTTTAATCATAAGAAAATACATTTTTTAAAACAGTTATTAATAGGGTAGTTAATAAAAAAGGGATTAATCTAACCAAAGTGTGCAAAAAAAAAATAACAAGAATATATAAGTCCAAATAAGAAATTCAAAACCAAAACAACAACCACAACAAAGAAAGCAAAAGAAAAAACCTAAAACTCACACAGAATATTGTGCTCATCAGTCTTCTCTCAGTGAAGATTTAACAAGACAGAACCATAGCCTGTGGCTTGTCTTGAAAACTTAGTGGCAAGAGAGATACCAGTTTTCTCAGAGGACGTTGTCAGAAAAGAAAAGGGAGTGAGACCCAGAAGCAGCCTGGTTGGCTCACTGGCTAGATAAAATTAGGGCCTGTTCACACGAAGGTACCCCATTCTGAAAAAGACAGTTTTTCCCAGGAATTCTGTGTGTCCTGGGGCTGGGGCTCAGCGGGTGGCTCCTGAAGCAGCAGCTCTCCTCAGAAGACATTCTCTTTGTCAGCTGCCATAGTTGCCTATAGTTTTTTGTCAAGTGGTGAGCGTTGGTTAGAATTTCCCCTTCCATGTTAACATGTCTTTTTAACAATTTTTCAACAGATAGCTGTAGTAGATCACATGAATAAGTGAAACTGAGCCAGGCAGTGATGGCTCACACCTTTAATCCCAGCACTCAGTAGGCCAAGGTAGGAGTATCTCTGAGTTCAAGGCCAGCCTGGACTACACAGAGGAACTGGCTCCCTTTCTCTCCCATATAGACTGCTACAGAAAACCAAACTACAAAGCCAACAGTACAACTTGGAAGGTAGAGTCTCCTCACGACCTTGGGTTAGACAAAACTTCCTTAGATCCAATGCCAAAAGCTCAAGTGACCAAAAATAAGTTTGTCTCATCAAAATTAAAAACCTGTGCCCTTGAGCTGGAGATGTAGCTCATAGGATAGTGCTTTCCTGTCATGTTCAAAACCCCGTGTAACATCCCTGGCACCTTTAACAAGAGAAAGAGGAACGTGCACTTTAGGTGAACAATAGGTGAAAAGATCCATAGAAGGCAAGAAAATGTTTGCATGTCACATCTCTAGACAGTGGAATCTGCCCTTTTTAAAAACAAAACATGACAAACCTAATTTTTAAATTAACAGCCAGCAAATCAAAAGATGATTAACAGTCAGCTACCATTTCATACCTATTAGAGTGCTTAAAATAAAATAACAAGTAAGTTTGGTGATAATGGGGAGAAAATTGGGACTGTCACCCATTCTTTCCTGCTGTAATTTCAGAGTGGTACCAGTGCTTTGGAAATTGGCAGTTCTTCAAAAGCTTATGGAAAAGTTTCATTCCTGGGTTTATACCAGAGAAATATCTAAAGCCTTGTAAGTGAATTTTTATAATAGCGTGTTTTCATAAAATCCTCTATATTGAAACCCAAATGTCTGCCAGTAACTATGTAAATTGCAGTATATCTAAAAGATAGAATAGCAAAAAAAAAAAATAAAACAGCAAGAATAAATAAAACAAATAGCAAGAAAACAAAACAGTTCTACTACATGCTGGAGTGCAGGTGAACTCTGAAAGCACTCTGAGTAAAAGGCCTGCTGCAAAAATAATTGCTCATCGCCCTCCCAACCTTTGAGAGAGAATCTCACACAAGGGAGCTTAGACTTCTCTGTGCTCAGGCAGGCCTTGAACTCAAATTAATCCTCCTGCCTCAGGCTTCTGGCTACTGGAAAGGAAGGCAAGAACCACTAATCCAGGCAAAAGTTCATATAATAGTACAATTCTGTCTACAGGTAAATGCTCAAAATAGGCAAATCTGTAAAGACAGGTAATAAATGCAGGGTTTCTGTTAAAGGGAACAAATTCTCTAAAATTGACTGAGTGAACATGAAAACCTACAAGATAGTATTTAATAGTGTGTGTTGGGGGAGATACCTAAGTACACATTTGCTTTATTTTCTTTGGGGGGGAACAGGGATAGGGTTGGGAGGAGGTGTTCTCTATGGGTAGAGGTTTGGAGGACAGTGTTCAGAAGTCAGTCTCTCCTTTTACCGTGTGCTTCCTGGATAGTCAGACTGGGTTTGGCGGGCTTAGTGACAAGTTGTTTTACCTGTTGAGTCATCTGTCTGTCTCCAAAATTAGTTTTAGGTAGGTCTCATGTGTACCTCTGTTCTGGAACTCACTCTGTAGACCAGATTCCCTAGTACCTCTGCCTCTCAAGCACTGGGATTAAAAGTGTACACCACCATGCCTGGCTACATTTTTTTTCTTAATAAGTCTGTGTGGTTATTACACAAGAGTGTAGGGACCCATAGAGGTCAGCATCATAGCCCTTGGAGTTGCACCCATCCCCACACCCCTGCCACCCAAAATGGACACTGGGTACTATCTTCTGCATGTACTCAGAATCTTAACTGTTGAGTCATCTCTCTAGCCCCTGAATTTAGTAAACAGGGGCTGAAGATATGGTTCAGTTGCTAGAGGTCTTATTTGCTTAACCTAAGTGAAGCTTGGGATGTGAGGACATTTTGGACCCTGATTATAGTTTTATAGGATGTGGTAGCGCACGCCTAATCTCAGCAGCTCAAGATGTGGTAATCTTTGGCTATAAAACAAGTCTAGGCTACCCGAGACCCTGCCTTAAACAAAAAATGCCACCCACCTCCCTAGTTGGAGTGCTCTTTTTCAAACATGCAGGCCACTCTGGGTTACACCGTCATTTAATATAAAGCAATACGTTCAGTATCCTAGATGACAAGTAGGCTTTTAGTTCTCCATGTATCATTTGGGAACTACATATAAATGTAATCTTGCTTTGTTGGGGTTCTCCATTCACTCTTCTATGGTCAAAATTAATGAATCATCAGAACTAAAACATACACTGAGAACAGCTATTCCAAATCTTCCTTTTTATGGTCTTATGGCAAAATATAGAGAAGGCATTCCCAATAAGAGACTGCAGCTGGAGAGGGGGTGGTGCCCACAGCAGTGTGTAAGGCTGTAAGGAGAAAAATCAAGAGCAAGCTCTTATTTCCTACTGGCTGAAAATACACAGCTGTTGGTGACAGGCTGCATTCTTCAGTGGTGACTTTATTTTTCCTTCACCACAAGCCAGATTTGTACTATTTCCAGCCTTGGACATTATTTAGACATGTCCCCCACTGCCTTGTTTTAGTTTGGGGAATTGTATCATATTCCCTAACTTGAATAAACAATTTTAGGGAGGGGCTAAGTTGTCCTCAAAGTGTAGCCAAGGATGACCTTGAACTTGTGATTCTCCTGCCTCCACCTGAATGGCTGGAGTTACAGGTGTATTCTATGCTGGTATTAAATCCAGCTTTATTGCAGACAGTTTTTACATTCACTTCTGGGGGTGGGTGGGGGTGGCCCGTTGAGACAGGGTCTCCCTGTAGCCTAGCTGTACTGGAATTCACTGTAGACCAGGCTGGCCTCAAACTTCTGCTTCTGCCGACCAAGTGCTGGGACTAAAGACACATTCTACATTTTCGTTTGTTTCTTTCTTGACTTATTAAGTTTAGAGGCCAAAGTATTATTGAAACTTCCTTTCTTTCCGTCTTCCTTTCTTCCTTCCTTTTTCCTTTTTTTCTTTCTTTCTTTCTTTCTTTCTTTCTTTCTTTCTTTCTTTCTTTCTTTTTCTCATTCCTTTCTTTTTGTTCTTTCCTATCCGTCTGTCTGTCTGTCTGTCTATCTATCTATCTATCTATCTATCTATCTATCTATCTATCTCCATTTTGGTTTTGTAAAACAGGCTTTCTCTGTGTAACCTTGGCTGTCCTGGAACTCACTCTGTAAACCAGACTGGCCAAACTCACAGAGGTCTGCCTGCCACTGCCTCCCAAGTGATGGGATTAAAGGTGTGTACCACCACTGCTCCCCAGCCATTTGTCATTTTAAATAGATGCTTTATATATATATATAACACAAAGAGCTAGAAATGTATTTTTGACCTAGCATGGGTTTGATCTCCAGCACAACAAATGTTATAAAGTAACGATCAGAATATTTTAATGAATTTTCTTAGTGGGTCAGAAATTGCTTTTTTTTTTTTTTTTTTGAGGGGGTGAGTATCTAACCTCATCATTTCCCTTTGCCCTGACTGACTACATTTAATCACCATGCTTTACTGTCTTCTATTCATTGTATATTGTTTTCTACAATGTTGCATTTTTCTGCAAGAAACATTTTAATTTTTCCTTTAGGGCAAATACTTTTAATTCCTGCCCCCCCCCCATGCAGATTCATGTGGGAAACTAAACAAAACATTAAGGAAAATAATGTTTTGAAATATATTTGCTTCTCAGTTATGAATTCCATATTACTTCAAAGTTTGGATTTGTAGAACAAATCTGTTTCCTATCAATGATGAAGAAATGGTTGGATAAGACTGTTTGTATAATCCAGTGCTTGAGAACCTAAGCAAGAGGCTGCCAGCATTACATATCAAGGCCCTGCCTCAAAAAGGGGGAGTAAGCTGGGGGCATGAGATGGCTCAGGAAGTAATGGGTGTAATAGGTGTGAGGGCCTGAGTTCAGTCCCCAGTTTCACATAGTGAAAGGAGAGTACCAACTCAGTTGTTCTCTGACACACAAATATAAATAAGCGGAGAACAGAATTACTTCAGTAGAATAAGGGAAAAGAGGAATTTAGAAGAGCCAGGGGATGACTAACCTAGAGCCATTCTGTTTCTTCATTCACCTTGGGTGACTACGTGAGGTCATCATATACTGAGCCCCTGCATTGTATGTGCTTTCCTTCCCTCTTACTTATCTGGCTCTTTACTTGAGACAGGTTTGTAGAATGTATCCTGGCTAGCCTAGAACAGGCTGGTCTCTGCTTCCCCTGTGCCGGGATTATAGGTATGTACCACACCACCTGCCAATATAACTTTTTTTTTTTTTTTGAAGATCTGAGTTTAATCCCCCAAACCCACATAGTGGAAGGAAAATATGGTTTGCTGGTGTGGAACATTAAGGCTCAGGTATTATTAGGCTAAAATAATATTTAAGTACCAGGTCTGAAATTCTATTAAATATATTTTCCTTTTCCATTATTTCTTGTCAGTAACCTAGATAGACAGCATGGAAATTCTCAGTTGAAAATGTAGTAGAAGAAAAAATATATATAGTTTGGTCTTGGACCCAAGTTAAAGCAACAAGCCAGTATTTCTTCTCAGGAGATTGTCATTTCCATCAGGTTTCCCCTTTTGCTTTTATTATGCCTTAGTCCAAGTCATTATTTTTATATAACATGTTGTAAAATTTTGATATGTGATTGAGAAATGAGTGCCTTAAATTTTTAGCAATGTATCTTGTAATGTTTGAATTGGAATTATGTGCCGGGGGCACAGATAATTAGTGTATTAGTCCAGATGCAGAGAAGCAACTGTCTTTGTATTCATAGAAGAGGTAGTTACGGCCAGTGGACTCATAGGTTGTTCTTGTGGAGATATGTACCTAAGGACCTTTCTTTTCATTCATAGCCGGTCTCCAAGGTTTTTTTGGTCTCTATTCTTACTGGTGTTTTATGTGTATAAAGACTCTTGTTGAAGGCTGGTGTTTCTGTTAATTAGCTGTTCAGATTTCATAAACTGATTTAAAATTATCTTTTTTTGTGCTGTTTCCTTGTACATAGGAAATGATTAATTGGTAAACATTTAAGGTTTATATTTTGTGGTAGGAGGAGGTGGCAGAAATGAGCTCCAATATCAGTCACTTCTAAAAATATACTTCCAAAACAAAACCAGAAGACTTAGTGTTGTGGCTTTAACACAAGCTTTAATTAGCAATTTAACAATGGGCTAAGGATTCCAGGAAATGCTTGATATAATAAACTGAAGTCAAATCCTGGGGAAAGTAGATGGGTCCCTGTGCTTGTAGTTATTATTAGGTAGCATTTAGTGGACTATTGCCATCCTGTTGGAGATCTTACATAGAGGAGCAGAGCTGGTGCCAAGGTAGTTTGCTTTTTAGTCCCAGCAGAGACAGGTAGATACCCTTGTCTGCATAGAGACACCTTGGCTTAAACCAAAAAGAAACTGGAGCAAATACTGACATAGTCCTTGTCATAAATAATTTTATAAATTTACTTTCACTATAGTCTAATGAAGCTTTTGTTGTCAATTTTTTGAGTCACGGTGTCACTGTATAGCCCAGACTGGCCTTATTCACCTTTTAGTTCCAGCTGTCCTTGATTCTTCGATCTCTGCCTCCACAGTGTTGGGATTAAAGGTGTGTCAAACCACATCTGGCTCCAGTACATTTTGCTACTTTTGAAATACTGCCCTGCAATCAGTAGGAGCATTATAATCCTAGCTGGTACTTAAGCTTTCATGTGCAGTGTGCAGTGGTAAGGACAGCACTTCATTCCCATTTAACTTTTACAGTGACACTCTTTAAACATGGATTTGAGGCACAGATGTTAAATAGCTTGGTCAATGTTATACATTATTAATAAACGCCATAGTAGGGACAGTCTTTAACTGTAAACCGTGAACTTGTCTGCATTGAAATTTGCTTACTAAATGTAAGACTTGAAGTGTGTCTAAGATAAAGATGGCCACATTCTCAATTATAGTGGTAAAGGGTCACTCTACTCTCATCTTTGATTGTGTAGTCAAGTTGTCTAAAGGCTGTGAGATAACAGTCCTGATTATCCAACCTCCCACTTATCTCAGGGCCCATTTTTCTTCCCTGGATAAGTAAGTTAATACACCCTAGAAAATGGGTTTTAAAATAATCTTTTTTTTTTTTTTTTTTTTTTTTTTTGTACTTTCATATTTAGGAACAAGTTCCCGTTCCGGTCTATCATCCAACACCTAGCCAGACTCGGCTAGCAACTCAGCTGACTGAAGAGGAACAAATTAGAATAGCTCAAAGAATAGGCCTTATACAGCATCTGCCTAAAGGAGTTTATGACCCTGGAAGAGATGGATCAGAAAAAAAGATCCGAGAGTAAGTAGTAATTTCATGTATCGAGATTTGTGTGTAGCTTTTTTTTTTTTTTTAATGATACTGGAAATAGAACCTACAGCCTTCTACCTGCTAGGCAAGTGTTCCACCGCTAAGCTGTATTTCCAACCGTAAGCATTAGCTATTGAAATTGGGCTTTTTCTCATGTACTTAGGAAGCCTATAGAATTCTATATTGGAAAACCTGAGTTAAATGTGTCAATAAATTTAAAAGCAATAAAAATAAATAAAATAAATGTAGCAGCAATAAATAAATTTCTGCATCCTGACCATTACAGTTGCTGATTATTGATTTAGATGACATTTGATAATAGTTAAAACCATTTACCTGTATAAATGTGGTATTTTTGGTAGCTTTGTTTATGAAAGTGATTTATCAGGTTTTGTTTTTTTTTAAGAAGTTAAAAACCTTTGTAAATAAACCTGAGCTAATTAAAGGTCCTAGGCATTTATATACATACATTCCCCCACTCACTAGAGTTTTAGGCACAAATTTTTTTAGTGTAGTCTTATTGAGGGACGAAAATCTAAACTGTGTAGTTGTCCAGCAGTAGAGGCATGGTTGAGTAGATTGTGATTCAGAAATACTGTATTAGCTAGGCCGTGGTAGCACACACCTTTAATCTGAAGACTTGGGAAGTAGAGGCAGGCAGATTTCTGTTGAGTTTGAGGCCAGCCTGGTCTATATAGTGAGCTCTAAGACTACATAGAGAAACCCTGTCTCAAAAAACCAAAAATAAAAAGAAATACTAGAATGTATGGCTGTGCTGTTTTTCTCCTTGTGGTAATAAACAACTGGCAAGCAGATTAAGGGAGGAAGGCCTTATTGTGACTCATGACTTCAGGGAGCCCCGGTCTGTCATAGTGGGAGACATGGCAACCAGACTTTTCTCTTGTCTGTTGGTGGGACTGAGGCTGCTGACCTGGTGCTTCTGGAACAGCAGTGCATTAGCAACTTTGTGCTGCGTTGATGAAACGCTGAGCAAAGGACAAAGGGTTTGTCTGACGGGTACCGTCCATTATCCAGGGAAGCTAAGGCAGGGACTGAAGCAGAGGCTGGGGGAAACCATGCTTACTGACTTACTCCTGCTATGGCTTGCTCATCTTGCCTTTATGTAATGCCCAAGGGTTACATTGCTCAGACTGGTCCAGGCCCTCCCAATCAATCATTAAAAAAAAAAGGGGGGGGGGCTTCTGTACACATGCCCCATAGCCCAGATGGAGGAATTTTCTCTGTTGTGGTTCCCTCATGATCAGCACAGATGGCTAAAGCCTTCAGGGCCTGTCCTTAACCGGTCTATGTAAAGGTTTTACCTGCCAGTGTTAAACAGGGCTCCAAGTAGTCAAACACGTGAGTCCATGGGGAATAGTTCACCGTTAACAACAGCCATTTAAGCTGTTTGAAGTTTTTAGTGTATGAGAGGTCTTTCATAACTTTTCAGGCGTGATTAGTAATTTTACTGTCTTGAGATTTATAAGAACAGCTATTCTAATTGAGAATGGCTTTACCAATCAACATAGATCATCTAATTTACTGGGTTAATGTTTGTCTGTTTGAGCTATAGCACCAGTTAATTAGTGCTGGTACTTAAGAGCAAAGTCTGTGTAGAACACTGGATTTGGACCCCAGCAGAATTGAGTTTCATAAACCTGTAGGAAAGTGCAGTGGACTTGAAAGTGAGTTAGTGAAGACAGTTTAACTTAGAGCACCCACAGGAGCAGACTGGATTAGTCTTTTTTTTTTTTTTTTTTTTTTTTTTTTTTTTTTTTTTTTTTTTTTTGCTTTCTTCTTTTGCTTTGTGTTTGAGGCAGCCTTTTTCTGTGTAGCCCTGCCTGTTCTAGAACTCTATGTGGACCGAGTGGACTACAGCTCACAGAGATCCACCTGCTTCTGTCTCCGGAACACTGGAGTTAAAGGTGTACACCCACCCCTCCAGACCCACCCATTCTATTTTTACATGTAGTTGTTTATGAGCATTGCTCCTGGTTACTCAGAAGACTCAGTGAAGAAATGGTTGATCTGACTCCCACCTAAAGCATGGATGGTAGACGTCCCCTGTAATAGGTCTCTATTTTCAGGCACAGCATGAGTTTGATCCTACGGTAGTCGTTTTTTCTTTGCTCAGTTAGTTGCTATCAAGGCTTATAAATTAACAAGAAATAAAATTAAAGAATATAAACAAACCAGTGCGTGTTAAGAAAAATTCAGTTTTCATGCTTTGGTGATCAGGTAACAGGAAAGCTTTTTTTAAAAAATGTTCTAGGTGTATGAGTAGTTTGCCTGTGCGTGTTTGGATTAACACTGTCTTTTAAAAGAATGTTCTGGATAGGCTGCTTGTGAAGATTTCTGATTTCCTCCTTGTTCCCACAGGTGTGTGATCTGTATGATGGACTTTGTGTATGGGGACCCAATTCGATTTCTGCCGTGCATGCACATCTATCACCTGGACTGTATAGATGACTGGCTGATGAGGTCCTTCACGTGCCCCTCCTGCATGGAGCCGGTTGACGCAGCGCTGCTCTCATCCTACGAGACTAACTGAGCCAGGGTCTCTCGTCTGACTTCAAGGGAACCATCATTTCTGGTGGTGTTGATCTTTTGTCACTGAGCCCAAAGAGCCAGGGATTAGGAATTAAGATCATGCACAAAGTTTCCTAAAAATTCCTGGATGGCTGCAGATGTTGAGGAAAGTATGTGATATTTTAGAAACTTAGGGGAAAGTAGGATGGATGGTATTTTTATGTAAAGCCTTGACCCAGTGTTTAAAATATAATTGTTATTAGATCTTGTTCTTGCTCCAGTACATAGGAATTGTGTAAAGTGTTACAGCAACTGTACATGTTTAAATTGTGTGTGTTGAAGATTAGGAAAAAGATAGTTGTTATTTTTTCCTAAATGAAATAAGTTTCTTCTCCCTTCCACCCAAATTCTTTTCTGAAAAGTTACTGGCATTTGGGTCAAGGTTTTATTAAAAGCTACATTTTATAACACTGGCACAAAAAAAGTAGTTTTAAGCTTGTTTGCACAGTTCTTTTTTTCCATTGGAAATGGAATTCATTGCCTTAGGTCTTTTTAAATAGTGTATTATTATCGTTGGGGCTGGCTCTATGCTTGAAAACCAGTTTATTTATAACCTGTTGTAAGTGCTATATTCTGTTTGCAGTTAGGAAATGCAGATTTCAAAGTGATCTCCTAGCTTGTAAGCAAACTGAGATGCACTATCCCTTTTTTATTAAAAATGAGTTGATGTGTCAGAAAACCAAGGCTAGCAAAGTGGATTTGATATCCCCTTCCTTGTGTGTCTTATCTTATTGTTTTGGTTGTTAATATGGTGAAAATTGAAAGTCAAGTTGAAATTTAAATATTACTATTTCTGATTTATTGAGCTCTGAACTATGCCACCATGCTTATGTAAAAATGAAGGTGGCACCATGGTGAAACTTAACAAGAAGTAGTTTCTCAGCTGTGAGAGTTTTGATTCTCTTCCTGTGACCTCTTTCCCCACTGTCTGGAACCATAGCAAAAGGATACTGCATCTCTTGTAACTGTAGTGCTGAGGATATTGAAATTACAGAAACACATATAGTCTGTTTCATAAGAAAGCTGTCTGTCAAGTCTTGCTAGGTGACTGACAAGAAAGGTAAAGGTGTTTCATGTTTCGCACACCAATGCAGCAGGATTTGTGTAACCATATGGCTTCATAGTTGTGATCTCAAAGGAACTTCTCCTTTACTGTTTCTTGCAATTAATGTAAGAATACTCTAAATCTCTACACTTCTAAAGGGTTAGAGGTAGAGACGGTCTAGTAAAGATGTAATGTTTTATCCATTTAGCATGTGTTTATTTTCCTTATGTTCTCGAGGTGATTTGTCCCTTGGACTCAGTGAAATTGTAGTTACAAATGATGAGCAGAAGCACTCTCCACTTGACAGATGAGAAATTTTCTTTTATTTTGTGTTGAGTATTTGACTAATACTTTTTTACATACAAAAGTTCCTTGAGGTTCTTTATAATTACGTTATAGAAGAAATTATGTCATAAGTAGTTAATTGACATTCAGATGAAGCTTTCAAACATTGCTTTATTTCCCAATGGACCCCATGATGGAAAGACTTAAGATGAACTTGAAAAATACTGAAGAAAAGAGATTATCAGGTTCTATTACATTGTTACGTATATCTTGCTTAATTTCTGTTCATTAATTTATATCCACCCAATTATAAAGTAAATTTGGAGGAAACAGCTGAAGTTGTGCCATATTTTCAGTGATAATCCTTTTTAATCCTTATGTTTTCTAATTATATGTGTGTTATTAAGATGAACTTTTCCCAGCCATTTTTCATGTTGCAGTCTGGTAAAAACAAACAAACAAAACCCATCTGCCTCAGGCCAATACAGAACTATCTGGGTGATTCTTATTCTTTAATTCTGCTGTTAAAGTTGTGATATAGCCATGAAGGGCTTCAAGTCAGGAGTTAGTTACTTGTTCCCCAGAATAGCTAATCTTAAAAAAACAACAACAACAAAAACCACATATGCTTAATTATTTTCAAGCTTACAGATACACATACATTTATTTATATTTATATATCTATAAATTATCATGTTAGTTTGAAAAGTCATATTTTTCCTTGCCTTAGCAAAAAATAGGGTTTGCTATTCTGTTTGTTTGTTTGTTTGTTTGTTTTTCTTCTTGGTTTTTTGAGACAGGTTTTCTCTGTGTCGTCTTGGCTGTCCTGGGCTCACTTTGTAGATCAGGCTGGCCTGGAAACTCACAGCTATCTACCTGCATCTGCCTTTTTGAGTTGCTGGATGAAGGGCATGTGCCATCATGCCCAGCTAAAACAGAACTTTGGGTTTGAACCCTGGACTTCCCAACCTAAGGTCTGATGTCTTACCAGCTGAGCCATCTGAGGTTTCTTGTTCTGTTTTTCTGTGTGTATATCAGACAAAATAAGCAGATCATCTACTATGGTTTAATCATACACGTAGAAACTGGGTAACTTTAAAGCTTCCTAAACCTACTAGGTGTAACCTGTTTAGAAATGGGCAAGATATGTTCCAGCTTGGCTACAGGATTTGAAATGTCTGGAAAGCCTAACCAGAAAAAGTGGGGAGGGGGAGTTACACAAATTGGACTGCCTGGATATACTTTATATTTACATTCTTACAAGGAATCTCTTAAATTGGTATTGGAAGACTTAACCCCACCCCTATGTGTCTGTATATTATTTCACAGAACATAGGGCATTAATGTTTTTTACATACAAAGTTTTTTTCATTAGGAAGAAAACTTTTTAAATTTCTTATTTTATTTATGTGTATGAGTATTTTGCCTGCATGTATGACTGTGTAACACTGTTCCTGGTACCTGTGGAGGCCAGAAGTGGGTGTCTATCCCTTGGAACCAGAGTAACAGACAGTTGTGAGTCACCATGTGGGTTCTGGGAATTGAACCCAGTCCTCTAGGAGAGCAGCCAGTGATGACCCATCCCACCAGCCACAGAAACAAGCATTTTAATAACTGCTGTGGGGCTGCAAATAGATGGCTCAGTGGTTAAGAGCACTAGCTACTCTTCTAGAGGACCCGGGTTCAATTCCCAGCACTCACATAGCAATTTTAAACTGTCTGCAGCTCCAGTTCCAGGGCATCTGACACCCTCACACAAGCATATATGTAAGCAAAAGAGTGCATAATTGAAAAATAATCATTTTTTAAATCAGCTCATTAAGCCTGGCAGTGGTGGTGCACGCCTGAAATCCCAGCACTCAGAGAGGCAGAGGCAGGTGGATCACTGTGAGTTTGAGGTAGCCTGATCTAAAAGCAAGTCCAGTACAGCCAAGGCTACACAGAAAAACCCTATCTTGAAAAAAAGAAATCAGTGATGTCAAATAAACCAGCTTGTTAAACCAGAGCTGCCTGTGGTCTGGACTGAAAGTGGTAAAAAGGAGAAGGTAAGTTTCTTAGATACACTTAATGGTATCATTCTTATGTGCTGGGATATGAAGCTTGGGACAGAGCACCATCTACCTCACTAGAGGCCCTGAGTTCAGGCCCAGTTACCAACTAAAACCTGGTAGGCTATGACACCAGTCTGTTCTTTGGAGACAGGCTCTTGCTCTGTAACCCAGACTGGCCTGGTACTCACTGTCTAGGCCAAGTAAGCTTATGGCAGTCGTCCTGTTGGCTTTCTCAGGATTGTGGGTATCAACAACTATATGTAGCAGTAGAAATATTTTTTTATTTGCTTGCCCTGCATGTAATTGTATCTTAACTAAAGTCATAGGCTCAAATTAATTTTTAACCTTTAGTTTTGAAATTTATGAACACAAGGAGAGTTGGCTTTTTACCTAATAACTCTGAAGTAATATTAAGTTGATTTACTTGAATTTAAGTATATATTCTTACAAGTTTAGAGAAAGAAGCAGCAGAAAAGGTCGTCTGTGGTCCCTGTTCTAATGTTTATCTCAACTAAAACTCTTCTCTCTCAAGACTGTTAGGTGCTAACTTTATGTTTAAGATACAGTCATTGCATTATGCATAATCACTGATTGACAACCACATGATAATTACCTGAGGTATCAAAAGTAGTCCCTGGGAGAATTCCCATTTTGTTTGTGTTAGAAGCCTAAAATGTTTAGGCACATGCCTGTCACCCCAGCAATTGGGGGTGAAGGTAAGTATCAAGAGTCTAGGCTCATCCTCAGTTACTTCTATGTAGGGTCTGAATTTAGTAACTCAGACTCTCCTCCCTGTAGTTGCAGAGAGAAAATAAATTAGTTTTTTACATTACTTTAATGTTGCTCGAGAATTTTATTTGGAATGGGCACAGTGGCACATGCCTATAAACCTGGCACTCAGGGAGGGAGAGGCAGGCAGATCTCTGTGAAAATGAGTCCAGGATAGCTAAGGCTATACAGAGAAACATTATTTGGGCCTACTTATTCCAGAGGGTGGTCCGGGTGTACATAATGGTAGAGAAGACATGATAGCAGGTGCAAGATGCTGAGAGATCTCACCTTTCATCTGCACACAGGAAGCAAAGAGCAAAAACCTCTCAAGCCTACTTGTGAGATACAAGCAAGGTGCTTTTCTCCAGGCAGTGCTGACCAGGTGTTGAATTACGTGAGGCCATTTTGTATTCAAACCACTACAGTCTCCAAGCCATTTTGATGCAGTGGTGGAATTTGGAATAACTGGTAGATAATCCTTTTCCAAGCTGCTGCAGTTTGCTTTGGTACATTGTGATATTTTGTTTCCGTGGGTAATTGACAGTAAGAGTTTTGGATGCTTATTATTTGTGACTAAATTCACAAGCATGGCTACATAGACTTCTTGCCATGTGTCCTTTGCTGTCTTTACTTGTTTACCATGAATACAGAAAATCTGCATGAGGCATTTTATGACCTTTCCCCTGATCTCATTAGGTCCAGTGAAATTTTATAAAAGGAGTTTTAGAATTACGTGCACAATCTAATTTTTCACTTTCTTCTTGAATAGTTTGCTTTTTGTAGCACTGAACAGCAGGCACTGATGGTTAATACTAGCGGCTAAAAATGATCACTCTAGGTAAGAGGTGTGTGTGTGTGTGCATAGAGGTCAGAGAGCAGCCTGGGGTGTTGAGGAGGTTCTGTTTGGAGGATCATTTCCTCTGCGTCTAGTTTGTAGGTCCTCAGTCTGAACCATCAGCTTGTGTCCTCTGCTGAGCCCTGGGATGGGGGGTGGGTTGGGAGAGTATGTACAGGCACCATGGTGTGTATGTGGGGGTGAAGGATAATTCTGTAGAGTTGATTCTTCTAATTCTTCTACGTGACTGAAATGCCAGCTCTTCCCAAGTGACCAGCGTTTTCTTAGCTTATTGAAAACATTCTCTCGGCAGTCTCTAGTTCCAGTAAAGGAAGGTACAAAATATTTTTGTTAGTGTTTAGGCAGATCATAAACAGTTGGAGCTGTAGACCATGTTTAACCCCAGATAATCCATTCTTCACATAGCAGCTAAAATGTTATAAATCAGTTGAATGATGGAACTCCAGCTCCGGGCCAGCCAAGCCTATATAGTGAAATCATGTCTCCAAAAAAAAAAAAAAAATCTGAAAACAAAAGTTGGTTTTTTCAAGTGGGTCTATTTATATCTGCAGCCCACAGTGCTTCGCACTCTGACCTGTCCTGTTTGGGCCTGCCAAATGTGTTTATTGTATTAGGACCTGGAGAGCGAGCATGTACTGTACTTGAAGGTGACTTAAATTCCCAGCATCCACTGGGTGAGGTAGTGCACGTTTTTAATCCCAGGAGGCACATGGTCTACAGCGAAAAAATGAAGTCCCAGCATCCATTTCAGACAGCTCACCGACACCCATAACTCCGGCTCCAGGGCATCTGATGTCTTGGGGGCTCCTATGTGCCCTCGTATGTATGCAAGAAAACACAAGCATACAACATAAATGTGACTGTAAAATGGATTGTTACCAATGTTTGTGAGAGGAAGTGTGTCTGTTTTTGAGACATAATGGCTCTATGATTGTAGGTACGCTGTTTAACCCGAGTTTTCATAATCTTTAAAGCAATCAGTCCCTACCTCGTAGGGTATGTGTAAGGATCGTAACTAATTGATAGCACAAGCATTTATTACTAGCTGTTATTTTCCATAGAACATACGCTTTCTTTTTTCTGTTTCCTTGATTTGTTGAGCCATGCCTCTCAGCCTGTGCTGACCTTGAGCTCAGTATGTAGCAGTGAAGCAGATGTCTCTGAATTGAGACAGTTTCTCTGTGTGGCCCTGGCTGCCCTGGAACTCTTCTACAGACCATGTTAGTCTCTGATGAAGAGGCCTGCCTCCTGAATGCTGGGATTAAGCCACCACTGCCCAGCATGAATTCTTAATCTTCCTATCTCCACTACTCAAGCACTGGGATTACAGGTATGTGTTCCCACGTCCAGCTAGATGTCCAGAATTAGGAGGTGTCCTTACGGTGAGGGAAACAGCCCTTCCCAGTCATTGGCAGGATGTTTGCTGTGATGCCTCTGGAAGTGTGCTTGTCAATCATAGTCTGTTGGCAACATCTCCTAGGAGCTGTTTCTTTGAAAATCAGTTTCCAAATGAGATTGGTTGTGGGTTTACCCTGTTGGTCAGTGTTGAACTTTTCACCTGGTTTTAGGGAAGCTGTGCTAACACCGGCACAACAGCAAGCACCTTGTAACCTTGTAGCTGACAGAGGTCTGAGATGTTCCAGTTTACTGCTTGGATTTCAGAACCCAGCCTTCCCATTTAACATAACTGGGGGTTATGAGGACATCAGGAAGCAGTGTTGAAAAGGTGCTCTGGAAGTTTGTGTACTTGAGGTAGAAGAGATTGGGAATTAGAATTAAAGAACCTCAATAATTGTAAAGTGAATTTGATTGGTTCCTTGGTTGAATGGTCCCAGCCTGCTGAGACTTTTGTCCTTGTGCGATTCTTGCTGGGAATCTCACCTGGACCTGAGCCAAGCCTTGGGTTGAGATGGGCCTTTTAGGAGTCTAGCTTTGGTGCCAGGTTGTGGCTTTTTTCTGTGAATGGTGATAACTGTCTTGGAAACACTCCCACTCTGACTCGAGATAAGGAAATAGGGAAACCTGCCAAGGTGTGGGAGAGCTGATAGGGACCAGCATACTGCCAACCACCCTGCAGACCAGTGAGCATCTGAGCTAGGCTATATAGCCAAAGGCTCATTCAGGTCCTGCAGCACAGCTGCTGCCGCCCCGGCAGCTGTTCTGTGGCACAGGATTTGTACTTGAAGTGAGGATCGCTTGCCCTCTGGGCTTCCCAGCTGTCACAGTCCTCCAGGCAGAGGTGCTGTGAAAGTCTGCACTAGAGAAGAGGTTACCTAGAATGACTCAGGACGTGGAGAGCCTAGGACAGGGTTCCGTCTTCAAAATCGCCTGCTTGAGGATAGGATTTAGAAATGAAGTGTTCTCTTTCCCAGACTAGCTCGGAAGCTGCAGGTCATTTGACAGGCTGCAACCAGGGCAGAGAAGGCCAGCAGGAACTGTAAGCAACAGCAGTGAACTTGGCAAGATCTTCCTGGTGTTTTAAAATGGAAGCTAAAGCACTTTTCATAAGCTGCAGTTCTATAAATCATGTGTTACGTCATGTGACCAGTGCTGCTTTGGCATCGTGGTAGGTAGGCTCACCCTCATCCAGCAGCTGCTGTCTAATCACCTCTCACCCTACCCTGGCTAGGTTGGTCTCTTAGCATCTAGGCTTTAGAAAAACACACTTTAAAAGCCCTTTATGGGAAAAGATTCTTTTGCGAAAAGGGATCATGAACATGGGTTTGTTTTGGTTAGAATGTAGGTAAACCACATTCAGGTAGCCGGCTGTAGTAGCCTCAAGCTCTTGTCTGTTGAAACTGAGCCAGGATCTTGGCTATCTCATTCTGGCTTCAAACTCTCCAAGAACATTAGTTTTTGGTTTGATTTTTTGTTGTTTGAGACAGTGAACTTCCAGTATCTCAATGCTACGAACAACCCTTTCCTCAAAAGCTAAGACATTGCTGAGGTGTGAAAAGCAATTTGGCCTTTGGCAGCATGTAGAGAGATTTACGCTCTGGGTGAATGAAAATAGATTACAGGCAGTTGCAGGTTTTGTTTGGTTCAGTTTTTTTGGTTTAGTTTTTTTTTTTAATATACCAACTATAATTCCCATCAATGTATCTTTGAAGAAATGTAAACTGTTCATACATTCTCTTAAACATCACAGTGTAAAACAAGTACCCGTATGTGTGATAGGGCAGGCATAGGGCCCACCTGCTCTGCCTGTGGCACAGGCCTTGGCCACACTGGTAAAAATGCTGTCTTTGCTTCTGCACAGATGTTCTTGTGCCATCCCACTGGAGCACCGGGTGGACCCCAAGGAAGGGTGGGGGTGGGGAGGGGAATCTTTTGAAATGTTTCCAGGAGCTCTGTCCAGCTAGCTGTCTGCTCATCGTCCAGCCCCGGAGTGCTGCAGGGAGCTACAAGGACACTGCTGAGACTATAGACTGCTGCTGCCATCTTCCAGGGAAGATCTGGCCTGGAGTGTGGCTGCCTGGATTCGAAAATGTGTCCTCGACTCCATGGAGTAATTCTTGTAGTTATGCCTGAAGGGAAGCAGAGGATCAGACAGGTGAAGCTTGGCTGCTCTGGGAGGTGGGTCAAACCCCAAGGCCCATTTGAGCTATGTGGGACACCACCACCATTACCACCATCACCACCATCTCATTTATGTAAAACATAAGAACTGGGCCTGCCCAATAGAAGGCTTCTTTAAAAGGGTGTGCTCTCTGCCACTCTGCCACTCTTGGTGACTTTGTAAAGTGAGGTAAAAGCTCACTTGTGACGGGTCAGAGCTGCATTCCCAGAACACTCCTCATTGTTGCCCGGGTACTTCAGGAAAGGTGGAGGTTGACCAAGCCTTACTTTGCAGAGTCTAGGAGTTTGATGGCCTCTTCATTTCTGCCTTGCTCCATAAACAGCAGTGCCAGCTCCAGTAAGGCATTTGGAATCAAGTAGTGGTCATATTTGATCTTCTTTTCGCTGCAGAACAGAAGCAGACATGGCCCATCCTTCAGATCCACCCCACAGCCTTCTCAGAACTCCGCATCTTACCTTAGAGAAGCTGGGCTCCTCAACAGAGCCTCCCTGCATCCCGTGGGTCCCACCATGTCCTTAAGGCTCTCCCTATTTCATTTCAACTACTATTTTTTTCTCCAGGTTGAATGGGATCTCGGACCCATTCACCATGCTGCCTTGGAGACAAACACCACAGCCTCCCTTGCGATATCCTTTCCTGACTGTCTGTCCAGGCACATGCCACATAAAGCTTTCTCCTTTGCTTTGATCGACCGGCTAAACTTCCAGATTTTATTATTTATTGAAATAAGGTCTCACAGTGTCTTAGCCTCAAACTCTAAGAGACCCTCCTCCTGCCTCTGCCTCCCAAAAGATGAAAACCTGTCACAGAGTAGACATCGTGTGTGAATGCATTAGCTGGAAACAGCCACCGTAGAGGAGTGGGAGGATGGGGAAGCCAGGCCCAGCAGGAACAGCCAAAGGCACTTACTTGATGGAGATGCTCCTGAAATTCTCCTCTGCCTCTTGGGTGCGGCCCAGGTATTTCAGACACAGGCCTTTCAGCAATTTGACCAAGCAGTCGTCATCTGTTGAGTACTCATTCTCTGAGAATAGGGGTGTGGGGAAGAAGGTAGGCTTGCTCACTTCTGCAACAGTTACTCAGGGAGCCCCTCTGTGGAACCCAGGACACAAGTGAATCAAGACATGATTCACCTCAGGGGACTCACATCTGAGAAGAAAAGACAGATACTGAGATAATGGCTCCAGAGTGAATTAGGAATGACTAGAGGAAGCTCAAGAGAAGGCCTGGACAAGGAGACAGGGGACACTTGCTCAGAGGAGCTAACGCTGGTCTTCTAAAGGACTGGGCACTGCATAGAGGGGTGAGTAAGGACGTTTGTGGCAGAGGAGCCTTGGTCTCTTAAAGGCCTGAGCATGATACCTGGGCCCGCCGCCAGCCTCTCTTCAGCCTTGGTGATGACTGCAAGCATCCCATCTGTGAGTTTTGGCTGCTTCCCAATCACAGCGTAGCCATTCCAGATGTACATCATTTCCTGAGAGGGAGTGGGGCAAGTGAGTCCCAGGTCTCTGCCTCAGCAGGGCCTCAGTTTTCCCATCTGGAAAGCAGGCAGCGCAGTTCAAAAGGTCTGACCTTCCAGGTCTCCCCTCAGCCCCTGTGGGGAGGCAGCCTTAGCAGGGATTTGTTATTGACAGCGTAACTATCCCATGAGGATTTTTTTTAGCCAAACTCCCCCTCCTTGAGGACCTGGCCATGCCCAACACTGTCCAGGAAGTCCCCTCCTTTATTGGAGGATCTCAGGACAGTGGAGCCCAAGATTGTCACTTTCCCTTGGATAGCGGGCTCATCATGGAAATTAGAAAACATCTTGATTCCTTTTTTCCTCTTTGGGTGACAGGAAACTCATTAAATTTTCATTATGAAGAGTCATATTTCCTAAGCATCAAGCCAGGTAATTGATATGAATGCAATTTATATAAAGCCCTAAAAGATTATGGTTATGGTTCTTGTTACTGTGGATTTAGATTGAGATCACTGTTCCTTAAGTTGCTCTGTGATCTCATGATGGAAAACTGGCTGTGAAGGCTCTAGAGAATCAGGAGTAGGCCTGTCCTTCCCAGTGTGCTTAATCACAGATCACTTCATACATAAATTGTGGGTATAGGCATGTCTCCTGCCCTTCTCATAGTGCCCCCAATACAACTACGTTTTAAATTTTTTTTTAAGACAGTATCTCCTGCCTCAACCTTCCAAGTGGTGGGCTTGCAGACATGTATGGTAAAATACTGTAAAAGTTACACAGACATATTCATTGTACATTATCTGTGGCGTCTCACACCTCTGCAGGAACTGGGCTAGGTGCCAAGGAAGATGCTGACTTTACAATTGGTAGAAGGACACTAAGGTTACACACTATTGAATGGAGAGCTAGGTCACAAAGTAGGTCCAGAGCAGGCCTTGTGCTTTTCCAGACTCGGCTTATCTGATGCCAGCTCCAGTCATAGTAGAATTGGCCTAACAGTGGCCCTGGAGCCTCACAGCTGAGTTTTCACTCCATCTGTGTGGCCTAGACAAGCTAGTCATCTTTCTACTGATCTGCTCGAAGTCCTAAGTTACCCCCTACCATGCAGGTCTTGTTCCAAGTCAAACAGAACCTGGCCTGAGACCCCAACCCTCGCCTCAGAAAAGGATGGCTATGTGACAACAGAACAGTCATTCCAGGAACAAGCCAGCCACGTGGTCCTGCTGTTTGGGGCTGGGGTGTCTAGTTGTCTAGGAGAGCTGGTCTTCCTGGCCTGTCTCCCAACCCTGACTCATGAAACCATCTCTAGCCCCGGCATCCACCTCCTGCCCCAGAGCCTCTCCTCCTACCCACCAGAGCAGGGACTGGCAACGAGATGGGGTTGGGGGAGAGGTAGCGCCTGGACTTCCGGATGGCAAACTTCTCTGTGGGTAGAGATTTCCCAGCAATCTTGAGCTTCAAGCCCGGCACAGCCCTGAAAAAGAAATGAGGAAAGAAGGGTTGAAGATGCAGTTCAGTGGGAGAGCTCCTGCCTTAACGCGCTCAACTCCTCAGCAACAGTGAGCAGGAATACAGGGAGAATGAGAACGAGTCTCCAGCCTCTGCTTGGCCTGTCTAGACCTGTTTCCATGCTGTACCAGGAGAGAGCTTGATCTAAAAAGTGTTTCAAGGTGCAGGCCAGCCTGTGGTTATGGTCTCATTTCACAGTCCCTGCATCCTGAGCAAAGGTTCCCGGGCTGGCAGTGCAAGAACGTACCTAGATATCTCCTAGGCCTGCCTGCGAGTTATCTCCTCTCTATGCCCAGGCCTTCCTGGGAGGGCCCACAGAAGTCTAATCCCAGCTTCACAGGCAAGACCAACCCCCAGACAAAGGGAGGGGCCTGCACAGGCAAGCAGCTCAACCCCTTAATTAGCTGCAGCCTCCTGAGCTGTTTCAGGGATGGAATAAAGTGCACACAGCTGAGCAGGCTTTGGCTGGAGACTCGCCCACTCCCAGCTGCCTGGTCACTGGTCTGACATCCCTGCCACACCCAGTGGCCAGGCAGCGAGTGAGGCCACCCCAGATTCCTTGCTGTTTATTCACTGCAGAGCCTCTCTGGTGCTGTCTTCCAAACCTAAAAACGTAGGTTGCGCCTCCTCCCAAGCTTGCAGGGGGTTGTGTGAACTGGGAACACAGGATTTGCTGTAGCAGGTGGTACTGTGCAGGGAAGTGCCCTGTTCAAGCACTAACCAAGGTCTGCTAAGGAAGCCAGCCACCCTCATCTGGACCATGGGAGGCAGCCTCCAGCCTCCAACTGCGTTTGCTAACCTTTGACTCTTCACAAAGGAAATAAAAGTGATAAAGAGAACAATGAAAATGGTAGCATTCTGGGGTCAGCCCAGTTGGCTTCAGGTTCTACCCCAGGGTTTCAAATATTTTCCAGTTGCAAAACTATCCTGCTTGTTCCTATCTTACAGGAAGTGTCCAAGGTGTCCCAGGTGGGAAATGGTTTTAATTCTTTTGGTTTGCCTCAACGACCTGTGCTGTTCTGTGTGGCTCTAGCTAACTCAGCTAATGGAAACGCCGCCTTCTCTGGACCCCAGAGTCTGGTGGTTTAAACAAAGCTGTCCCTGTAGACATTTGAACGCTTGGTTCTCGGTTGATGCTGCTGTTTTAGGGGGAGGCTCAGGGGTCATGGCTGTGCTGAGGAAGTATGGCGCAGGGGCAAGCTTTGAGAGGGCACAGCTTCACCCTGTTTACAGCCTTGCTCTGCGTTTGCAGTTGAAGATGTGATCGCTCTGCTGTCACCATGCCCACCCCTTCACTGCCAATCCCCTGCCACAGTGGACTCATCCTCTGGAACCATAAGCCAAAATAAACTTTCTTCCCCAAGTTGCCTTGGTTGTGGTACGTTGTCACAGCATCGGAAAAGTGATATCGGATCTGTTCTATGACCAGGCGAAAGAGAAGGAATCTGATAAGACACTTCCAAAGGGTTCTAATCACCATTAGCCCTGGCATGGAGTGCTGGCCAGGAGGGAATAGGGGCACAGGGCATTTTGGGACAGGCAGCTGTAGGGGCGAGCACCTACCCTGCCACTACAGCTCAGGTAGTCATGAGGCAGAACCTGACGGCTCTGGTCACAGTAAGACCTACAAAGCTTGGTGGGGCCCACCTGAACAGCTCCACCTCATCATCCCCGAATGGCTTGTAGTCCTCCTTCCCAAACATGCTGAGGTAGGCAGCCTTCATGTAGATGTAGGTGGCCTGTGGGAGACAGCAGCATGAGATGTGGGTGGCCCTCCTAGTCATACAGCCCCACGCTGTCACAAGTACCGTTCTGCCCTCACTGTGGCCCAGCACAGATGTACAGCCACCAAGCCCCTAGGGGAGGGTGCTGAAGCAACCAAGGAATTCGGTTTTCCGAGACAGGGTTCCTCTGTGTAGTCCTGGCTGTCCTCGACTCACTTTGTAGAAGAGGCTGGCCTTGAAGTCAGAGATCAGCCTGTCTCTGCCTCCCTGAGTTTTCTGGGTTTTGTTTGTTTTGAGACAGGGTTTCTCTGTGTAGCCCTGGCTGTCCTGGAACTCACTCTGTAGACCAGGCTGGCCTACAAAGATCCTCCTGCCTCTGCCTCCAAGTGCCAGGATTAAAGGTGTGCGCCGCCACCGCCACCAGCTTGCTGAGGACTTTTGAGCTAGATGTCTAGGAAGCAGTCTCCCTCTTCTCACCCCATCCAGAGAAAGACCTGAGCAGCATGGAGGGCACTGACACAAGGCAGAGGCAGGTGAGCACGGAGGGGTGCTCCAGGGAAGCAGCCACTGCAGGTGCCCCTTGAAGGAAGATGGCAAGACTCAGACACAAGGCTGCCCATCTGAGGGCAAGTAGGCAGCATGCATGAACCCACACATGGCGTGCAGTAGGGACTGTTATGAAGGAGTGAGAGGTCTAAAGCTGTGACCAGGACCATGGCAGGGCTCAGTGTACACCTGTAACGCTTACTTTTACACCTTCGTCTCAATCCCCCCGCAAGAAAGGACCTTGCCTACTAGATCCATAGGCCACCTGACAGGGAAAGTAGGGAGCCCCACTGCGCTGCAGAGTGACCTGCATAAGCACAGGTTCCACAAAGCACTGGGGTCAGGGCGGAGGTGTTCAGCTCTGTGCCGCCCTCAAGTGGCCAAGTTTTCAAACAGCTGCCTCCTAGGGCAGCTGCCAAGGAAAATAGCTGCCAGTGGCCAAGATAGAAATGGGGGAGAAGACAATGGACCAGGCCGGCCTGGAATCTCCGCCTGCACCATCCACGCTGGAGCACAGGCCCTTGGGGGCCCACCCTTCAAACCCGGGCCAAGCTGGCCTTTGTGGGTGTGTAACGGAGTGGAACCTTTAACACGGTGTCGCCTTGCCCACTGATTCTCCCTGGTCCCTGACAAGGGTGCACTGTGTTCCAGGGGCTGTACCTCTTGTCTAGCTTTGTTCTTCTAGACTGAATGTCTGTGATATCTTCTGGATTTAATAAAGGCATGGCAACAGTGCATTCACACCGATTCAAAAGTTAGCGTCATAAGCAGTGGAGACAGAGTCCACATCCCTTCTCCCTAGGAACATCTTTCTCACTGGAACACTGTCCCCAAAACAGTTGTGGTTTTGTTTTTTTTAATATAAGAATTTAAAGCGGACAGTGGAGCCTCTAATTAGCATGAAATAACCAGATCAAAAACCTTGTGATGTCTGTAAAAAAATTACTTTGAAAAGGTTTGTCTGACAATCAACCAATCAGAAAATGAGTTGAATCCAGGCATGGTGAGGCATGTATATGACTTCAATGACTGGGAAGTGAGGCAGGTAGATCCTGAGTTCAAGTCCATCCTTAGGATCACTCTAAGTTTGAGGCCAGCCTGGGCTAAGTGAGATCCTGTCTCAAAAAGAAAAAAGAAAGAGAAATGTACAAGAAATAAAGGGTCGTTTAGATAGCTCAAAGAGAAAGTGTGTGTGTGTTTTAATTAACCTATTCAACCTTAACAACTTGAGTTCAATCCCAGAAACCCACATAAAGGTGAAAAGGGAGCCCAGAAGACAACTTTCTGACTTCCGAAAGTTGTCCTCTGACCTCCACACACACTGGCACACCTGACCACAATGATATACACAATCATTAACAAGATAGACAGTTTTCAAAACGAGAGACACAAACGCACCAACACGTGGGGAAAAGCTCACCATCCTTAGCTAAGGGAAACTCAAAACTACGTTCAAGAAAACCAATGACAACCAGTACTGGTGAGGACATGGGTACAGAGGACCCTTACCGACTGCTCAGAGTGTAGGTTGGTGCAGCCAGCTTACCCCCCGAGAGTACACCCCAAGAATCAAGCTTCAGCTGCTCCTGAGGCTGCACCTCCTCCAGTGCTCGGGCCTCGGCTGCTTTTCCCAAGTCCTGCTTGCCTTCAACACCAGTACCGCCTGGGTGAAGTCACATTCCCACATTCAGCTTGGAGCACGAGGCACAATGCTGGCCACCTCTAGCTTCCGTGTACCAACGCCAAGGAAGCACTTCCCGGAAGGCTTCACTGGGTGATACCGGTCTCTCTGTAATCACTGCTAGTCTTAGCTACAGCTGACCAAAAACATCAACCCAGGAAAGCAAAGATTTCACTTCAGGGGTTCTGGTCTCTGGTTAATCACAGCTGCTTCTTCAGCCCCAGCTGACCAGAATCACAGACTCTCAACTCAAAATAGCAAACAGCGCTGACAGTCTCTGACCCTTGAACTTCACTTTGGAACTTCATAAGCCAGGCCCCCATCATCTGCATTGCTCTCAAAATTTTTATCTCCCAAGCTCCCACAGAACAACACATGAAGCTTTAAACACTCAATGGCTTTTCTAGCCCCAAATTCCAAAGTGCTTCCACTATCCTCCCTAAAACATGGCCATGTTGGTTATAGCGATACCCCAGTTTATCTTAGTTAGGGTTTCTATTGCTGTGATGAAACACTGTGACCAAAAGCAACTTGTGGAGAAAAGGGTTTACCCACTGTTCCATATAACAGTTCACAAAAGCAGTGAAGGCAGAAATTCAAAACAGGACAGGACCTGGAGGCAGGCGCTCACACAGAGACATGGGGGGTGCTACCTACTGGCTGCCCTAGATTTCACTCTATGGACCAGGCTGGCCTCGAACTCACAGAGATACGCCTGCCTCTGCCTCCCGAATGCTGGAATTAAAGGTGTGCCACCTTCTGGCTCAGCCTGCTTTCTTATAGAATCCAGGACCACCAGCCCAGGGTGGCAGCACCCACAATGGGCTGGACCCTCCCACATTAATCACTATTTAAAAAAAAAAAAATTTTTTTTTTTTTTCCCTACAGGCTTGCCGACAGCCTAATCTTACGGAGGCATTTTCTCAATGAAAGTTCCCTCCCCTCAGATGATTCCAGTTTATGTGACATAAAAACCAGATAGGACAGAGACCCTGTCTCAAAACAAAAAAACAGGGCTGGGGAGCTGGCCCTGGGGTAAGATGCTTGCGCAGGAGCCTGAGAAACTGAGCTGAGAACTTCAGGACACACAGGCCAGGCGTTTTTTGCAGGTGTCTGTAACCCCAGTTGGGGACTGGGGACTGGGGACTGGGGTGGGACTGGAGCAGGACAAACCCAGGAAGATCCCGAGTTCATTGGCAAGCCTGCAGAGCGGAGACGGCAGGGCTCGTGTTCAGTCAAGAGACATCGCCTTAATGAGGAGGAGCAGTGGGGAATGAATGACATTCGGGGCCAACCTCTGGCCTCCTTCATAGATCCATGCGCCAAATATGCGAGTTATTGAGTAACAGCTACCACATGGGAAAGATACTAATGTGGTCTCATATAGGCAAGAGGAATGTAGTCTGTAAGTTATACGGGAGGACAGAGGCAGAGGGAAATCCCTAAGCCACAGGGGCTAACGGACGCTGGACAAGACTTTAACAGCTCTGTGACAGCCAGTGGCAGCTGGGCGTGCTAGTGCCTGCCTTTAATCCCAGCCACTGCCCTGCTCCAGACCACAGCGGCTCCCTCCTGTGGTTCATGGCAGCCCAGTCTCCAAGACACACAGGGCCTACCCCTCAGCTGCCCCTGACTGGGGACTTTTTTCACTGGAAGCCAACATCAAACGCCAACATCAAAAGTGTTCATTTTGTGCACTTCATGTCACTCCAGGCAGAGCCTGCTAGGGTCCTCGCTTTGATCCCTCTGTGTTCCTGACCCAGGCTAGGGCCTGGCACTGAGCGTGCCCAGCCAAGAACTCAAGGTCCTCTCTGCTCCAAGAGCCTCTTGGCCGTCCACAACCTGTCCCAAATTCCAGGATCTCCTGGGGCCATCTCTCTACATCTTCCCATCTCTCCACAGCCCCTTGGGGCCTTGGCCTGTGAAAACACTTCCTCTTTTTGGCTCTTTCCTCAGAGGGCCTCCCTATCCCCACCCAACTGACCTCTTACCCTCACTGTACCTCCAGGAGTCAGGCTGGGGGATGAATGAACTGGGAAGTCATGGGGGACACCAGGTGGGCCATCCCCCCTCTGAACCAGGGCCCTTCTCCCTGGGGTTAGCTGTTTGCCCTCTAATTCCACACGCTAGTTTACCTCACCAGAGTAGGAAACCAGGCTGCTCTAGGTTTCCTCCGTCCTCTCGCTTTCTCTCCTCTTTCCCTAACTCCTCCCTGATTCTGCTCAGAAGTTCTGCCTTCCTGAAGCCCTCTGTACTCTTGGCTAGGTCTCTGGGGCTGCCCCTGGACTCTCAGCCTTCCACCCCGACGGCGCTGGCTTTGATAAAGCTGGCTGCGTGGGCAGTTAGGCTTTCTTTGTTTCATTTTGCCTACATGGTGTAACCGTAATCCTGTAACACTGCAATCTCCTTCCTCCTCTCTCACACACCCTCCCTAGTCACATCACCTCAGGTTTTTTTCCTCTGAAAACACCCCTCTGCTACTCTCTTTCCGGAACGGAACCTTCTCACCTGTTCCAGATGCCGGCACAGATGTGTGAGGCTTAATCGTGCACTCTGCTTGAAGCTAAGGGGAAGCTGTAACTCGGGGGGCAGCCCCTGGCCGCCCTTCCTGTCATACGGAGAGCAGCTGTCTGCAGGAGACAGATGTCAGGGCCACAGGTGGCATGGCTACGCCAACCCAAACGATGCGATTGGAATTCCTGGAGTCGGGTGGCGCCCAATGACTTCAGCTGTATGAGCTGAGGGGCCTCCGGTGGTTAAGATCTGTTTGAGCCCAGTGACCAGTAACTAGATCCACTGGCGCCATTGGAGTCCCCCAAAGTTTCTCTGCTCGACGCAGCTTTTAGCTCCTCCCACTCAAGTCCCACTCAGACATCTGGCTCTGTTCGGATCCCAGTGGACACGGCTGTGTTCAGCCAGGGTTTGGCCCTTCCTTCAGGGTCCCCCCGACGGCGCACCCCCAGAGTCAGCCCACCTTGGACCAGGAGTTCTCCTTGCTCAGCAGGTCAGCGTAAAAGTAGGCCATCTTCCACTGGCCCTTGTAGGTAAAGCACCACATCAGCTCCCAGTAACACATGTGGTGGAACTGCTTCCAGTGCTGCTGGGCCTCGCAGCACTCTTCAAAGCGCCGGATGGCCTGTGGGTGGCAGCAGGTCAGCGCAGCCCCAGCACACCCTCTGCAGCCTTCCACGCCACAGCAGGGACTGCCTCCCCCAGGGTACTATGGTCCAGAACTGAGCCAGGCCAAGATGGGGTCTGGCTTCCTGTCCTGGCTCTACGCTTAGCCGTTTGGGCCAGAGGCCCATGGCTGCCTCTCCTTTTGATTCGATTTGGTCATTAAGGGAGAGCATGGGATGGAGCATGCAGGGGAGGGGGGGCAGGAAGCACCAGATGTCACTGCTGTGACGTCTGCAGTGGCGTGTGCTCCCGTGGATGGATGTGGGTGGAGTCATCCTCAAGCATCTCTCCTCAGGGGCTATCGGCCTGTTTGGGGACAAGGTTTCTCCCCGGGATCTGGGGTTCCCCAGTTAGGCTAGGCTGGCTGGTCTGGCCGGTCAGCAGCCTCAGGCCTCCAGCTGCCTGGCCTCCCAGGTCTGGGATTCCATTTCCCACGTCTCCATGGTTACCCACGCCTGGGACTGCAGCCTGCCAGGGCTGCCTGGACACTTCCGGGACTCTACAGTGTAGCGTGGTACATTGGCACGGTGCCACGTAGTCAGGGACTTTGCCGTGACTGTGACCGTCCCCGTCTCTAGCCCAGTGGTCCAGGACCTTCCTAGGACGACCTTCCTGGTGCTGCGGCCCTCTATGTTGTGGGGACCCCAACCATAAATTACTTCTGTTGCTCCCTCGTAACTGTAACTTTGGTACTCTTATGAACCGTAACATAAATGTCTTTTCTGAGGTCTTACGAGACCCCTGTGAAGGGGTTGCACCCCACAGCTTGAGAACTACTGCTCTAGCCATTTCCAACGCTCTCTCTCCTCCACCCCCACCCCCATCTGCCACATCCAGCCTAGTCGCCGTGCCCTGGGCTTTTCCTGACCAGGAATGCCCTATCTCCTTATCGAAAGAGCACAAACGCCACAACCTCTCCTCTCCCAGACACCTCGGCCAGCCGTGCCCGTGCCCCCACCCCCACCCCGCTCCCCGCGCTGCTCAGGAAATCGGGCTCCTCCTACCCCCGAGGATGCTCTCCGTGTCTAACCTCTTGCAGGCCTGAGGCACACCCCCCCCAAAAGGAGCCCCCCCATCACTCACGGCGTCAATGTTTCCTTTGATAGCTTCAATCCGCCCAGCAAAGAACAGGAAGATGGCGCCCTGCAATGATACTCGTGAGGATCCGGGTGGGACCACTGGGTCCTGGGGTGGGGTGCCCAGCAGGCCCTGGTCTCACCTTGGGGTATCGGTTCAGGTAGGGCTTCAGCAGCTTCTCTGCCTCCTCGATGTTGACATTCCCTGTACCTGGAGGTGGCAGGGAGGGACAGGGCTTAGGTTACCACTGCTGGCCTGGCAACGTGCCAAGGCCTTCCCTGGGGCCTCACGATTCTCCCTGTCTCCCGAGGAGCAGGAGGTTTGAACAAGCTATGTGGACACTGTCCCGGGACATCGCAGGTTCAGTAATCTGGAGGCCCGTTCTGGGTCTGCGCCCAGAACCGCGGACGGCATCTTCGCACCTTCCACCAAGTGGCACAATCCCCCCCACCCACCCCAACCCCGTTCTCCAGCCGGAACCTGCGCAGGCTGGAGGCCCGGATGCCCCGCAGGCCCGGCGCAGGCTCCCGAGCAGGGTCTGCAGCCCGGAAGCCTCCCGCCCCTCCCCCGGGCCTCCTACCAAGCACGAAGGTGAGGAAGGTGTGGTAACACAGCAGCAGCATGACGCACAGCACCGCGCGGAAGCTGTGCCCGCTCGCGCCCTCCTCCAGCTGCAGCAGCCCGTAGTCCTGGGGGGACAAGACGACAGTCTGGGGTCCCCAGAGGACCACGGGAGTCCAGAGGAGAGTCTGTTCTCCGGAGGCACGGGCCAAGGGCTGGCCCTTCCATCTCTCCGTGGGCACCTGCTCTTGACCATCTTGGCACGGAAGCCAAGCTGCCCGGTCTGCTTAGGAGGATTCCCGAGCAAAGGAGTCCTAACCGTAAGCTGGTACTGATGGTGCCAGGAAGCCCGGGGCCCAGAAAGGCTTCCTGGGGAGAATGTTCCAGAATGTCTCTGGAGCCAACCCAGACCCAGCCTCTGTGTGTAGTCTCCGCTGACCTTCCTCTGCATTCTTGCCCTTTCTCAGACATGGGCCTGGCCTGCCTTCACCCTCCACAGCGGCTGCGCTGGCTTGGGACTGACATTCCTGCAGCCTCCCTGATAACTCCTACCCAACAGCTTGCTCTGGGGGGCCTCCAGCTGTGGACAGCTTCCCCAGGGCCCGGGATGGGCCTGAGGAGGCACTGAGCCTGCTTCCCTCCCCTGTGCTGCCCTTTTGTAGGCGCCCTGAGGAAACCCCATATCCGGGCTCACAGAGTCCACAGAGGAAAGGTGCTCGGGCACGCCGACCACACATCTGTTTCTGCAGACTGTCATGTGTCGGCTGAGAAAGGGTCTCGCCATGGAGCGCTAACTGCCCTGAAACTCACTATTATAGACCAGGCTGGCCTCGAACCCAGAGAGATCCACCTGCCTCTGCCTCCTGAGCGCTGGGATAAAAGGTGTGCTCCACCACCGCCTAGCTTGTATGGCACTCCTAATGGTGTTTTTGTGATTAAATAAGGTGGAGACAGGGAGGAGGCTGAGGATGACTCCAGTGCTCCTTCCATCACTCTGGCTACCTCCTGAGGGGGCCTCCCTGCTCCGCTTCCTCCAACCCCTGCTGGTGTGCATAGGCCTTGCCCTCAGTGGGTCCCCTGGTTCCTCTCTGAAGCACAGGAGGGCTCCCTGCTCAACTCACAGATGGCGGAGGGGTGCCCGAAGCTGACCTTGGACAAAAGGCCTAGCTCAAGGCCTGGGAGTGAGCAGTGGACCAAGGGGAGAAGGCGGGGCTCCTGACAAGTGCTGTGGAAAGACAACATGGTCCTCTCGGGCCGCCCTCAGTCTATGCTGCAAGGCCCCAGGCAGGGAGAGGTCTGTGGGGCTCAGAGAGAGATCTGAGGCAGGCCTGACACCAGGCCGCATGGCCCCTAGGCCCCACTCTGGACTGGGCAGATGGAGGGGACCCACAGGTGGGCGTTTACCTTGTTTCCTGAAAACCCGACAAACTCCAGCAGCCTCAGGATCCTTGTGGGAAGCATGGACAGCGTCTGTGGGGCCAGAGGCAGTGGGGGTGGAGGGCAGTGGAGGGGAAAGTCCCAGCACCCCGCCCAGCTCGGAAATCGAGGCCGCCTCTCCCAGACCCATGGCCTCTGCGTGCCATCGCCCTGGCCTGGCTCCTTCCTGCACATGTGCGCTTGCGTTTCCACGTCTCTCCCACCCAGCCCACACCCTCCCTCCGCCTGGACCACCCGTCCCTGCCTGAAACTCCTGCCGGACCTTTCAACAGCCAACCCAAGTGCTTACTTATCTTCCTCCCCTCTCCAGGAGCCCTGAAGAGAACTGGGGGCCCTGTCCCCCGTGGGTCACCGCTGCCATTAGGCCTGTCTCCCTCCCTCCCTTCCTCCCTCCCTCCCTCCCTCCCTCCCTCCCTCCCTCCGGGGCAGTGGTTAAAAGCCAGCTCTCCCCGGGGCTGAAGCAGTCTGCTTTCCTGGGCTTGTCAGTTTCCACGGCTACAATTACCTCCCCCCACTTGCAGAGGGGTTCAAGCTACCGAGTAGGCACAGGCAGTAGGCACATGTGGACTAGAGGGGTCACCCTCTGTGACCCTCCCCCCAGCTGGAGCCCGTAAGGCTGGTGACATTTTAGAGCCACCTCTGGGCCCCGCGCCTAGCACACAGCCAGGCACAGTGGCCCTCGGGGGTGGCCTGCGTGGGGTGAGTGGCCTCTGGGGCCCAGAGGCTGAAGAACCGGGGGATGGCCACTCACCAGGTTGAAGGCTCCCACGCCGAGCTTCACCCCGCCTTCAAAGTGCCTGTGGCTCTCTCCCTTGCTGTACTGCGAGGATTGGACCAGACTGTCCAGTTCCCTGTGGGAGGGTGGCTCTCAGCCACACAGCCAGGCCGGCCCCCATCCCTCCACCCCCCTGCCAGGGGTGTCTCAGAACGCAGCGGCGGCCTGTCTACAGTTCTGCAGACCCAGAGGCCTGATACCCAACACATCGCCATCTTGTCTCCTAGCACAGAGGTGTGCTTCTCACCCCTAACCGACACCACGCTGGCCCTGGGGGTACAACACGCTCCGTGGGCCTCTCTGCTGGGGGAAGAGGGAGCCTGTCCACAGTGTATGTTCATGGCATCCCTGGCTCCGTCCTCAGCCAGGATGTCTCTGGACTAGCGTCTCACAGGCAGTGACTGATTTCAGACTTGTAGATAAAGGATGGCAGGACGGACCCACTACTGGGCACTTGCCAATGCCCTCTTCTTAGGACCTTCTCTTGGGGTTGGCTTGACTGGAATCCATCCCTTTCTCCTAGTTGACAGCACTGAAGCTTTCTAGTCAGCGCTACCCCGGGCTTCTCGGTGCCAGGCACCAGAGGGCAGCATCGTGCACAGTAGCCCCACTCTGTCCCACAGCTCTCCTGTCTGGGAGACAGTCCCCCTCTCACTGAAAGCAGAATTGCCCCGGGCTGTGCTTAGTCTTCGGTAGAGAGGGTTTCTTTGAGATGGTGTTTAAGTGGACAGGTGGCCTGGGAGCTAGGCCCTGGACCTGGAGCTGGCCTGACGCACCACTCTGACAGGGACAATGAAAGCTGTGAGGCGTGAGGCGCAGATGAAGAATTGAGGGCAGGCCTAAAGGTCCTCGGAGGGACGTAGGAGAGGCAGCAAGGATGGGGGAGGGGAGCCCACGGACTGGGCAGCCGAAAGGGAGCCTGGGAGTGGGAAAGGGGCGGCCTGACCGGGCTTGTGTTTTGTAGTCACCGTTATGGAAGCTGGCAGGGACACTGGAGGGGACCGTGGCACTTGTCTGCTTGTCCGTACCATCTCTCCCTCCCCCCCAGCACAGGCTTGCAAGTGTCCTGCACGGACAAGAGTCACCTGGAGGATGCAGTTAGAGCACCAGGTGCTCTCACAGTGAACTGGGGAACAAGTTCTGCCGCCTAACATGTACCGTGTAACATAGGGGAGGGGGCTGGGCTTCCAGCGCTGTGTTGGATTTCAGACTTGTAGATAAGGGACTGGGGAAAAGTGCTCTGAGCTAGGTGTTCAGGCTTTCCCTCAGCACAGCTTGTCCCTGGCCCAGAGGACTTGTGTCAGGGATCCAGACATAGTGTGGGAAAGATTCTAGCCCTTGGGGAATGTGAGTCTGTGTGTATGTATATGTGCACGTGTGTCTCTGTGTGTGTATGTGTGTGTGTGTGTGTGTGTGTGTGTGTGTGTATCCATGTGTGTGTGTACATGTAGGTGTGGTGTCCGTGTGTGTGTATGTGTGTGTGTGTACATGTAGGTGTGGTGTCCGTGCACGCACGTGTGTGTGTGTGTGTGTGTGTGTGTGTGTGTGTGTGTGTGCATGTACTATCTCTAGTGTGTTAAAAGGTTAAGGAAGACATTGTAGGAAAAGTAGGATTTGGACTGGGCCTTTACAAATGGGTAGTTCTACCGATGTTTCTTAAAGTCCTCTGGCCGTCTGTGGCCCCACCTTCAGCCCAGGCTGTTTGTGGTGAACATGGGCCTTCTTTTTCTCTGGCAGACAAGACACTCAAGACGCCAAACACACAGGTATAGCCAGAAATCCAGAAGGTTCAGGGGTCCACCAATCTGCCCGAGCTCTCAGTTTTCTAGGTGGGCCTCCCAGGGGGCAGTCTGAGGGGCCAGGTAGCAGGCTCTGGCCCCCGGCTCCCAGCCCTCCACAGTCCAACCCCACTCACTTGTAAGTCTGGTAACTGTTTCGAACTTTGATGCCACCCTTGATGAAGCTCACCATGTTCTCATCCTGTGGAGAGGAGAGGGGACGAGAGCTGGGCAGGTGGCTGGAGCCAGAGGGTCACACAGGGCCCGACAGCCCTCCATCCTGTGCGAGAGCTATGCTGGGTGAGGTGGTCAGAGGCCACTCAAAGCAGACTGCCACACCCCCTTCCTCTCTCAGACAGACAGACACACACACACACACACACACGTACACACACACACACACTCGAGCACACCGTCAGCAGCGTCTCCCTCCAGGTAGGAGAATCTTGTGAGATGAGGAGGGGTGCTCGTTTTGGGGAAGTTGAAGAAAGTTGTTGTAACTCATTATTTGAAGTCCCAGCAGCCCCCAGTTTGCCTGGCAACCCCAATCCTGGTGTCCACTCACGGAAAATGAATGGACGGGGGCTGAGAAGTATCATCAGGAATGTCCACAGCATCGGTGTTCAAGAAACCCCAAACCAAAAGCAACCAAGACTCACCCGTGGAAAGCTAGGTAGAGGCATATTTACACAAGAGAGTATTACCCAGCCACACAGGGTGCTGAGGCCCACACAACTGGATGCCAACCAAAGCATAACAACCTGCTGCTCAGACACAAACGGCCACGAAAGGCGAGTGACAAGGAAGGTGATGGCTTCCCCTGGGAAGGAGGTGGGGCGGAGGGACAAGCCTTGCTGTGTAGACCTGGCCTCCAACCAACTCAGAGCATGTGTGTAAGAATAACACGTAATAATAAAACAAAAGTCTTGCTTCAGTGCATCCTAAGCCGAGGACTAGCCCACTCCGATCACCCAAGGGCCAAAAGATTGTGTTTTAAAGAGCTGAGGGGCATCCGCCCATGGCACCCAGGAGTCAGGTCCAGGGTCGGCATGACAATCCTAAGGGTGTTCCGGTGGCAGCCGTGCCTTAGCAGTAACCAACAGCTCTCTCACTGGATTTAAGATTTGCACACTAAGAGGAAAACCATATCTAGTCCTGGAGACCTAGCCAACAGCTAGTGCTAGCCAAGGGTCCTGGGGAATCCACACTCATGAATTTACCAACCCAGCCTAATTTCTAACAACGATCTGTGAACATCTGTCCTTCCACCCACGGAAATTTCATCCCCGGAAGCTTCTTTTTGTAATGGATGGGGACCACTACAGAAAACCACAACCAATCAAAATGCAGAGCTGCGGAGGCCAGTCCCAGTGGGAACACTGCGGAAGATGGGGCACAGATTGTAGGAGCCCGAGGATCAGGGAGTTTGCCGTGAGACTGTGTCTCCTGGGATGTCTGAGGCTGCAGCCAGAAAGTCTCACCAACGTGACCGCCCAGCTGGGAGCTGAACTAGGATGAAAGCAGCACACATGCCCGAGCAGACGGGGGAAGGCCAATGAGGCCTCAACCCCAGGCAAGGAACTACAGGCAACGGAGGAAAGCTGGAAGTGGGAGGGGGTGGTCTTCTCCAGGGAGGGACACACCAAGCGGCTGTCCAGTGCCAAACTGCCAGGCCTGAGAACATGCAGACGAGTAACATTACATGGACTGAGTTACACTTTAAATACGTATGTGTAAACATATAAACAGACGCATGCAATCACAGTTAGTGAAAAAGAAAGCCCATACATCTGCAGGCTGGCGAGGAGGGGTGGGTAAGGGAGGTTTGGGAGGCAGGAAGAGAGAAGTGTTGTGATCAAATTCCAGTTTAAGGGGCTGGAGAGATGGCTCAGTGGCTAAGCTGTTCTTCCTGAGTTCAGGGCAACCACAACGTGGCTCAGAAGCAGCTTTTGTTTGTTTGTTTGAGACAGGGTTTCTCTGTGTAGCCCTGACTGTTCTGGACTAGCTATGTAGACCAGGCTGACCTCAAATTCATAGAGATCCGCCTGCCTCTGTCTACCAAATGCTGTAATTACAGGCCTGTGCCACCACCAAGCCTCTAACCCCAGTGCTCAGGAGGCAGAGGCAGGCAGATCTTTGTGAGTTCAAGGCCAGCCTGGTCTACAGAGTAAGTTCCAGAACAGCCAAAGTTACACAGAAAAATCCTGTCTTGAAAAAGCAAACAAACAAAAAAATTTTATGATTAGAAAAGAAAAGAGCTGAAAATATACACACAAGTAATATTTTACAGACCGATACACTGTCTCACTGGCTTTTCTTCTAGAGGGCCTCAGTTAAAGTCCCAGCACCCACATGGTGATTCACAGCAACCTATAACTCCAAGTCCAGGGAATCTGGCCTCCAAGGGCACCAGGCATGCATGTAGCACAGAGGCATATATGCAAGCAACACACACACACACACACACACACACACACACACACACACACACACATAAAATGTAAGTAATAAAACAGTATTTTTAAAAATTAAAAATAGCTAAGGAATCCAGGTCTGGTAGCACACACCTTTAATCTAAGCACTTAGGAGGCAGAGGCAGGGGGATTACCATGAGTTCAAGGCTCCTTTGGTCTGCAATGTGTTTCAGGTCAGCTAGAGCTGCCTATTGAGACCCTATCTAAAAACACAGGAAGCAGCTAAGAAAATAAATAGCACCCAACACTGAAATGCATCTGCCCTCCTCCAATACACACGCATACAATATACACGATGATGGCTGCCGTGTTCTAACAAAGCAGCTCTAGCAAAATTCTGCACTGACATTGTGGTAGGGAGATCTGTCTCTGACTTGGCCGGACCCAAATTCAAATCCCAGTTCATTAGTTGCTGATCACGTGACCCGAGGAACCCTCTCCCGAAGACTCTGCTTTGCTGTCCTCTGAGGTGAGGGTTAAGTAACAAGTGTGAGCACGTCCAAAGGACCTCGTGTCATGGCAGGGATGCAAAGACATGTCCAGGGCTGGGGAGATGCCACACAAGCCTCAGGACAGAATTGGGTCCCCAGAACGCTGGTGTTTAGCCAGATGTGCCTCTGTAAGCCTTTCCAGAGACTCACCTGACACCTGCATGCCGGCTAGCCTGGAGCCACAGCTCAGCCACAAAAATAAGAGACCAAGCAGGAGAGCACCGATTCCCGAAAAGCTCTCCTCCAACCCCCGCATCCACAGCGTGCCTTCCCCCTTCCCATCACAGGCACGCATGCGCACACACACGCATGCACTAAATACATACATGTTTTAAAAGTTGGACCGTGACGGGGAACGACAACTGGCATTCACCTGTTCTCCACACACACATACATTCACCACAAGGATAGGCAAAATGTCAGGCCTATGTACACACAAAGCCTGTTATGTCACTTGCTACAAGGGTTTGCTGCACCAATCGAGCAAGGCGGGTCCGTGGCCATGCCTATGTCCGTGTGACTCCTGACAGGAGCAGCAGCAGTGACCAGAAGGAAGCAGCACCTCGAGAACCCTGGACGTGTGAGGAGGAAACAGCCAGCCCTCCTCCTCCAGCTCGGCCAGGGTTGGGAGTTGAGGACCGAGCCTCGGCCTCTGCCACCTCTCAGGGGACAGGCAGGTCAGGCTTGCACACGGCGATTGCACACATGTGGGGTGAGCTGAGGTGCGGGAGCACATCCTACCTGCAGGAAGGTCAGCGCTGCTCTCTGCAGGAGGCATTCTGCATAGCAGACCTCTGCGTGGATTTCCTCTGCAGGAAAGACAAAAAGCACAACCAAACCAAAGCCTGGGCTTCTAGTCAGGAGGCTCCGGTGAGGCCACAGCGAAGTCACAGAGGCCCGTTCTAAGCAGCTCTGGGGGGGGGGGGGAGGCACAGCACTCTTCCTGACCCCCGGGTGGTGCTGGCTTAGGTGGCTGCTCTCACCTGCTCTAACCCTTCCTTCAGGGGCCACAGGCCAGGGCCACCTTTGTGTCCCTGCATTATGCCACATAGCACAGCCCCCTTGGGGGCCACCAGAATGGATAACCTTTCTCTCCTCCCCTCCCCAGGCCTGGGGCCACCAGAGTCCATGCTGGGGGGGACACCTCGGGTGCCACACCTTCCGTGAACTGCTCCATGGTGGGGCGGTGCACCAGGTTGCTGAAGGAGTCGGTCATCGAAGACTTCCTCCGGTGCCTGGGGAAGGAGAAAGGCCCCCGGTGATTGCACGAGGTTGAGAGAGGGACACACACTCACACACACGCTTTGCTACCCTCTCAAATGTTGGAAGGTTTGTGGCCACCCTCCGCAGGAGTCTCCAGACTCCGATGCACAGCTCTCCCAGTCCAGCCCCTTTTATAAACGGAGAACGTAAACTCCTGGGAGGGACCTGCCCAAGACAGTTGAAAAGTGGCAAAGACAGAGAGCCCTTGTTCTCCCCAGTGACCGGCTCAGACTGGACTGGACAGCCACGCCAACGGGGACACAGCAAGACGACACACCAGGCTCTTGCTTAGGACAGGAAGAGAGGAGTGTGGGCCTCGCTACCCCATCCCTGTCCCGCCGCTCCAACCTCTGACACAGCGACTGTGCCTCCTTCATCATGTTGCCAGCATGCAGGATGTCCTGGGGGTCGAAGGTCATCATGGCCTGCATCTCCAGAATGGTGGCATACGTCAGTGAGTGGTACATGCTCTCCTTGGTTCTGTGGGACAAAGTGGACACAGAGGTGGCTGGCTGGCCGCAGACCTGCCAGCTCCTCCGGTGACATAGTTCCAAAGTTTAACCCTTTCATGGCATCTCAGATGACCTCCAGAGGAGGAGGAAGGGCAGAGCAGGAACGGGAGTGGGGTAGGAAGGTAACAATGCATCGCAGGCAAGCAGGAAACTGCCGAGACTTTAAAAACTAAGAGACAAAAGATATCCATCTGGTTCCCAGCTCTTCTTCCTGCTGAGTGACCTCAAGTAGACCTCCAGGTCTAAGCCTCACCAGTCTCTCCTGGAGAGGGGGACACAGGTCCTGACTCTGGCTGAGGCTGCCCTTGCTTCTGCGCCTCCTCCAGCAGGCCAACCTCTGGTCCTGATTACTCCCCCCCAACCCCCCCCCCCCCCCCCCCCCGTCCCCTCTGATCTACAGCACCCGGCTGAACCTCCCAGCACTCAAGACTGTAACCCGGACACAGCAAGATGACTCGGCAGGCAAAGACACTTGCCACCAAGCCTGACCACCTCAGAACCCACACTTCTGCAAGGTACTCCCACACCTCCCTCCTCCAGGCCCTTGCCCAGGCTGCTCCCCCAGCCTGAGATGTCTTTCTCCTGCTCCACATCTTCTGACTCAGTCACCACAGTCTTCAAGCCCTCGGGGAATTCAGGCTCCTCCCTGGGAAGCACATGTCCATGACAAGGCACCACCACACTGAGCCCCCCTGAGCACAGGCTTCAATCTCCCTCTAGACTGTGGGTACCGAGGGCCAGCGCTTGGCTGGGACTCATCTCTGCACCCTGACGTGACAGGCCTGAGCCAGGGCAGCCCCGGAAAGGCTTCATCCCCTGCCTCCCTGCACCTCCACAAACCCTACCTTCTACACTAAAGGGCGACTTGGGGGCACAGAGGCAGCATTTAGCCCAATGTGGACAAAGCAGAGGGCAATAACGGCTGGAAAAAGGAACTTGGCTGTTACTCCAGCAACAGGGGCTGATGCTGCCGAGCAGCCAGGACCACTGAGGCTGGCAGGGGAACAGCTGGCCTGATGTGGCTGAGGCCTGCATGGTTTGGTTCCCTTCCCCAAGCGCCTCTGTCAATTATTTACAAAACTCCTCAGCCCCAGGACAATGCTGGGAACATCGGAGGAGAGAGAGATGACTAAATTTTATAAAGGGTTTTATTGTTAGATCACGTGACTTTAGCCAGCTTCCTTTCTTGTTAAAGCAAAGCCTGTGGGTGAGTTACTCTTTTCCTTCTGGGCGACCCTCAGAGGTTAGGATTTTTGTTTTATTTTACTTATTTGTTTGTTTTGAGGCAGAGTCTCAGACTTCTCCCTCTGCCTGCCACGGGCTGGGATTACAGCCATGCACCACTATACCAGGCTGTGCCAGCTATTGGTCAGGATTTTTGAGGACCAAAGGAACAAAAGGCTGGTGGACTTGTCCCCATTCTGCCAGTTCCCAGAAATCTCCCAGCCTGTGCCACGGCTGCTCTATGTAGGGACCATGGCTTGTGGAAGGATCCGGCTGTCCGTAGTGGGGGGTGCTGGGGGTCCCTCAGACACAGGCTGGAATTGTGGCTTTGCCGGTCACCTGCGTGACTCTGGTAGTTCTGCTGGCCTCTCTGAGTCTCAGGATTCCCTCTACAGAAAACAAAGGCAGCTGGGCGTGACAGCTTTAATCTCAGCACACTCGGGATGCAGAGGTAGGCAGATCTCTAAGTTCCAGGCTTCCCTGGTCTATATGGCAAATTTCAGGCCGGCGAGAGACCTGCCCCCAACCCCAACACAGACAGAGAGAGGAAGAGGAGGAGAAGAAGTGAAAGAAAGAAAGAAAGAAAGAAAGAAAGAAAGAAAGAAAGAAAGAAAGAAAGA